>NC_083571.1:109627193-109968443 GCF_027579695.1 Neoarius graeffei | reverse complement strand
GAGTTTGTCAATTTATAAACTGAACACAGAATGACAGCGTGTTTTATATCATGCGTCCGCTGCGGGGACTCGACACGCTATGCCGCCTGAAACATAGCTCCCTTCAGTCGCTTGCTGGCTGACAGTACTTTCACTTTGGCGTTTTTTATTTCCCTCCTTTTTTAACCGACCCCTGTATTACTGACGCTGTCCCATGTGCTCGGGGACGGTCGGGGCTCTGAGTGCCACCACCGTGCACTCAGAGCTTGAAGAAGCCCCGCCCAGAAAACTTCATCAGCTTAGACTGTGCCATTGTTCGGTTCACGCAGAGATAATTACACCACCACACCAGGCCGATTAAGACGCACCGCGATCGGTCAAAAGCTTGGCGACCGTTTGGTCATTATGTGTAGTCGATTTTTATGGGTCACAAGCACGTGCTCATTGTTTACACTCTGGCTTCCTGCCGTCTCTTCAGTGGGGTTGGATTTCAGCAAAAGGAGTGATTTCTATAAAAGATGACCTTATGATAAATATGACAAATGCATTCGTCACTGACTAATTTTCTCTTCGTCACTGATGTTCGTCAATGACGAGCGTGACGCACGCCAGCGGGAACCCTGTACACGTTTATATCACTGGAATTGTCCCATGATGGTGTATTTCTAGGTATATAAATAATCTTGGTAAAAGTCGGGCAGACAAACGATACAGAGGTGCAGATTGTATCCTATAAAGTGCATATATGGAAGGTCAAAAAGTCAAAGTCCTTTCCCACGCCATGTGGCGCATAGGGGGCGGCGCCGATCTCTGTTTCCGTAGCCCTCGGCCTCTCACATAGCTAGGATTACAGCGGGAGGCGGGTCCTCTGGTAACCACGAGAGTTTGACTCCCTACTCACATCTGTATTGCAGCGTGCCTTGCCAGATGGCAGTAGGTACCATTTTTATGATGGTCTTTGGTATGACCCGACCGTGCGTAGAACTCGCGATCGAGAGGCGGACACGCTAACCACTAGGCCAACTCGCGGTTCCCATATACATGGAAGGTCGCGCTGATAAACTGGTGACTCATTGTGTTTTGACTAATTTGTATCTAGTTATATAATCATCCGAGTTAGTGTGGTGGTAGCATTCAAAGAATATATTTAAGTCTCGTCTCATCTCGTCTTCTTCCGCTTATCCGGGACCGGGTCGCGGAGGCAGCAGTCTAAGCATGGAAGCCCAAACTTCCCTTTCCCCAGACACCTCGGCCAGCTCCTCGGGAAGAACACCGAGGCGTTCCCAGGCCAGCCGAGAGACATAGTCCCTCCAGCGTGTCCTGGGTCTTCCCCGGGGCCTCCTCCCGGGGGGACATGCCTGGAACACCTCCCCAGGGAGGCGTCCAGGAGGCATCCGAAAAAGATGCCCGAGCCACCTCAGCTGATTCCTCTCGATGTGGAGGAGCAGCGGCTCTACTCCGAGCTCCTCCCGAGTGACTATGCTTCTCACCCTATCTCTAAGGGAGCGCCCAGCCACCCTGCGAAGGAAACTCATTTCAGCCGCTTGTATCCGCGATCTTGTTCTTTCTGTCATTACCCAAAGCTCATGACCATAGGTGAGAGTCGGAACGTAGATCGACCGGTAAATTGAGAGCTTCGCCTTTTGGCTCAGCTCCTTCACCATGACGGACCGGTAAAGCGACCGCATCACTGCGGAGGCTGCACCGATCCGCCTGTCGATCTCACGCTCCATCCTTCCCTCACTCGTGAACAAGATCCCGAGATACTTAAACTCCTCCACTTGAAGCAGGACTTCTCCACCAACCTGGAGAGGGCAAGCCACCCTTTTCCGGTCGAGAACCATGGCCTCGGACTTGAAGGTGCTGATTCTCATCCCAGCCGCTTCACACTCGACTGCAAACCGCCCCAGTGCATGCTGAAGGTCCTGGTTTGAAGAAGCCAGCAGGACAACATCATCCACAAAAAGCAGAGATGAAATCCTGTGGTTCCCAAACAGGATTCCTTCCGGCCCCTGGCTGCGCCTAGAAATTCTGTCCATAAAAATTATGAACAGAACCGGTTCTGTTCATATATTTAAGTTATTCTACAAAATCAAGCCGTACACATGCCGAGTTGGCTACAAGCCATGTACGACGCGATTGAGTAGAATAACTGTTTTATTCTCTCCACATTCACTGGATTTTGGGAAACGGAGAATTTTTATTTTTATTTCTGCAAATTTGATAAATAAAAACTTTATACGAAACGTCCAACAAAATCATTTCCACTTAGAATGTAAACAAACCGGCAAAATAACGGGAGCAATTTGTGAAAAATGCGATGATAATTCTTGAAAAATGATTTTAAAAAACATATGTTCTTACTATCAAATACTTTTTAATTCCATATTTTGTTGCTTTTTTTTGTGGTTTTGTTTTCGAGTCGAGTTTTTATCTCGTCCTCGGTTGGTTCAGCAACACGTTCCACCATTTTGTTTTTCTGTACTCACGCTATATAAGCTGATATCCTAGAAATCGAGGAGCCAATCAGAGCGCACGATTGCTCTGATTAAAGGGGCAATGCGTATTCATTTTACTTGACATTCAAATAATCAACAGAATGTGAAGAAATGACAGTTTGGACATCGTCAATGATGTCAACGTATCGTGTTGCAGAGATATCTACTGAAGTTAGCGTGCTAACCAGCTATCCCCAAGACACAGCACACCATCTGTTGTAATACCACTTTTTACCTCATGAGGCAGTAGAGAGTCAGTGTAGCATCCAGTCTGCCCTCAGTCCAATATGAGAGGAGAATCAGTATGCCTGTGGCATCACCGTACGCAGAAGTCAGTACTGGTTCCATACACGTTAGCCTCTGCGCTATCTTTTTACAGCCTACTGAAAACTGAGGAAAAGAGAAGCAGAAGAATCGCTTCAGTTCACAGAAACAACTGGAATCCAGACACTGAAACGTGGATTTGCACCATTGTCTGTTTGTATTTTTGGAGAAAGGAAAAGAAAGAAAAGGGACCACACCGGGAGAAATTGAATCGCAGTGCTAAGCAATAGTATTTGGACAAACAGAAACGCCACTCGCATACCTTGAGCTTGCAAACGATTTCTTTTTTTTTTTCATGCCGCGTTTTCCAGTTGAGAGTACACTGTGCACATTTTGGCTGCCGCTTCTCACCGGAGCGTTTTTATTTTTTTCCCTTTGTTTTTCTTTTTGTGTTCGTATGATTTTGAGGTTTGTTTTTTGTTGGACTGAGTGCATACAATGTGTGCGTTTTTAAAAGTTACAAATTACAGAAGCCGCGAGAGGCACTTCATATAATCTTTTTTTTTTTTTATTCACCTTGTTATCCCGAGATAACGACATAATTAATTCAGGATGTCGAGAAAACAACACAACTAATTCGAGATCTCGAGAAAACAAAACTGTTATTCTGAGATAACGACATAATTAATTCAGGATGTCGAGAAAACAACACAACTAATTCGAGATCTCGAGAAAACAAAACCGTTATTCTGAGATAACGACATAATTAATTCAGGATGTCGAGAAAACAACACAACTAATTCGAGATCTCGAGAAAACAAAACCGTTATTCTGAGATAACGACATAATTAATTCAGGATCTTGAGAAAACAACACAACTAATTCAAGATCTCGAGAAAACAAAACCGTTATTCTGAGATAACGACATAATTAATTCAGGATGTTGAGAAAACAACACAACTAATTCGAGATCTCGAGAAAACAAGACAATTATTCCGTGATCTCGAAAAAACAAGGCAAGGCAAGTTTATTTATATAGCGCATTTCATACACAGTGGCAGTTCAATGTGCTTTACAGAGGTAAAAGCAAAACAGTAAACAATAGAAAATAAAATTACATAAAATAAAGGGGGAAGAAAAATAATAAGAATTAAACAATAGTAGAAATAAAATAATAAAATGAAGTAAAAGTTCAGTAAAAAAAACAGCAGAATAAAATAGAATAAAAGTTAAGTAAAGTTTAAAACATGTAAAGATGACAATATTAATCATTTAGCAGAAAGCATCTGAGAACAGCTTGGTCTTTAGTCTAGATTTGAAGCTGCCAACAGCAGGAGCATTTTTGATGTCCTCTGGCAGTTGGTTCCATAGCTGTACTGCATAGTAGCTAAAAGCTGCTTCACCACACTTTGTTTTAACAACTGGTTTTACCAGTAAATTTTGCTGGTGTGATCTGGTAGATCTGATTGGGTTAGGCCGCTGCAACATATCAGAGAGGTAATTGGGCCCTGTACCATTTAGAGATTTGTACACCAGCAGCAATACTTTAAAGTCAATTCTGTAGCTTACTGGAAGCCAGTGAAACAAAACAATTATTTCATGATCTCGAGAAAACAGCTGAGACTTCTAGCAGAGCTGCGCCCCCCTGTGGGTCAGACAACGAAGACTTAGAAATTGGCGGACATGTAACAGAGCAGAAATGGCTTTTTACGATGCCTTGAGAGAGAGGGGGGCCAGTCTTCTGCGGAGGTGCCGCAGACTAATTTTGAAATGATCCCTTATTAAAAGACTTAATGCAATCTCTCCCTGTGCCAACCCCTGATCAAAATATTGCCTTATTAGGTGATCGATTATTCCAGACATTCTAATGACCAAAGTTGCGTCTATACAGAATGAGAAATAGCCCCAAAGTCAGCATATCACAAGTCTCTTGGCGCACCTGAATGAACCATTTCTGAGCTGTTTACTCGAGATCATGAAATAATTCTTTTGTTTTCTCGAGATCTCGAAATAACGGTTTTGTTTTCTCGAGATCTCGAATTAGTTGTGTTGTTTTCTCGAGATCCTGAATTAATTATGTCATTATCTCGGGATAACAAGGTGAATAAAAAAAAAAAAAGGATTATATGAAGGGCCTCTCTCGGCTTCTGTAACAAATCCCTAGAAGCTCATGAACAGTTTTGCAGTGGCTGGGTGTCAGATCTGCTCATGCCGGTAAACTGCGAGGGTGAGGTCATACTGGTGAAAATCAGGCGACATTTCCTCTATCTGGCCCAAGTCAACAAAATACAAAACTTCAAAAACATGAAAATGTCATGTGATTTTTATTTTATTCAGTCATAAACAGTGGGTTTGATCAGGTTCTTCTTTTATATCTGATGACTGTAAAGTTAAAGAAGAAGAAGCTTTTATTTTTGTCACATGTACATTCAAGCACAGAAAAATTCCTCCTCTGCATTTAACCCATCTGAAGCAGTGAATACATGCGCGCGCACACACACACACACACACACCGAGCAGGGGGGAGCTATACTACAGCATCCAGGGAGCAAGTAGGGGTTAGGTGCCTTGCTCAAGGGCACTTCAGCCATTCCTACTGGTCCAGGGAATTGAACTGGTGACCTTTTAGTCCCAAAGCTGCTTCTCTAACCTTTAGGCCACGGCTTCCCCCAGTAGTTGGATGAACCCAGTAGTGGAATATAGCTTGGCTTTCTATGTGAATGTGTTTGTGGGGAGAGGGAGGAGAGACTGTGTGCATTTCCTTGTTTTTTACGGTAGCGGTGGACACCCCAACTTTCTGTTGATGGACTGCCCCATGTTTATATGGAACGTGGTGGATCAATTCGCCAGGTGTCTAATTCCTACACATGGCCCCTTTAATAACACTCTGGCTTGAGCTGTGAAATATTTTCATGCTATAACGAGCGTTATCGGCATCACTAACGAGACTTCCCTCGTTTCTTTCTAGGTCAGCACCAACTTATTCAGAACTCTGCCTCCGAGTGAAAACCCTGATTTCGACCCTGAAGAAGACGAGCCCACACTGGAGGCCTCGTGGCCACACATGCAGGTACAGCAACACGAAACTAATGTTGGCTCACTAACACTTTCCTGATGACCACCTGTCACACTGCTGAAGAGGAAGTGAGGAGGGACTTACAGTGGTGCTTGAAAGTTTGTGAGCCTTTTAGAATTTTCTATATTTCTGCATAAATATGACCTAAAACATCATCAGATTTTCACACAAGTCCTAAAAGTAGATAAACAGAACCCAGTTAAACAAATGAGACAAAAATATTATACTTGGTCATTTATTTATTGAGGAAAATGATCCAATATTACATATCTGTGAGTGGCAAAAGTATGTGAACCTTTGCTTTCAGTATCTGGTGTGACCCCCTTGTGCAGCAATAACTGCAACTAAACGTTTGCGGTAACTGCTGATCAGTCCTGCACACCGGCTTGGAGGAATTTTAGCCCGTTCCTCCATACAGAACAGCTTCAACTCTGGGATGTTGGTGGGTTTCCTCACATGAACTACTCGCTTCAGGTCCTTCCACAACATTTCCATTGGATTAAGGTCAGGACTTTGAGTTGGCCATTCCAAAACATTAACTTTATTCTTCTTTAACCATTCTTTGGTAGAACGACTTGTGTGCCGTTGTCTTGCTGCATGACCCACCTTCTCTTGAGATTCAGTTCATGGACAGATGTCCTGACATTTTCCTTTAGAATTTGCTGGTATAATTCAGAATTCATTGTTCCATCAATGGAATACTATACCCTTCATAGGGTGCTTGAGGGTTCATGGGAGTTTGCCCAACCAGTCCACATGTGCTTTGTGGATATGGAGAAGGCATTCGACCATGTCCCTCATGGTATTCTGTGGGGGGTGCTTTGGGAGTATGGGGTTCAGGGCTCTTTGCTAAGGGTTATCGGGTCCCTGTACGAACGGAGCAGGAGTCTGGTTCGCATTGCCGGCAGTAAGTCAGACCTGTTCCCAGTGCATGTTGGACTCCGGCAGGGCTGCCCTTTGTCACCAGTTCTGTTCATAATTTTTATGGACAGAATTTCTAGGTGCAGCCAGGGGCCGGAGGGAATCCTGTTTGGGAACCACAGGATTTCATCTCTGCTTTTTGCGGATGATGTTGTCCTGTTGGCTTCTTCAAACCAGGACCTTCAGCATGCACTGGGGTGGTTTGCAGTCAACTGTGAAGCGGCTGGGATGAGAATCAGCACCTCCAAGTCCGAGGCCATGGTTCTCGACCGGAAAAGGGTGGCTTGCCCTCTTCGGGTTGGTGGAGAAGTCCTGCCTCAAGTGGAGGAGTTTAAGTATCTTGGGATCTTGTTCACGAGTGAGGGAAGGATGGAGCGTGAGATCGACAGGCGGATCGGTGCAGCCTCCGCAGTGATGCGGTCGCTTTACCGGTCTGTCGTGGTGAAGAAGGAGCTGAGCCAAAAGGCAAAGCTCTTGATTTACCGGTCAATCTACGTTCTGACTCTCACCTATGGTCATGAGCTTTGGGTAATGACCGAAAGAACAAGATTGCGGATACAAGCGGCCGAAATGAGTTTCCTTCGCAGGGTGGCTGGGCACTCCCTTAGGGTGAGAAGCACAGTCACTCGGGAGGAGCTCGGAGTAGAGCCGCTGCTCCTCCACATTGAGAGGAACCAGCTGAGGTGGCTCGGGCATCTCTTTCGGATGCCTCCTGGACGCCTCCCTGGGGAGATGTTCCAGGCATGTCCCCCCGGGAGGAGGCCCCGGGGAAGACCCAGGACACGCTGGAGGGACTATGTCTCTCGGCTGGCCTGGGAACGCCTCGGTGTTCTTCCTGAGGTGTCTGGGGAGAGGGAAGTTTGGACTTCCATGCTCAGACTGCTGCCTCCATGATCCGGCCCCGGATGAGCGGAAGAAAATGAGATGAGATGTTTAACTGGGTTCTCTTTATCTACTTTTAGAACTTGTGTGAAAATCTGATGATGTTTTAGGTCATATTTATGCAGAAATATATAGAAAATTCTAAAGGGTTCACAAACTTTCAAGCACCACTGTATGACTATAGCAAGAACCAAGTGTTTACCTTGTTATGCTCTAGCATGTGGAAATTAGCAACAGCTAAATTATGAATAAAACTGTGATGAAATCAGAGTTGATACTGATGTCACTTCCTGACTGTATTTGTGCTTTTGTTTACACTTATCGTTTATCCTCACTGTGCTTTGTTTTCTCACAGCTAGTGTACGAGTTTTTCCTGCGGTTCTTAGAAAACCCGGATTTCCAGGCCAGCACAGCCAAACGCTACATCGACCAGAAGTTTGTGCTGCAGGTTTGTGTCTATAAAAAGCCTCAAGTTAACTTAGCTTTACCAAGTTATTATATCCAATAACAAAATGGCACAGCCCAAAGTGTTTTTTACAGTGTGTTGCAAAAGTATTCATCCCCCTTGGTGTTTGTCCTGTTTTGTCGCATTCCAAGCTGGAATTAAAATGGATTTTTGTAGGGTTAGCACCATTTGATTTACACAACATGTCTACCACTTTAAAGGTGCACGTTGTTTTATTGTAACACAAACAATAATTAAGATGAAAAAAAAACAGAAGTCTGGAGTGTGCATAAGTATTCACCCCCTTTTGTATGAAACCCCTAAATAAGAGCTGCTCCAACCAATTCACTTCATAAGTCACATAATTCGTTGATTAAGATCCACCTGTGTGCAATCAAAATGTCACATGATCTGTCACATGATATCTGTATAAATCAACCTGTTCTGGAAGGACCCTGACTCTGCAACACTACTAAGCAAGCAACATGAAAACCAAGGAGCCTCCAAACAGGTCAGAGACAAAGTTGTGGAGAAGTATAGATCAGGGTTGGGTTATAAAAAATATCCCAAACTCTGAATATCCCACAGAGCACCATTAAATCCATTATAGCAAAATGGAAAGAATATGGCACCACTACAAACCTGACAAGAGAAGACCGCCCACCAAAACTCACAGACCGGGCAAGGAGGACATTAATCAGAGATGCAACAAAGACACCAAAGAGAACACTGAAGGAGCTGCAAAGATCCACAGCGGAGATGGGAGTATCTGTCCATAGGACCACTTTAAGCCGTACGCTCCACAGAGCGGGGCTTTATGGAAGAGTAACCAGAAAAAAGACATTACTTCAAGAAAACACGTTTGGAGTTTGCCCAACAGCATGTGGCAGACTCCCCAAACACATGGAAGAAGATTCTCTAGTCAAATGAGGCTGAAATTGATCTTTTTGGCCATCATGGGAAACGCCATGTGTGGCGCAAACCCAACACCCTGAGAACACCATTCCTACAGTGAAGCATGGTGGTGGCAGCATCATGCTGTGGGGATATTTTTCATCTGCAGGGACAGGAAAGCTGGTCAGGACTGAAGGAAAGATGGATGGCACTAAATACAGGCCAATTCTGGAGGAAAACCTGTTTGAGTCGGCCAGAGTTTTGAGACTGGGACGAAGGTTCACGTTTCAGCAGGACAATGACCCTAAACATACTGCTAAAGCTACAGTGGAGTGGTTTAAAGGGAAACATTTAAATGTCTTGGAATGGCCTAATCAAAGCCCAGACCTCAATCTGATTGAGAATCTGTGGCATAGCTTGAAGATTACTGTACGCCAACGCAACCCATCTAACTTGGAGTTGGAGCAGTTTTGCCTTGAGGAATGAGCAAAAATCCCAGTGGCTAGATGTGCTAAGCTAATAGAGACATACCCCAAGAGACTTGCAGCAAAAGTGTCACAATAAAACAGTTTTCACCTTTAGATTGGTAGGCATGTTGTGTAAATCAAATAGTGCTAACCCTCCAAACAGCTTGTCATGCGATAAAACATTGCATTATAATGCAGTGATGTGGTGTTTTTGAATGAATAAAAATATCGTCCTCGTTGACAAAGTACTGTTGTATAAAAGCAATTAAACACTTCAAGCCATGCCATTATTGGAAAATCCACTGCTTCACTGTTGTGATTTCAGTCGTGTTTTGAATACATCAAATCAGATTCGAGATCGTCGCTCTGTTTGCTCTGATTTTATCACCTCCAACTTTTACTTTGCATGTTTGTTATATTTCATCCCTCATACGTGAAACGGGTGCTGCTTTCGTAAGTTCGTAAGTCTTGAACAAAGCGTTTCATTCAGTAGATCGTCAGACCGGTCCAGCAGCGTTGCACTGTTATTTGTGTACGTGTGCACAGTGCTGTAAATTGATTGTGCACCGAGATGCGTTTCGTAGAACTGGTTTATATTGTATTATAAACATGTGGAGAAGACCAAAGTATCCAGCTGGAGTTTTGTTGCTCCCCTGAGGGATTCCCTCTGCTCGGCTCAGAACCGTACGGTCGGTTCCCCGGTGAGAACGCAGGCCTGGCTCAGACAGGGCCGAAAGCTGAAGCTGACGAGCGAGTTTCCATGATGCGAGAGCTTCCCGCCAGAGCTTTAAATAGCACACTAATGTTTACTCTGCAGGAAGACGAGAGAGCGGGTGGTGCGGTCAGACAGAGAGGAAGAGAAAGCCTGGCTTAGGAAGATTAGCGAGGAGAGTGAGTGTGGAAAAGGAAACTCTTTAAAGCCCCACGTTCCACATAACTGCCTCAATTTATTTCGTACAAGCTGTGACTTGAGGCTTGCATTATTTATTTAAAAGGATTTTTAAACTAACTTGCATTGATCTTGTCTCATTTGGGATTAAAGCCCAAGGGAACGAACTGTAAATCTGTGATGGCTTACGCACTAATGAGGTTAATGCTGGTCGTGTTAGCGCAACCTGCAGTGAGCTACGGTACACAATTCATAAGAACTTTATAAGTATGTCAGAACTTTTCTCGTTTCTATGTAAAGTCGGTGGGACTAATCTGAACACCAGAGGCTCCAAGTCTCCCGTCGTGGGCGGGAGATCTCCTGCTTTAGGGAACATTTAGAAAATCCTCCCAACCTCCCGCTGACAACATCATAATCTCCCGCCCACCCTTACTACACATGATTAATTAAAAATATATATAACTTGATGCGTTTGGTGACATAAATTAATAGTTGACTTTCCGCTTTTCGTGTGTCTGACATCGTATGGGTGGACTCAAGTGTGTACCCCGTGGTATATGCCGATTCCTCGGTCGGTGCACCGATCAGCGTAACGGAGGGATTGGAGTGAATGCCGGAGGCATGTGCGTGCATATGAATCGAGCGGAATTCGGTACGCCGCGGGGTCACACTGAGCCACCCAGTGTCTTAGCAGTTACCGATAAAGCATACAGATGGCGCTATTAATGATACCCCCGAGAGAACGAGAGAACCTGTGACACTCAACCATTTTTTTTTTTTTTGCGTCTGCATTTATTGCCTGCCCGTCTTTAACTTTATGTTCTCTTGAATGAGACAATGAAACGAAGTTCCGTTGGTGGAAATGGCGAAAGCCAAACTACGAAGAAAAAATATCAGAAAATCACCACGATAAAGTTCGGATCGCCCGTCGCGATGGTCGCATGGCGGACTATTTTGGACGGCAGCAAGACGACCCTATATCTGACAAGGTTAGATCACCAGACCAGACGTTAGATTCTAACCAAGTTGTCTGACGTTTTTTTTTTTAAATATATTTTTTGGGCTTTTTTCACCTTTATTATTGGATAGGACAGTGCAGAGACAGGAAACAAGCAGGAGAGAGAGGCGGGGAGGGATTGGGAAATGACCTTGGGCCGGAATCGAACCCGGGTCCCCGGACCCGTGGCACGGCGCCCCATCCACCTGAGCCACGACACTCCCTGTCTGACTTTTACTAACTTAGAATATTATTAGAAGAACATTATCATCATCAGAGGGTCTGCCATTGGCAATTTATAATAGTCATTATTGACACTGACTTTAGGCATATTAAAGTTTGGTCTATAGTCACTGGATTTATCTAGATCTGTTAATATTAATAAGATTTAATTGACACAAAATGTGGTGAATCATTCATACACACATATATATATAATATATAAAACTCGCCTTTGTGCCTACGGCGCTCAAACTTGTCTCCGTCCGAGCTACTCGCAGAGAGGGACAATCTCCCTCTTTGCAATTTCCCCAAGTTGGAGCCTCTGGAACACTGATGTCACTCATCGCTCCCACAGATTGAAAATTTGCTGGTTGTTTAATATGAAACACTCCTTTGGTAATTGGTGTCATCCAAACATTTATTATTATTATTTCTTTACACAAGAGTGGCGGCTACAACAGTCCATAATTATGGACGCCTTTTCAGATTTACCAATAAAAAACAATCTTCCAAAGGTGAGTTTCAGTTGCAGCAGTTATTATCGGTTAATTAATCAACCGGAAGACCCGCCTCGCCCTTTGATCTTGTCGTCTGATGACACAGATCGTTACCTGAGATGGGATTGATCACCGACATGTTTTAACTGATCAAATTCACCGATATTTCATGATCTCTTTGTCGAAACCTACTTTGTTTCTTATTCTTTCAGTCGCCATTTTGTATCTAAACGCGCGTTTGAGAAGTCACGCGTGTGAGGTGTCGGAAATAGCGATCACTTTCACCGGTGTCCACCATTATCGACACGCTGTGGGATTAAGGGACATTTACAACCGTTATGGATCGATCTTTGGGTAACATTGTTGAAGTAGATGAAGTACTTAAAAAAATAAATAAAAGTGCTGTGTTTTTTTTTTTTTAGAATTTTTTTTTTTTGGATTCATAGCAGAATGGAATGTTTATAGAGTATTTGGAATCCGATTGCAATAAATTGAATTAGACCAGAATTAAATTCCTAACATATAAAAAAAAAAAATTACATGCTTGAAATATTCAGCTTTTTCTGTTCCATTCAGAATTTTTTTTTTTTTGCGCGGTTTGTTGTAAATCTCTACCACGTATTACAATATCAGTAGACGGTTTATATTTTGGTTCGAGGAATGACATGCGACCTTTGACCTGGATTTCCATGTGGTTATAGTATCAATTCCCTGTTGACGTTTATTGGTAAACGACAAAACTAGAAATTAATACAAACAACAACGAATGATGAACAAAATGTGATCTACGAAAATACTGAGAAAGCGGGTAGAAAGTGGAACGAAAAGATTTTCTGACGCAGGTTAAACATTATCAGTTCATTTGTTTACAAACATTAGAATTACTTCCTCATTTACATAAAACACCCACATCCATATATTTATATAAAAGATATTTTGTACTAAATATAAGTCTATGGAAAACACATTTTAAATAAAAACTGTGTTTTGTTAACTTAATACCACATACCCATTATTTTTTAAAATAAATAATCATCTGGATGTCGATAATTGTGGAACGGTGTCATGTGATCTGATACGCCAAGTAATCAGGAATCAACTCATTTTTTTCCCCAGTGGAAGTTTGAGTAATTATTCATGCACGATTTGAAAGTCTTTGGCCAAGTTTACATTAGACCGTATCTGTCTCGTTTTCTTCGCGGATGCACTGTCCGTTTACATTAAAACGCTGGGAAACGGGAATCCGCCAGGGTCCACGTATTCAATCCAGATCGTGTCTGGTCCGGTGCTGTGTAAACATTGAGAATATGCGGATACGCTGTGCTGAGCTCTAGCTGGCGTCGTCATTGGACAACGTCACTGTGACATCCACCTTCCTGATTCGCTGGCGTTGGTCATGTGACGCGACTGCTGAAAAACGGCGCGGACTTGTATCACCTTTCATTAAAGAGTATAAAAGTATGAAAATACTGCAAATACTGATGCAAATACTGCCCATTGTGTAGTTATGATTGTCTTTAGGCTTGCCATCCTTCCACTTGCAAGTGGTAAGTGATATGCGCTGGGATCTCACACACAGCGGCTCAGTCCCGAATCACTGCTCGTGCACTTCACTCGCGCGCTCTGTGAGCTGCGCAGGGCCGGAGTGCGCACCCTCCAGAGGGCACTCGCTGTTCAGGGCGGAGTGATTTGGAGCGCAGGATGCCTGCGGAGCCGAGCGTATCCGTGTATTGGTGTTGCTGTGTGCACGCGAATCGCGTATTGGTGTTGCTGTGTGCACACTAATCGTTTTAAAAACGTTAATCTGATGATCTGCTGATACGGTCTAATGTAAACCCCACCTTTATCTACTTTTACAATCGTTAAGGTGCCGATAATTGTAGCTGCCGCCACTCCTATATTCCCTGGTGAGAGTTTGATAGTATTTTAACACGGTACACATTACATCATGACGGTCACGTCTGTGATCCTAACCTAACATGAGCTGAATGTACAGAAAGATTCCAGGAGTGATTCAGTATTTAGAATGTAGCAATGCCTATAATTTAAGTTATTCCATGAAATCGAATTGTACGTGAGCTGATAGCTCGAAGTCATGTACGATGAGATTGAGTAGAATAACTGTTTTATTTTCTCCACATTCACTGGATTTTGAGAAACCGAGCATTTTATTTGAATTTTATTTTCTAATAAGATAAATAAAAATTTTTATGCCAAAAAAAGTAGACCAATAAATTTCTATCCGTTTGAATTCTGTTTATATAAAAGTCCCATTCTCATGCTTAAAAATGTGGTTCGGAACTCCATTAAAAACAGTTATTCGGGGGCGTTGTGGCTCAGGTGGATAAGGCGCCATACCATGAATCCGGGGACCCGGGTTCGATTCCGACCCGAGGTCATTTCCCAATCCCTCCCCGTCTCTCTCTCCCGCTCATTTCCTGTCTCTACACTGTCTTATCCAATAAA
Source organism: Neoarius graeffei (assembly GCF_027579695.1). NCBI lineage: Eukaryota > Metazoa > Chordata > Actinopteri > Siluriformes > Ariidae > Neoarius > Neoarius graeffei. The sequence continues at coordinate 109,953,946 of NC_083571.1, read as the reverse complement.
GGTGAAAAAAGCCCAAAAAATATCTTTAAAAAAAAAAAAGTTATTCCACAAAATCGAGTCGTACACGAACCGATAGCCGACGAGGCGCGTAGCACCAAATTGGCTATAAGCCGTGTACGCCGAGATTGAATGGAATAACTGTTTTATTTTCTCTACATTCACTGGATTTTGAGAAACCGAGCATTTTTATTTAAATTTTTTTTCTAATTCGATAAATAAAAACTTTTATACAAAACGTCCGACAAAATAATTTCTGCTTAGAATGTAAACAAACCGGCGAAATGACAGGAGCAATTTGTGAAAAATGCGATATACAAAAGATATGTTCTTACCATCTTACCCATACTTTTTTTTTGGGGGGGGGTTGTTTTCGAGTAGAGTTTTTATTTCGTCCTCGGTTGGTTTAGCAACACGCGCCACCATTTTTTTTTCTCTACTCATGGTATATGAGCTGATAGCCTAGTAGTAGAGTAGCCAATCAGAGCGCACGATTGCTCATATCCAGTGAATGTGGACAGAATAAACTCGTATATGCAGTCACCTGGGCGTGTTCACATACCCCTTTTCCACCAAATCAGTTCCAGGGCTGGTTCGGGGCCAGTGCTGGTGCTGGTTCACAACTCGTTCAACTTGCGAGCCAGCTGAGAACCAGTTTGCTTTTCCATAGCTCGCGGTGCTAAGGGAAGCCACGTCATTACATCGTTGTATACGTCAGTTACGTCGCTGCGTTTGCATAAACCTTGGCGCGAATATCGAAGCAAAAACAACGCGGAAGAAGCAGCAGCAGCAACAACAATAATAATAATGGATGACTTCGCGTTTGTATAGCTGCTGCTTCTCGTCGCTTAAAAATGGCGATCTTTCGCAGTCTTGTTATTGTTGTTGGTCTTAACAACTCCGCCCCCCCGCTGACGTAAGCGGTTCTTTCCTCTGGCCCAGCAGAGAGTTGGTGCTAGCCTGGAACCGGTTTTTCTGGCCCCAGAGCCAGTTCTTTGTCAGTGGAAACAGAAAACCCGGTTCCAAACTAAGCACTGGCCCCGAACCAGCCCTGGAACTGCTTTGGTGGAAAAGGGGCATCAGTGGGTTGAATCTGCCAGTCTTTACAGATTTACATTCATAACCACAAGTGACCCTTACTGTCTTTAGTGTAAGGGTCTTGGGCAGTTTTCTTTTTTTCCTCTCCACACTACTTTGTTTCTGCATGGTCCTTCCAGTTTTGCTTGAGTTGGTTCCCCAAACATCAGTTACTTCACAAATGTCTCGATCTTTCCACTGAATACGGTCCCTGCTTTTGCTGTCTTCTATTGTTCCTTCCATACAAACACTGATATGACATTTTAGAATTAATCATGCGTCTGTCATTCCCTCTCCTCCGTTCTTCTCCCTTCTCGTTTTCTCTCCCACATTCTCTCTCTTTTCTTTGTCTATTACTCTTTGTGTCTCATGCTCTCTCTTTTCTTTTCTTCTTCTCTATATTATTCCCTCTTGTCTCTTCCTCTCTTTGTATTTTTGTCCCCTAACTTTTTTTTCTTCCGTTCTTCCCTTTTCTCTCTGCTCCTGTTAATGTCTCTCCTTCTCTGGCCCCTACCTTTCTTACTTCTCTAACGCGTCCCCACCCCTTTACCCCCTGCTGTGTTTCAGCTGTTGGAGCTGTTTGACACTGAAGACCCCCGGGAGCGAGATTTCCTGAAAACCATCCTGCACCGCGTCTATGGAAAATTCTTGGGTCTTCGCGCGTTCATCCGCAAACAAATCAACAACATTTTCTTACGGTAAAGCCACACACCGGGAAACCACGAGCACAGCAGCTCCATTACCAAAATATACTGATCAAGAAACAGATGCTGCACCTGCTGCTAAAACAAAATGAGTTAATTTGGGTTTCTTTTTGAACGAACACCCAGTGTCACAATCAGCTTATATGGTGTCAGATTTTATTTTACAGATTTCAGCACAAATTGCCAAAAGCCTTTTAAACCAGGACTGGCAGAACCAGAGGCCACGCCCACTTCATTATGATTGACAGGCAAAGAGGCCATGCCTCCTTCCTGAGGACTAACAGGCACAAAGGCCACGCCCCCTTCATTAGGACTGATGGGCACAGAGGCCACGTCTCCTTCCTTAGGACTAACAGGCACAAAGGCCACGACCCCTTCATTAGGACTGACTGCCAGAGAGGCTGTGCGTTCTTCATTAGGACTGATGGGGCAGAGAGGCCACGCCTCCTTCATTAGGACTGACAGCCAGAAAGGCCACACGTTCTTCATTAGGACTGATGGGGCAGAGAGGCCACGCCTCCTTCATTAGGACTGACAGCCAGAAAGGCCACACGTTCTTCATTAGGACTGATGGGGCAGAGAGGCCACGCCTCCTTCATTAGGACTGACAGCCAGAAAGGCCACACGTTCTTCATTAGGACTGATGGGGCAGAGAGGCCACGCCTCCTTCATTAGGACTGACGGCCAGAGAGGCTGTGCGTTCTTCATTAGGACTGATGGGGCAGAGAGGCCATGCCTCCTTCATTAGGACTGACAGCCAGAAAGGCCACACGTTCTTCATTAGGACTGATGGGGCAGAGAGGCCACGCCTCCTTCATTAGGACTGACGGCCAGAGAGGCTGTGCGTTCTTCATTAGGACTGATGGGGCAGAGAGGCCACGCCTCCTTCATTAGGACTGACGGCCAGAGAGGCCATGCCTTCTTCATTAGGACTGACAGCCAGAGAGGCTGTGCGTTCTTCATTAGGACTGATGGGGCAGAGAGGCCACGCCTCCTTCATTAAGACTGACGGCCAGAGAGGCCGTACGTTCTTCATTAGGACTGACGGGCAGAGAGGCCACGCCTCCTTCATTAAGACTGACGGCCAGAGAGGCCGTACGTTCTTCATTAGGACTGACGGGCAGAGAGGCCACGCCTCCTTCGTTAGGACTGACGGCCAGAGAGGCCACGCCATCTTCATTAGGACTGACGGCCAGAGAGGCCGTACGTTCTTCATTAGGACTGATGGGCAGAGAGGCCGCGCCTCCTTAGTTAGGACTGATGGCCAGAGAGGCCACGCCGTCTTCATTAAGACTGACAGCCAGAGAGGCCGCGCGTTCTTCATTAGGACTGACGGGCACAGTGGCTGCGCCTCCTTCGTTAGGACTGATGGGTACAGTGGCCGCGCCTCCTTCGTTAGGACTGACGGGCACAGTGGCCACACCTCCTTCGTTAGGACTGACGGGCGGAGAGGCCGCGCCTCCTTCGCTAGGACTGACGGGCACAGTGGCCGTGCCTCCTTCATTAGGACTGATGGGTACAGTGGCCGCGCCTCCTTCGTTAGGACTGACGGGCACAGTGGCCGCGCCTCCTTCGTTAGGACTGACGGGCACAGTGGCCGCGCCTCCTTCGTTAGGACTGATGGGCGGAGAGGCCGCACCTCCTTTGTTAGGATTGATGGGCAGAGAGGCCGCGCCTCCTTCGTTAGGACTGACGGGCACATTGGCCGCGCCTCCTTTGTTAGGACTGATAGGCGGAGAGGCCGCGCCTCCTTCGTTAGGACTGATGGGCACATTGGCCGCGCCTCCTTCGTTAGGACTGATGGGCGGAGAGGCCGCACCTCCTTTGTTAGGACTGATGGGCGGAGAGGCCGCACCTCCTTCGTTAGGACTGACGGGCAGAGAGGCCACGCCTCCTTCGTTAGGACTGACGGGCAGAGAGGCTGCGCCTCCTTCGTTAGGACTGACGGGCAGAGAGGCTGCGCCTCCTTCGTTAGGACTGAAAGGCTATGACTGTATTATTAGTACTCACAGGCACTGAGGTCAGGTGACTGTGTCTGTTTCTTTTCTTGTGTGTGTGTGTGTGTGTGTGTGTATCCATCACTCTACCCTGCAGGTGTGTGTGTGTGTGTATCCATCACTCTACCCTGCAGGTGTGTGTGTGTGTGCGCGCGCGCGCGTGTGTATATCCTTCACTGTACCCTGCAGGTGTGCGTGCGTGCATGTGCGTGCGCATGTGCGTGCATTTGTTTTATTGGATGTGCTCACCCTGACCATCTGCTGTGTTGTTTAAAATAGCAGTGTGTGTTGGAGTGTTCCAGCATTATAAGTGGGCCCAGTCAGGTACACTCATTCACCCCTCAGACCAAAATAGATCACCAGACTGACAAAGCCCTGTTTATTTATTTAGGGTTTCCACTATGCTGACGCTCCTTTACGTGCATCAGTGCAGTGGAAACGAATGTGCAACAGCCACTTTGAAAAATGTAACCTGCCGTGACCCCCTGATGCTTTCGTCTCTGTATGTAACAGACTGTGAGCACGCAGTGTGAAAAGAGTCTGCTGTTCCACCCCTTCATTATTCTCACTGCTGTAGCAAACCCACTGCATCTCACTGAGTGGCGAAAATATTCACTTAAAGAGCTCAGGGACATGATTTGAAACAGCGTGACGGCGAAACACAACTGTTGGAATAAATGTTCGTGCAGAGGAACGGTCTTCCGAGTGTGAGCAAATTGTGAGAAACCGTGATGTGTGTCAGTGCTAAGAGTGTGTTCTCTGCTCAGGTTCATCTACGAGACGGAACATTTCAACGGAGTAGCTGAACTTCTGGAGATCCTGGGCAGGTCAGTTCAGGCTCGACATTTCAGCATCAATAAATACTTTTTAGGAATATGTTGTTAATATATGATTGCAATTATACGTCAGTGTTCGACACACTTATTGTTATAAATACTATAATATCAAAAGTCTAATATTAATAAATCAGAAGAGAGATTCTGTGAAAGCACAAAGTGGAAGATTCATGTACAGTGATGTAAAAACGTCTTCAAAACGACATTCATTATTATTTACTAAATTAATGTTGGCAGAGACGAGGTTAGCTTTAGCTGAAGAAGTTGCATGACGGTAAACATAGCAGACATTAAATAACTGGTAAAATCTGTTACAAAACGAAAATTCAAATTCAAGCTCGGACCTTTTTTCCTGTAGTTAGTAAAAAGTGATTCTCTTGTTTTGAAAAAAACTTTGTAAAAATTTTATTTAACGCTTTGAATTCAGTTCAGGTGAGTGACGTGTCTGGTTCAGCCAAGCGAGGCGTTCATATTTATGGGACATACACTACCGTTCAAAAGTTTGGGGTCGCTTTGAAATGTCCTTATTTTTGAAAGAAAAGCACTGTTCTTTTCAATGAAGATCACTTTAAACTAATCAGAAATCCACTCTATACATTGCTAATGTGGTAAATGACTATTCTAGCTGCAAATGTCTGGTTTTTGGTGCAACATCTCCATAGGTGCTCCATAGGTGAGAGTTGCTGGCCCATTTCCAGCAACTCTCACTCCAGTGTTCTAATGGTACAATGTGTTTGCTCATTGCCTCAGAAGGCTAATGGATGATTAGAAAACCCTTGTACAATCATGTTAGCACAGCTGAAAACAGTTGAGCTCTTTAGAGAAGCTATAAAACTGACCTTCCTTTGAGCAGATTGAGTTTCTGGAGCATCACATTTGTGGGGTTGATTAAATGCTCAAAATGGCCAAAAAAATGTCTCGACTATATTTTCTATTCATTTTACAACTTATGGTGGGAAATAAAAGTGTGACTTTTCATGGAAAAACACAAAATTGTCTGGGTGACCCCAAACTTTTGAACGGTAGTGTACATCAAACTACGTGTGTGTGTGTATTACATTCTAAGTTTGTTTACATTCTAAGCGGAAATGATTTTGTCGGACGTTTTGTATAAAGTTTTTATTTATCAAAATTGGAAAAAAAATGCTCTGTTTCTCAATATCCAGTGAATGTGGAGAGAATAAAACAATTATTCCACTCAATCCCGTCATACACGGCTTGTAGTCGCGATCAGCTCACGTACGACTCAATTTCGTGGAAATGTAAATATAATTCCGATGTATAATCACATTTTATTGGATACCAGCTGCTTTAATAAGAACCAGATTCAGCGAATTGGGATGTAAACATTTTGCCTGTTTCTGGTTGTAAGCTGGTCAGATAGCTCCAGGATAAGCCCTGAGGTGAGATGCAGAGACGTAGCCTGCTGGAGTTTACTGCAAAAGAAAAGTAGACCAATAAATTTCTATCGGTTTGAATTCTGTTTATATAAAAGTCCCATTCTCATGCTTAAAAATGTGTTTCCTAACTCCATTTAAAAAAAAAAACAGTTATTCCACAAAATCGAGTCGTACACAAGCCGATAGCCGACGAGGCGCGTAGCACCGAATTGACTTTCAGCCATGTACGATGAGATTGAGTGGAATAACTGTTTTATTCTCTCCACATTCACTGGATTTTGAGAAACTGAGCATTTTATTTAAATTTTTTGCAAATTTGATAAATAAAAACTTGATACAAAACATCCGACAAAATAATTTCCGCTTAAAATGTAAACAAACCGGCAAAATGACGGGAACATTTGTGAAAAATGTGATGATGATGATGATAATTCTTGAAAAATAAAAAAAAGATATGTTCTTATCAAATACTTCTATATGTTATTTACCAGCTGGGAGGTCCGTATTGTGAAATGCCGTGACCGAGGTCAGTATTCAAGGCCGAGGTCACGGTATTTCACCATACGGACCGAACTTAAGCTGGCAAATAATATATTTATTTTTTTCTTTACCAAATTCTAACAGAAAACGAGAGCGCCTGAAAGGGAAAACCGAGCCGAGCCGCCATTTTGAATCCTCATTCACGGCTGTAATGCAAATGGCTTCCTCCTCGGTATACAAGTGCACTTCCATGGCAGGAAAAAAACTACATTTTGCTGCCTATGTAGTCCACTATTTATACAAATAGGAGTCATTCAGGATTCAGCCATGTTTTTGCTCGGCGTTAGCATCAGTTAGAGGTTTTTAGCTTTCTCCTGAAATGTTTTCTTTTATTTCTTCTTCCTCAGGGTAGTAAAACTCGCTTTCGTTGTGAACACTGTCGTTATCACTATCCATGCTGTAAAATTAATGCTATTCTCCTGAGAAATGCTGGCAAAAATTTATAAGATTTTTGATAATCTTATCAATAAATCTTATAAAAAAAGATAAATGTTGACAAAAAATTCTACTATGTTTGTTGCTGTTGTGAACGAGCGAGTCGCCAGAGGTCCGTAACCGGGGTCCGTAACTGGGGTCCGTACCGTAGGATGCGGACCCGCTTGCCAGCCAATCAGAGCGCAGGATTTTATGGAAGCCGCACCGCGAAAAAAATAATTTTTGTATTTTTTTGGGTTTTGTTTTTGAGTCGAGTTTTTATTTCGTCCTCGGTTGGTTCAGCAACACGCTCCACCATTCTGGTTTTTCTTCTTCTTTAGGGCTTTTTTTTTGGTGGTTGGCAAACCAACTTAAAGGTGCATTACTGCCACCAACTGGGCTGGAGTGTGGAACAGGAGATATTGGGGGAGGCGACTGACACCTATATTTTTTCAGCTATTTCTGTTTTTTTTTTAAAATACTTGATAAAGTGAGATGATTATGTGCTGTGTGTGTATAATATATATATATATATATATATATATATATATATATATATATATATATATATTATGCGTGATGTATATCTGAATATTGCACATTCAATTGATTTGGCTACTCTACTACTAGGCTATCAGCTCATATACCGTGAGTAGAGAAAAACAAATCGGCGGCGCGTTTTGGTGGACCAACCGAGAACGAAATATAAACTCCACTCGAAAACAAAAAATACACAAAAACGTAACAAAATATGGAATAAAAGTATTTGATAGGAAGAACATGTCCTTATATGCGTCTATAGTTTTAGTATCGCCAACTCTGTACACCATATACCGTCCCTACACAAAGGATCATGGGAATCTTTCTCAACCCGTTCACCTCTGACCCGTTCCAGTTTTGTGTAAATCGTGGCTGGAGGGATTTGTTAAATTTTTTTTTTGGGGGGGGGGAGAGACCCTAGCACCCTAGCACGCACCTGAACCTATATACGTCCCTTTACTGTTACGTGTCTACTTTCTGTGCATCATTTCTGGAAAAGAGAACTTTTAGACCGAGCAGGTTCTCGCATGTCGCCTTTCAGTAGACTTTAATGCACACGTTTCGCTGTACGCTTTTTGCGTGTTGAATTTTTAGGGCGTGAACAGTACTGGATGGATCAATGGGTTTCATTGATTTAATCATTCATGATTTCAGGTTTTATTAAATATTCATTTTTTTTAATAATTAATGTTTAATTTCGCATGAAATGGCAGCCACACTGAGTACAGTACGAAATACAGTGAACCCTCCATCGTCGGTGCTTCTTGATCCGAGTTTGGTTTTTAGCAGAAGGATCACAGATGACTTTTTTTTTTTTTTTTTAAATTTCCCCTCGCTCACAGCCTTCTGACGCTTCAGGGATTCTTGTGAGTCAGAACCATAAATCTGAATCCACTACCGAGAACAACTTTTTTTTTAAAAAATTATATAGATATAACATCGGCACCCAGTGGCCACTTTATTAGGTATACCTACCATTTTTAGTTATACTTTTATACCGTATAGTTATTTTATTTTTATTTTTTTGTTTTTTCCTCCTGATAATGGAGTTTGAGATGATAAGTTTTATTTATTTTCTTAGGCTGCTTTCACTTTTGGCACTTTTCTCAACTGCCAGTGAATGTTTTACATGTAATCCCCTGGCGGGAGGAACGCGGCGAACAAGATCAGAGTCACTCTGTGCGTTTCTGGGTTTTTTGCTTGTTGAGTGGTTTGTTTTTCTCATCGCGGAGCTTCCAAAATTGGAAACTGTTCCATTTTTCAGGAAAGTTCAGTGTGAGTCGGGGGCAAGCGAAAACCAAGATTGAGAACATGGTATCGGTGAAAAAAAGTTTGTCTTGTTAATGAACCAGTCTGAGGAAGTTTACAAGAAACGTCAGGATATGTAAAAAAAAAAAAAAATTTTTTTTAAATTGGGACATATTGCACGTGCAGCACTTGATTTTCTGCCTCCAAAGCTACAGTGAAGGCACTCCTATCCATGCCAGAGAGAAATCAATCTTTATTTCATCTTAATTACTGATGATAATAAATCATATGAAGCTTGCGAGCGAGGCTTGTTAATTAGCTGATATGAGCTACAACTTTTAGTTACAGTATGTGCATCACATGAGCTCAAAAGGCACTGTAGCCAGCCCTTTTTTTTTTTTTTGGCCCCGGTCACACCGCCCGAACTTTGCTGGAGCGTTCCTTGAACGGTAGGGAGGGGGGGCCGAATTTCAACAACGCTCGTCACCGCGCACAAAATGGGAAAAAAATCAAAAACACGGGTGTTGGCTTAGCAGTGCACCGCTGAAGCCGGCGTTGCTTTAGCGTTGGTTTAGCGGTGACGCGAGCGTTGGTATAGCGGCGTTCTGCGCATGCGGGCTTTGGCTCGGCGGGGGTATAAAGTTGGTTTAGCACCAATCATAGCAAGTCTCTCAGCATCCATGGTGATACAGTTTTACTGTAACTTTGAGCAAATTCGATATAGATGAGGTCTGAACTCAACGGCAGCTCGATTCCAAATGAGCTCCTGGTCCATTTCTCCCCGTATTTATAGCTAAATTCTGGTCCCGCTCCGACACCTCTATACCAACGCCAAACCAAAGTTCATCGCCGCCATGGAGAGCTGCTTCAATGCCCGACACCGTTCCAGCAACCCCGTGTCCGCTCGTAAAACGCTTACAACCGCTCCACCGAAGTTTGTGCAACGTTTAATTGCCGCCCAGGCAACGCTGGCGAAGCAGCGGTGGTCCAGCGTTCAAGATTTCTGCGTTGGCCTAGCGGACCCAAGTGTCCACGAACTTGCATCTAGCGGTGCCAAACTTTGACTGGGCGTTGGTGGAGCGGGGGTGAACTTTGCCGGGGCGGAAAATTGCCCCCTCCTCACCGCTCGCAATATTTTGTGCAGCTCAAAACTTTCGGAGCGGTAGGAGGGCCCCTCGAGAAACATCAGCGGTGGCCGAGCGTATACGGCGTTGCTTTAACGGGGGCCAACTTTTGTTAAACGGTGGTGAACGGTTACGAGCGGTGATGAATTTTTTTCACCGCTCCAGGAACGCTCCAGCAAAGTTCGGGCGGTGTGACCGGGGCCTTAAGGTATGAAAATGACATTTTATCAGGTACACTTGCAAAACACTTCACTCTGGAGGCACTCCGTCAGTGTGAATACATCAACTATCAATATACAGTATAACAGCTTCATAGAATGGAAGGATTTCTCACATATCTATCCACCGGATCCATCCGTGTGTTTGCTAGTTGATGGTATAAAGACTTTTCTCAGTCCTGCAGAGAGGTCGCGAACACGAAACAGGCCACAGTATTGTGACTTGAAAAACATTCATGTGATCGCTTTATGAGAAACCTGAACTGCAGCAGCCTTAACAAAGCTGCTTTTTATCAACAACCTTCGAAGCCCTAATGAAAAGTGACTCGTTTCTGTGTGTGTGTGTGTGTGTGTGTGTGTGATCACGATTTTTGCTCTCGCAGCATCATCAATGGGTTTGCGTTGCCGCTCAAGGCCGAACACAAGCAGTTCCTGATGAAGGTGCTCGTTCCGATGCACACTGCCAAAACCCTAGCACTCTTCCATGCACAGGTACAGATCAACAGTGTGTGTGCAGAAAATTATATCTGCACACAACATACACGAAGCTACAACCCCGATTCCAAAAAAGTTGGGACAAAGTACAAATTGTAAATAAAAACGGAATGCAATAATTTACAAATCTCAAAAACTGATATTGTATTCACAATAGAACATAGACAACATATCAAATGTTGAAAGTGATACATTTTGAAATTTCATGCCAAATATTGGCTCATTTGAAATTTCATGACAGCAACACATCTCAAAAAAGTTGGGACAGGGGCAATAAGAGGCTGGAAAAGTTAAAGGTACAAAAAAGGAGCAGTTGGAGGACCAAATTGCAACTCATTAGGTCAATTGGCAATAGGTCATTAACATGACTGGGTATAAAAAGAGCATCTTGGAGTGGCAGCGGCTCTCAGAAGTGAAGATGGGAAGAGGATCACCAATCCCCCTAATTCTGCGCCGACAAATAGTGGAGCAATATCAGAAAGGAGTTCGACAGTGTAAAATTGCAAAGAGTTTGAACATCTCATCATCTACAGTGCATAATATCATCAAAAGATTCAGAGAATCTGGAAGAATCTCTGTGCGTAAGGGTCAAGGCCGGAAAACCATACTGGGTGCCCGTGATCTTCGGGCCCTTAGACGGCACTGCATCACATACAGGCATGCTTCTGTATTGGAAATCACAAAATGGGCTCAGGAATATTTCCAGAGAACATTATCTGTGAACACAATTCACCGTGCCATCCGCCGCTGCCAGCTAAAACTCTATAGTTCAAAGAAGAAGCCGTATCTAAACACGATCCAGAAGCGCAGACGTCTTCTCTGGGCCAAGGCTCATTTAAAATGGACTGTGGCAAAGTGGAAAACTGTTCTGTGGTCAGACGAATCAAAATTTGAAGTTCTTTATGGAAATCAGGGACGCCGTGTCATTCGGACTAAAGAGGAGAAGGACGACCCGAGTTGTTATCGGCGCTCAGTTCAGAAGCCTGCATCTCTGATGGTATGGGGTTGCATTAGTGCATGTGGCATGGACAGCTTACACATCTGGAAAGACACCATCAATGCTGAAAGGTATATCCAGGTTCTAGAGCAACATATGCTCCCATCCAGACGACGTCTCTTTCAGGGAAGACCTTGCATTTTCCAACATGACAATGCCAAACCACATACTGCATCAATTACAGCATCATGGCTGCGTAGAAGAAGGGTCCGGGTACTGAACTGGCCAGCCTGCAGTCCAGATCTTTCACCCATAGAAAACATTTGGCGCATCATAAAACGGAAGATACGACAAAAAAGACCTAAGACAGTTAAGCAACTAGAATCCTACATTAGACAAGAATGGGTTAACATTCCTATCCCTAAACTTGAGCAACTTGTCTCCTCAGTCCCCAGACGTTTACAGACTGTTGTAAAGAGAAAAGGGGATGTCTCACAGTGGTAAACATGGCCTTGTCCCAACTTTTTTGAGATGTGTTGTTGTCAAGAAATTTAAAATCACCTAATTTTTCTCTTTAAATGATGCATTTTCTCAGTTTAAACATTTGATATGTCATCTATGTTCTATTCCGAATAAAATATGGAATTTTGAAACTTCCACATCATTGCATTCCATTTTTATTTACAATTTGTACTTTGTCCCAACTTTTTTGGAATCGGGGTTGTAATTACATGCTGTATTTGTAACAATAATTAAAGGAGAACTGAAGGCACTTTTTTTTAAATTCTCAAAATTCTATTTCTCATTTTATTAAATATCGGAATGCATTTTTGATCGCTATTTTGTCACTGCTATAGCAAGTTATGAGTGTTTGAAATATGCTCTGTAATATATCAGTCCATATGTCAAAGCAATGGCCGTAAACGAGATTTGTTGAGACCTGTGCAAGACATCGTAGGACGGAAGTAAAACGTACAGCGGAAATCAAAAGTGACTGACATCTGCCAACGTTGTCAAAAGACTTGCGCGCCCTCTTTCGAATGCTGATGTGATGAAGCCGGAAGTTTTGTTTGTTTTGATAGCAATCAGGAAAGTTTGAAAAAAGTAGGCAGTAATAGTCATTTAAACTCGTTTTTGTGCAATACTTCGTTTGGAAAACAGTTTTCAAAATGGCGGCGTTGACACCTGGTTGACACGTCACGTTTCCAAGTCTCGTGAAGATCGCGCGGATAAGCGACGCCTGCCGTGGACCAAACGAACTAAATTCAACATGGCTAAACACCAAACAGGCCGATAAGTATAATATTTAATTGCAATTAGTTGCCGATACGAGTCACGATATAAGGTTACTAAAACCGAAAACGTCATTGAATAACACGTTAATTAAGAAATAAAGCAAGTTTTAAAATGACTTCAGTTCTCCTTTAAAGTAAGTGCTGTCCAGGCACATCATTGCACTTAATTACCTCAATTAATGCTCTTAGTCACCATTGTGGTTTGAGTAGAGATTCAGAAGCGCAGCAGCAGACTCCTGTAGCCACTGAGTCACCATCACTGGACAGGTTTTTTTTTTCTTTCCTAATACGTGATGTTCTGAGTTATAAATACCGAGTAGTGATTTGAATCGTTCTATCTTGAGCATGTTTCTTTCCTCTCAGTTTAAAATGGGTGCAAATTGGACAACAGCACCACCCAGTGGTATTTTAATAAAATGTTGGGTCAGATGACGGCCGAAGAGTTGGATTCAAAATCCTAAAATGAGTGTGTTGGGTATTCCAGTTCAAAAATCAAATCGTTCTTAATTGCATATTCTAATAATAGACAGGAATTTAATTGTTCGGCAGTGTCTTGCAAAAGTATTCATCCCCCTGGGTGTTTGTCCTGTTTTGTCGCATTACAAGCTGGAATTAAAATGGATTTTTGGAGGGTTAGCGCCATTTGATTTACACAACATGCCTACCACTTTAAAGGTGCAGATTTTTTTTTTAAATTGTAACATGAACAATAATTATGATGAAAAAACAGAAATCTGGAGTGTGCATAGGTATTCACCCCCAAAGTCAATACTTTCTTGAGCCACCTTTTGCTGCAAGTCTCTTGGGGTATGGCTCTATTAGCTTAGCACATCTAACCACTGGGATTTTTGCTCGTTCCTCAAGGCAAAACTGCTCCAACTCCTTCAAGTTAGATGGGTTGTGTCGGTGTACAGCAATCTTCAAGTTATGCTACAGATTCTCAGTCAGATTGAGGTCTGGGCTTTGATTAGGTCATTCCAAGACATTTAAATGTTTCCCTTTAAACCACCCAAGTGTATCTTTAGCAGTATGTTTAGGGTCATTGTCCTGCTGGAACGTGAACCTTCGTCCCAGTCTCAAACCTCTGGCCAACAGGGCCGTAGCCAGCATTTTAAAATCACCGAGGTCCGTGATGCACAAAGCACGCGCTGAAAAATTTTCGACATATTTAAAATGAGAGGGGTGAATTACACATCACACAAGAGATCTATTCCTGAAATTACTTTTAATGGTGTTTGAACTGAATATCATCAGTTTTGAAAAAAAAAATCATGTATGTGGCAAGAGTAAGAATAATTTGAGCTTGTTTAATGGTTTGATCTGGCCCAGGCAATGAGGACAAAAGATACCCTAACCATGTAGCCTATGTAACCAAGATACATTAACAATCTGGCATCCGTTACACCTACACAAAAAAAAAAAATTCTGGGAAAAAAAATCAGTATACACCACCATGTTTGAATAAAGAGTAGGGATAACAGCTACATGAAAATGTGCTGATGGTTATCATGAAAAAACCATGTCTACTGCACTGCGTTCCTCCCCCAAGTCGCGCACTCATTCGTTTTTGTGTTCTTGGTCTCAGAGCCGCACGAAACAGACACAGAAGACAGAATCAACATTTAACATAATTAACAATGCACTTTTTACGGAGACATTTTAATGTTATTCTTTTTTTTTTTAAATTCAGTTGAATATTTAGCGTACAAATGGATTTTCAGCTCTTAAAAATGACCGAGGTCCGGACCTCGGTGGCCTCATAGCTGGCTACGGCCATGCTGGCCGACTCAAACAGGTTTTCCTCCAGAATTGCCCTGTATTTAGTGCCATCTATCTTTCCTTCAGTCCTGACCAGCTTTCCTGTCCCTGCAGATGAAAAATATCCCCACAGCATGATGCTGCCACCACCATGCTTCACTGTAGGAATGGTGTTCTCAGGGTGTTGGGTTTGCGCCACACATGGTGTTTCCCATGATGACCTAAAAGTTCAGTTTTAGTCTCATTTGACCAGAGAATCTTCTTCCATGTGTTTGGGGAGTCTGCCACATGCTGTTGGGCAAACTCCAAATGTGTTTTCTTAAGCAACGGCTTTTTCTGGCCACTCTTCCATAAAGCCCCACTCTGTGGAGTGTACGGCTTAAAGTGGTCCTATGGACAGATACTCCCATCTCCGCTGTGGATCTTTGCAGCTCCTTCAATGTTCTCTTTGGTGTCTTTGTTGCATCTCTGATTAATGCCCTCCTTGCCCGGTCTGTGAGTTTTGGTGGGCGGCCTTCTCTTGTCAGGTTTGTCGTGATGCCATATTCTTTCTATTTTGCTATAATGGATTTAATGGTGCTCCCTGGGATATTCAAAGTTTGGGATATTTTTTATAACCCAACCCTGATCTATACTTCTCCACAACTTTGTCTCTGACCTGTTTGGAGGCTCCTTGGTTTTCATGTTGCTTGCTTAGTAGTGTTGCAGAGTCAGGGTCCTTCCAGAACAGGGTGATTTATACAGACATCATGTGACAGATCATGTGACACTTTGATTGCACACAGGTGGATCTTAATCAACTAATGATGTGACTTACGAAGTGAATTGGTTGGAGCAGCTCTTATTTAGGGGTTTCATACGAAAGAGGGTGAATACCTACAGTATGCACATTCCAGATTTCTGTTTTTTCATCTTAATTATTGTTTGTGTCACAATAAAACAATTTTCACCTTTAAAGTGGTAGGCATGTTGTGTAAATCAAATGGTGCTAACCCTACAAAAATCCATTTTAATTCCAGCTTGGAATGCGGCAAATACCAAGGGGGATGAATACTTTTGCAAGGCACTGTATGATATATAATGTTTGAGCAGCGGTTTGAAGGAAGCATGGTCTTGTATTCTAGACCATGGACTAGCAATATTTATTTATTCTCATGTTGTCTAATGTTTTTTTTTTTTTTTTTCTGTTCCAGTTGGCGTACTGTGTGGTTCAGTTTCTGGAGAAGGACGCCACACTCACAGAGCCGGTACGACATGATGTCCTACAGATCCTCTATAACGGTGTTTCTCACTGCTGCTCCTGCATTTTATACCTACACTTAATTCAGGATTTCAGCCACTTTAATATCACCCCCGAAATATACAGCTGAGGATCGTCTGGTCTTTTTCCAGTCTTCAGTATGGTGTGGTACGCCATGCCTTGCGTTCTGAGATGCTTTTCTGTTCAGTACGGTTGTAAAGAGTGGCTATTTAAGTTACTTTAGCTTTCCTTTCATCAACAAGACATTTCTGCCTTCATTTTATATGTACAGTGCTGAGCGTAAATGAGTATACCCCCTGTGAAAAGTAACATTTTAAACAATATCTCAATGAACACAAACAATTTCCAAAATGTTGACGAGACAAAGTTTAATATAACATCTGTTTAACTTATAACGTGAAAGTAAGGTTAATAATATAACTTAGCTTACACATTTTTCAGTTTTACTCAAATTAGGATGGTGCAAAAATGAGTACACCTCACAACAAAAGCTACTACATCTAGTACTTTGTATGGACTCCATGATTTTTAATGACAGCACCAAGTCTTCTAGGCATGGAATGAACAAGTTGGCGACATTTTGCAACATCAATCTTTTTCCATTCTTCAACAATGACCTCTTTTAGTGACTGGATGCTGGATGGAGAGTGATGCTCAACTTGTCTCTTCAGAATTCCCCAAAGAAAATAATTTCTTTACACCACAAAGGTGAAGGCTACAAGAAGATCAGCAAAGCTTTACTTATCAGTCAGAATACTGTAGCAAAAGTGGTACAAAAATTTAAGAAAGCTGGAACTGCAACCATCTCACAGAGACGTCCAGGTCATCCACGGAAGTTAACACCTCGACAGGAGCGTCTTCTGATGAGAAGGGTTGAAGAAAATTGGCATGCAAGTTCACTGCAGTTATCTAAAGAAGTAGAAAGCCAAACTGGGGTGACTATTTCCCGTGACACAATACGGCGTACACTGCAGAGGAATGGCATGCATGGATGCCGTCCACGAAAGAAGCCTCTCCTAAAGCCCAGGCACAAAAAAGCCCGCTCAGAGTTTGCCAGGGCCCATGCTGACAAAGATGAAGACTACTGGGACTCTACACTCTGGAGTGATGAGACCAAGATAAATGTTTTTGGAACTGACGGCTTCAAAACTGTATGGCGTCGCAAAGGTGAGGAATGCAAAGAAAAATGCCTGGTGCCTACAGTGAAACATGGTGGTGGCACTGTCCTTATGTGGGGCTGCATGAGTGCTGCTGGTGTCGGGGAGCTGCATTTCATTGATGGCATCATGAATTCACAGACGTATTGCTCTATACTGAAAGAGAAGATGCTACCATCACTCCGTGCCCTTGGTCACTGTGCACTTTTCCAACATGACTAAACACACATCTAAGGCCACTGTTGGATTTCTGAAGAAGAACAGGGTGAAAGTGATTCAGTGGCCAAGTACGTCTCCTGAACTGAACCCAATCGAACACCTATGGGGAATTCTGAAGAGACAAGTTGAGCATCACTCTCCATCCAGCATCCAGTCACTAAAAGAGGTCGTTGTTGAAGAATGGAAAAAGATTGATGTTGCAAAATGTCGCCAACTTGTTCATTCCATGCCTAGAAGACTTGGTGCTGTCATTAAAAATCATGGAGGCCATACAAAGTACTAGCTGTAGTAGTTTTTGTTGTGAGGTGTACTCATTTTTGCACCACCCTAATTTGAGTAAAACTGAAAAATGTGTAATCTAAGTTTATATTATTAACCTTACTTTCTGTTATAAGTTAAACAGATGTTATATTAAACTTTTCAACATTTTGGAAATTGTTTAAAATGTTACTTTTCAAAGGGGGCGTACTCATTTACACACAGCACTGAACATATAAAATGGCACCCTTTGTAAAGATTTGTAAAATGGGTGAGAACAAATCCACCATTTGGTGAAGTCGCTTCATCACACACTGAAAAAATGTGAAAAATCCAACCTTTATTTGAAATAAAATTATTCAGAGAAAAACAAGTCCCTCATCAAGAAATAATCATTTTCAACAAAAACTCATGCCATTATTATTGGCACCCTGGAAATGATAGTGAACGTAATGTAACTGAAGCGTGTTTCTCTTTGAAATTGTCCGGTATTTTTGAGTTGATTGGAGCGTGTAGGAACTTTCAAGCTGTAATCTAGGACTTCCTGTCAGGTGCGCGAGAGAGGCGGATGTAAACGCAGAAGTGTTTATTATAATACAATGCGGTCTATAGAAGAAGTGCAGGAAACACACACAACCACAAACGGTCCAAATCGGCAGGCAAGGTCAGAAACAGGAAAGCGGGCAAATGGTCGCTCGAGGTGCGGACAGGATATCGGAGGCAAAATGAGGACGAGAACTAAAACCAGGAACAAGGAGTCCAGAAACCAGGAAAATCAGAAATACGGGAAACAAGGCTCGGTAATGCTCACTGAACGTGGCGTAATACTTCGCGTTGCATTATCATCAGCGCAGTCCTTAAATAGCCCAACATTTAGTTCACTAATGAGAACAGGTGCGCTTTGTTCATGGTTCATGGCGCGCGTGCTGGAGCTCGTTTGGCACACACGCAGCCCGAGGCGTGCCTTCAGGTGCATGTGCCAAGGCGTGCAGGACTGACACTTCCTGATTAACTGGGGAACAAATACAAGGTGACACGGGCCAAATTCCCTTTGTGTGTGTGTGAGGTGTTTTTTTTTTTTTTTAATCATTTTGTCAAAACTATTATAACTGTTATGGTGAAAATCTTAGGAGTTCAGCAGTTTCTGAAATACTCAAATAAAAGAGAACCAGTACCTTTAGGTTTTTATCCCCCGCTGGCTAAAAGGCCCGAAGGGGGATTAGGTCGTGGCGATTGTCCGTCTGTCCCAGGAAGGGCGCTCACCTTCTGAAACCAACTCCTCTCTCAATTTTCGGAGGAATTTCACGAAACTTGTCAGGATTCTTTGTTATACACTACCGTTCAAAAGTTTGGGGTCACTTTGAAATGTCCTTATTTTTGAAAGAAAAGCACTGTTCTTTTCAATGAAGATCACTTTAAGCTAATCAGAAATCCACTCTATACATTGCTAATGTGGTAAATGACTATTCTAGCTGGAAATGTCTGGTTTTTGGTGCAATATCTCCATAGGTGTATAGAGGCCCATTTCCAGCAACTCTCACTCCAGTGTTCTAATGGTACAATGTGTTTGCTCATTGCCTCAGAAGGCTAATGGATGATTAGAAAACCCTTGTACAATCATGTTAGCACAGCTGAAAACAGTTGAGCTCTTTAGAGAAGCTATAAAACTGACCTTCCTTTGAGCAGATTGAGTTTCTGGAGCATCACATTTGTGGGGTCGATTAAATGCTCAAAATGGCCAGAAAAATGTCTTGACTATATTTTCTATTCATTTTACAACTTATGGTGGGAAATAAAAGTGTGACTTTTCATGGAAAACACAAAATTGTCTGGGTGACCCCAAACTTTTGAACGGTAGTGTATGTCGGTAGTACGCATATTGTAATTTTGTTCAATTCAGTCGCATTTTACCAGAGTTACAGTCCTTGATTAATAAAATTATACTTTGACAATTTCATGAAGGTGTGCTCGCCTTCTGACATCAACTCCTCTCACGATTTTTGGATGAATTTCTCGAATCTTGGCAAAAGGCCTTGCTATATGACAGTAATACGCATATTGCGATTTAATTTCGTTTGTGAAAATTTTCCCAGAGTTTTGACCCTTGATTAAATAACTTGGACAATTTCACGAGGAGGCGGCACGGTGGTGTAGTGGTTAGCACTGTCGCCTCACAGCAAGAAGGTCCTGGGTTCGAGCCCCGTGGCCGGCAAGGGCCTTTCTGTGTGGAGTTTGCATGTTCTCCCCGTGTCCGCGTGGGTTTCCTCCGGGTGCTCCGGTTTCCCCCACAGTCCAAAGACATGCAGGTTAGGTTAACTGGTGACTCTAAATTGACCGTAGGTGTGAATGTGAGTGTGAATGGTTGTCTATGTCTATGTGTCAGCCCTGTGATGACCTGGCGACTTGTCCAGGGTGTACCCCGCCTTTCGCCCGTAGTCAGCTGGGATAGGCTCCAGCTTGCCTGCGACCCTGTAGAACAGGATAAAGCGGCTAGAGATAATGAGATGATGAGAATTTCACGAGGGTGTACGGTCTTCTGAAATCAACTCCTCTCACAATTTGTGGAGGAATTTCACCAAACTTGGCAGAAGGATTCTTTGTTATATGACAGTTATACGCAGATTGAAATTTCGTTTAATTTGGGCAAAATTTTCCCAGAGTTATGCCCTCGATTATTAACAAACTTGTACTTTGGCAGTTTCATCAAGGTGTGCTTGCTTTCTGAAATCAACTTCCCTTGCAATTTTTATCCCCCGTTGGCTGAAAGGCCCGAAGGGGGATTAGGTCGTGGCGATGTCCGTCCGTCCCAGGAGGGGTACTCACCTTCTGAAATCAACTCCTCTCACAATTTTTGGAGAAATTTCACGAAACATGACAGGATTCTGTTATAGGTCGGTAATACGCATATTGCAATTTCGTTCAATTTGGTCGCATTTTACCAGAGTTCTGGCCGAGTCGCCAGCAGGGGATGTTGTGCACTCAGAGCACTCTGGTTTTTCTTCCAGGTGTTTTAGTACAGTATACGACTCGCCCTCAGAACAGGTGTTTTTGTAGGAAAATCATATTAGAAATGGATATATTTTATCATATATGTGGACTAAAGAAATTATCTAGAAAAGTAGAAAATGTGTGATTTGAGACACCGTTAGAGTTTGTTACAGTTTATGTTGGTATTGCACCACATGGAGAAGGAGCGTTCGATTCGGAGGACACTCGTCCGTCTTCCCCATGCAGTCACATCGTTTACGTTCAGTGTTACGCTCTGACTTTCACTGCATTATGTGCATTTGTGTGTGTGCAGGTGATCCGGGGTCTTCTGAAATTCTGGCCCAAGACCTGCAGCCAGAAGGAGGTAAGACTCAGTACAACACTTCAGTATGACATAAATATCTTTAGCAAGTGTCTGGGTGGGAAAACCCCAACTCTGTACACTTTTTTCCCAGTTTACGTTAACATTTAATCAGATATCGTGGTCACTGAGGAACGGAGGTGGACAGTAACGACGTACATCTGCTTGAGTTCTGTACTTAAGTACACTTTTTGACTATCTGTACTTTACTTGAGTATTATTTTTTTTGGAAACTTCTGACTTCACTACATTTGAAAGACAAATATCGTACTTTTCACTCCACTACATTTCTATCAAGGTCCTCGTTACTCGGAAGCAGATTTGAAAGTGGATGTTTTTTGTTTTCTTTTCTAAAGCGTGATTGGTTTTTCCGCAGGTGACGCTGAGACAGCCGATCAGTAATCACTAGGGTCACGTCACGTCCACAGACTGTATAAAATCAAGTTCAATGCTGTCTCAGCAGCGTTATTTAACACGATCAGTTGATGGCAGAACGGGAGGAGGCGGTTCTTCTGGCGAATGCACGCCCCCATGGCCCATGAACCCATGTTTCAGTTTTCTGAAAGGATTAAAGATTCGTTTCGTTTTAAATCTTTGCTTTGTTTGCCGAAAACGAACCACATCACGGCCGACAAAAACTCACCGTCCGACCTACAGAAGCATATTGAGGTATATAAACCTTTTATTCCAAGAGAAAGCTTGCAACGAAATTGTCTGTGCTTTTAGAGCTAGCGATAACGTTACAAACGTAGCTATGCAGTCTGGTTAGTCACATGACTTTCTATGGATTTGCCCGCCAAGTTGCCGTAGCCTTGTCCATGGCTAACGTTTACACATAGCTAGTTCACTTGGACACTGTTAGTTAGTTAGTGTGTAAAAACGGAGTTATGCTAACATGAATAACATTAACTTACAGTGGTGCTTGAAAGTTTGTGAACCCTTTAGAATTTTCTATATTTCTGCATAAATATGACCTAAAACATCATCAGATTTTCACACAAGTCCTAAAAGTAGATAAAGAGAACCCAGTTAAACAAATGAGACAAAAATATTATACTTGGTCATTTATTTATTGAGGAAAATGATCCAATATTACATATCTGTGAGTGGCAAAAGTATGTGAACCTCTAGGATTAGCAGTTAATTTGAAGGTGAAATTAGAGTCAGGTGTTTTCAATCAATGGGATTACAATCAGGTGTGAGTGGGCACCCTGTTTTATTTAAAGAACAGGGATCTATCAAAGTCTGATCTTCACAACACATGTTTGTGGAAGTGTATCATGGCACGAACAAAGGAGATTTCTGAGGACCTCAGAAAAAGCGTTGTTGATGCTCATCGGGCTGGAAAAGGTTACAAAACCATCTCTAAAGAGTTTGGACTCCACCAATCCAGTATCAGATAGATTGTGTACAAATGGAGGAAATTCAAGACCATTGTTACCCTCCCCAGGAGTGGTCGACCGACAAAGATCACTCCAAGAGCAAGGCGTGTAATAGTCGGTGAGGTCACAAAGGATCCCAGGGTAACTTCTAAATAACTGAAGGCCTCTCTCACATTGGCTAATATTAATGTTCATGAGTCCACCATCAGGAGAACACTGAACAACAATGGTGTGCATGGCAGGGTTGCAAGGAGAAAACCGCTGCTCTCCAAAAAGAACATTGCTGCTCATCTGCAGTTTGCTAAAGAACATGTGGACGAGTCAGAAGGCTATTGGAAAAATGCTTTGTGGACGGATGAGACCGAAATAGAACTTTTTGGTTTAAATGAGAAGCGTCATGTTTGGAGAAAGGAAAGCACTGCATTCCAGCATAAGAACCTTATCCCATCTGTGAAACATGGTGGTGGTAGTATCATGGTTTGGGCCTGGGGATAGATTAGGGATAAAATTAGCTCATGTTTTAAGTCGTTCAAATTCTGTAAAGCTGCTTTGCGACAATGTTTATTGTTAAAAGCGCTGTACAAATAAACTTGATTTGATTTGATTTGATCTGTTTTGCTGCATGTGGGCCAGGACGGCTTGCCATCATTGATGGAACAATGAATTCTGAATTATACCAGCGAATTCTAAAGCAAAATGTCAGGACATCTGTCCATGAACTGAATCTAAAGAGAAGGCGGGTCATGCAGCAAGACAACGGCCCACAAGTCGTTCTACCAGAGAATGGTTAAAGAAGAATAAAGTGAATGTTTTGGAATGGCCAAGTCAAAGTCCTGACCAACTTTTCAATGGAAATGTTGTGGAAGGACCTGAAGCGAGCAGTTCATGTCATGAAACCCACCAACATCCCAGAGTTAAAGCTGTTCTGTACGGAGGAACGGGCTAAAATTCCTCCACGCCGGTGTGCAGGACTGATCAACAGTTACCGCAAACGTTTAGTTGCAGTTATTGCTGCACAAGGGGGTCACACCAGATACTGAAAGCAAAGGTTCACATACTTTTGCCACTCACAGATATGTAATATTGGATCATTTTCCTCAATAAATAAATGACCAAGTATAATATTTTTTGTCTCATTTGTTTAACTGGGTTCTCTTTATCTACTTTTAGGACTTGTGTGAAAATCTGATGATGTTTTAGGTCATATTTATGCAGAAATATAGAAAATTCTAAAGGGTTCACAAACTTTCAAGCACCACTGTATGCCTTTATTAGATAAATTATTCATTGTATATTTTTCTACATGGGCGCTTTTGTGATGATACTACATCACTAATGATATTTAATAGACTGATATTTCTGTATTTTAATAATTATGATGTATTTTTTTAAAAGCCAACTACAGGACAGTTCCTGGTCTCTATTGCGCATGCGTACGCAGACGTATTAGTGACACTGGCAGCTTATCTGCAGAAACAGAGCACTGAGTTACTGAGAACCGACAAGTTTATTAAGAGCAAAGTTTCTTTTCTGGGAAGAAGACGTTTTGAAGTCTTTAGATTTTATTTGAGACAGAGAGATAGAAAAAACACAGATTGTTAGGTATGCCCAATGTCACCTGAATAAGTAGGAACAGTATACATATTGCACTGAGTACAAGCAGGGACTCCGGCAACTAACTATGACAGCATAACTAAAAGTCCTGTTTTTACGTTTGCGCCGTTCGTGTGTGTAGGTCATGTTCCTGGGCGAAATCGAGGAGATTCTGGACGTCATTGAGCCGACACAGTTTAAGAAGGTCCAGGAGCTACTGTTCAAACAGATCTCCAAGTGTGTCGCTAGTCCTCATTTTCAGGTACAAACAAAACCAAAATGATCTCCACTGTACCTGTAGTCAGTCTGAGATGTTAAACTTCCTGTATGGTAGGAATGGCAGCGGGGTTTCCTGAGTTTATTGACTTCCAGATGTTCACTGTTATTCTGTGTGGTGCAGGTAGCAGAACGGTCGCTGTACTTCTGGAACAACGAGTACATTTTGAGTCTGATTGAAGAGAACATAGACAAGATCCTGCCCATCATGTTCAACAGCCTGTACCGCGTCTCTAAAGAGCACTGGAACCAGTGAGTCCTGTCTGGATTACATGCACTATGCTAGCAGGAGTTTGGGTGTGGATCAAATATTAAGGTATGACCTAGGTTTAAAAAAAAAAAAAAAGCTTTTCCTTTAGATATAGGCAGCAGTTAGTTGCTGCTTCACAGCTCCATGGTCCCTGGTTCAGTCCTGAGCTCAGGTCCTGTCTGTGCATCTGGGTTTCGACCTCATTTCCAGTTTCCCTCCATCGCCCAAAAACATGCCAGTAGGTGTATTGGGTCTGAGAAGTTGTCCCTAGGTATGTGTGTGGTGTCCTGCAATGGACTGGTGTCCCATCGGGGCTGTGTTCCCACTTCACTCCCAGCCTCCTGGGATGGGCTCCGGATCCAAGGCAGCTCTGATCACGATAAAGCAGGGACGGAAACTGAGCGAGCTCCATGGTTGTTGGAAAGTCAGTGTTATTCCACATAAATCCACAAGAGGGCGCTCTGAATGAAAAGCATAAATTGATTTGGACAAGAGTCAAATTAGTGTTTTTAAAAGAGAACTGAAGTCATTTTTAAACTTGCTTTATTTCTTAATTAACGTGTTATTCAGTGACGTTTTCGGTTTTAGTAACCTTATATCGTGATTCGTATCGGCAACCAATCGCAATTAAATATTATACTTATTGGCCTGTTCGGTTTTTAGCCGTGTTGAATTTAGTTCTTTTGGTCCACGGCAGGCGTCGCTTATCCGCGCGATCTTCACGAGACTTCGAAATGTGAAGTGTCAGCCAGGTGTCAGTGTCGCCATTTTGAAAACTGTTTTCCAAACGAAGTATTGCACAAAAACGAGTTTAAATGACGATCACTGCCTACTTTTTTCAAACGTTCCTGATCGCTATCAAAACAAACAAAACTTCCGGCTTGATCACATCAGCATTCGAAAGACGGCGCGCGCGTCTTTTGACAACCCCTGTGTCCGAAATCGCTCCCTACTCACTAGATAGTGCACACGCCATTTTGTAGTGCTGTCTGAAACCTTAGTGAGGATTATTTACACCCTATATAGTGCACTCAAAGTATCCCAGAATGCATCACGAAAAGTAGTGTACAATAATGGTCACTAACCAAAGCAATATATCCCATAATGCATTGTGGTCATGCTGAAAGAAATCAAATTAAAAGCCTCAAATTTGATTTAATAAAAGACAGCGGCGAAGAATAAAACGTATTCAGCCTTGATTTAAAAGAACTGAAAGCTGCAGGTACTTTGTGTTGATTAATGTGGGAAATACGCTCAGTATAATCTGGATTTATCACAAAAATACTGTACATGCGTGTGTTTATTATTCTGAAAACCCACCAGCCGACTGATCTGGCACATTTTAATTGTGCGACAGTAATGACGTAAATACTAGCGCAACGGACTAGTGTCCGAAAGCGTTTTTAAAAATAATTTTACCAATGAGCTTACTAGATAGTCCTCTATACAGTAATTCCCTATATAGTGAGTAGTGAGTGACTGAGCGATTTCGGACACAGGGAACGTTGGCAGATGTTGGTCGCTTTGATTTCCGCTGCACGTTTTACTTCCGTCCTACGATGTCTCGCACAGGTCTCAACGAATCTCGTTTACAGCCATCGCTTTGACATATGGACTGATATATTACAGAGCGTACAACCCCGATTCCAAAAAAGTTGGGACAAAGTACAAATTGTAAATAAAAACGGAATGCAATAATTTACAAATCTCAAAAACTGATATTGTATTCACAATAGAACATAGACAACATATCAAATGTTGAAAGTGAGACATTTTGAAATTTCGTGCCAAATATTGGCTCATTTGAAATTTCATGACAGCAACACATCTCAAAAAAGTTGGGACAGGGGCAATAAGAGGCTGGAAAAGTTAAAGGTGCAAAAAAGGAACAGCTGGAGGACCAAATTGCAACTCATTAGGTCAATTAGCAATAGGTCATTAACATGACTGGGTATAAAAAGAGCATCTTGGAGTGGCAGCGGCTCTCAGAAGTAAAGATGGGAAGAGGATCACCAATCCCCCTAATTCTGCACCGACAAATAGTGGAGCAATATCAGAAAGGAGTTCGACAGTGTAAAATTGCAAAGAGTTTGAACATATCATCATCTACAGTGCATAATATCATCAAAAGATTCAGAGAATCTGGAAGAATCTCTGTGCGTAAGGGTCAAGGCCGGAAAACCATACTGGGTGCCCGTGATCTTCGGGCCCTTAGACGGCACTGCATCACATACAGGCATGCTTCTGTATTGGAAATCACAAAATGGGCTCAGGAATATTTCCAGAGAACATTATCTGTGAACACAATTCACCGTGCCATCTGCCGTTGCCAGCTAAAACTCTATAGTTCAAAGAAGAAGCCGTATCTAAACATGATCCAGAAGCGCAGACGTCTTCTCTGGGCCAAGGCTCATTTAAAATGGACTGTGGCAAAGTGGAAAACTGTTCTGTGGTCAGACGAATCAAAATGTGAAGTTCTTTATGGAAATCAGGGACGCCGTGTCATTCGGACTAAAAAGAGGAGAAGGACGACCCAAGTTGTTATCAGCGCTCAGTTCAGAAGCCTGCATCTCTGATGGTATGGGGTTGCATTAGTGCGTGTGG
Source organism: Neoarius graeffei (assembly GCF_027579695.1). Taxonomy (NCBI): domain Eukaryota; kingdom Metazoa; phylum Chordata; class Actinopteri; order Siluriformes; family Ariidae; genus Neoarius; species Neoarius graeffei. The sequence goes on along the minus strand of NC_083571.1, from coordinate 109,927,017 downwards.
CATGAGCAGCTTACACATCTGGAAAGACACCATCAATGCTGAAAGGTATATCCAGGTTCTAGAGCAACATATGCTCCCATCCAGACGACGTCTCTTTCAGGGAAGACCTTGCATTTTCCAACATGACAATGCCAAACCACAAACTGCATCAATTACAGCATCATGGCTGCGTAGAAGAAGGGTCTGGGTACTGAACTGGCCAGCCTGCAGTCCAGATCTTTCACCCATAGAAAACATTTGGCACATCATAAAACGGAAGATACGACAAAAAAGACCTAAGACAGTTGAGCAACTAGAATCCTACATTAGACAAGAATGGGTTAACATTCCTATCCCTAAACTTGAGCAACTTGTCTCCTCAGTCCCCAGACGTTTACAGACTGTTGTAAAGAGAAAAGGGGATGTCTCACAGTGGTAAACATGGCCTTGTCCCAACTTTTTTGAGATGTGTTGTTGTCATGAAATTTAAAATCACCTAATTTTTCTCTTTAAATGATACATTTTCTCAGTTTAAACATTTGATATGTCACCTATGTTCTATTCCGAATAAAATATGGAATTTTGAAACTTCCACATCATTGCATTCCGTTTTTATTTACAATTTGTACTTTGTCCCAACTTTTTTGCAGTCAGGATTGTATTTGAAGCACTCATAACTTGCTATAGCAGTGACAAAATCGCAATCAAAAATGCATTTCTATATTTAATAAAATGAGAAATAGAATTTTGAGAATAAAAAAAAATTGCCTTCAGTTCTCCTTTAAACATTTTGTAATCATTTACGCTCCTCAGGCAGAAGCGGACTCTTACTTAGACATGTGCACTCTGTTATATCGGTTTTCCAAAATGGCTGAAATTTTGGAACAAGTTTTGAAGTATTAAACTAAAAGAACACTAACCTTAAACGTCTTTGTCTTTCCCCTTCTTATCCTTCAGGACAATCGTAGCACTGGTGTACAACGTGTTGAAAACTCTGATGGAGATGAACAGCATACTGTTTGATGAGCTCACCGCCTCGTACAAAGCTGACAGACAACGGTGAGAACGGGAGGCATGATCTGACTTTATTCACTGATTGGGATTTCATTCTCCCGGTGTCCGAAATCGCTCACTCGTTCACTACTCCCTACTCACTATATAGGGAATTACTGTATAGAGGACTATATAGTGAGCTCATTGGTAAAATGGGGAAAAAAAAAAGCGCTTTCGGACACCAGTCCGTCGCGCTGGTATTTACGTCATTACTGTCGCACAATTAAAACGTGCCAGATCAGTCGGCTGGTGGGTTTTCAAAATAATAAACGCACGCATGTACAGTATTTTTGTGATAAATCCAGATTATACTGATCGTATTTCCCACATTAATCAACACAAAGTACCTGCAGCTTTCAGTTCTTTTAAATCAAGGCTGAATCCTTTCTTTCTTCTTCGCCGCTGTCTTTTATTAAATCAAATTTGAGGCTTTTAATTTGATTTCTTTCAGCGCGACCGCAATGCTTGATGGGATATATTGCTTTGGTTAGTGACGATTGGTTGTACAGTATTTTTCGTGATGCATTCTGGGATACTTTGAGTGTACTATATAGGGTGTAAATAATCCTCACTAAGGTTTCGGACAGCACTACAAAATGGCGTCCGCACTCTCTAGTGAGTAGGGAGCGATTTCGGACACAGGGGTTGTCTCGGTAAATGTATGTACACGCCAGGGGTGGAAAAGGTCCTGAGGAATTGTACTGAAGTCAACGTATGGATAAGGTGTCAATTTTTTAAATTTTTCATATAAAAAGGGCAGGAATCCAACAAAAAATGTACTCAAGTGAAAGTAAAATCAAGTCCTAATCTGCCAGAAACCGTGTTGTAGTCGAGTCCGAGAACAAGACTCCGCCCGCACCATATGCTGCCTTTATGTGAAAGCGTCTCTGCTGCTGTGTCGGACTAACGTTTCTGCTCGACTGCCCCGTTTTAGTTAACAGGCCACAGATAAAAAGCTTGTTCATCGCTCAGCAAGCCCCGCCCACTATCAACAGGGCAAACAACATGAGAGAGGGTTAACACTAGCTAGTTCATCGCTCAGCAAGCAAGCCCTGCCCACTATCATCAGAGCAATGAACATAGCGTGTCACTTCCTTCTCTGGGTGGAGTCTCGCCAAATGACGATTGAAGTTCGAGGTCGTCCCCGTCGTCTCCTCGATAGTTCTTCTACATATCGAACTCATAGCAGTGCATTTTTTTCCCACTGCATGAGAAGTCTGTATAAGCAAAGCGGGCAATCCTAGCGGCGTTCTGTCCGGGCATTTTAGCGCCATTTCATGTTAGTTTGACTACGTTCAGACTGCACCCTGAAACGACCCATATCCGATTTTTTTGCCCATATGCGACCTGTATCCGATTTGTTATTGACAATCTGAATGACACAGATCCGATTTTTTTCACATGCGACCCAGGCCGCTTGGATATGTGGTCCTAATTCCGATACATATCTGTTATTTTCACATGCGACTGCAGTCTGACCGGACAGGTCGCATTCATGCGACCTACACGTCATCAACAAGAGACGTCACTATTCTGCGTTGGCTAATCCCGCCTCTTTGGTGGAAAACAACAACATTTGTACAGTTTTCAGAATTTAAATAGACTTTTATAGAATTGATCAAGCTAATGGTGGATTTGGTAGGGACCTGGATGTTAAATCATCCTGCATTACAAGATTATAAGATTGTTCTGGAAATTTCCAGTAATTTGACACCTTCGGTCTCGTTAGTCTGCTGCCCACATGAATCAGATTATTGTGTGAGTTCCGCCGCCGCCACAAAAACCACATCGCCAGGTCTCGCCTCATCTCCATGCTTTACTTGCAAACTTGAAGAGTGCGTTTTTTTTTTTTTTTACGTATTACGTAGATGTGCTTATTACGTGTCAGTTTGCGCATGCGGGACACTTTTGGGTCGTTTTCCGTTCATATTGGAGATCGCATACAAGTCTCATATAATTGGTAATGTGAACGGCCTAACAAAAAAATCGGATTTCACAACAAATCGGATATGGGTCGTTTCAGGTTGCAGTCTGAACGTAGTGTTTGTTCCTGAACAGGTGAATGTGCATTCTCTTGGATGAAATTGGTATAAAAATTAACGTAGATATATGAATATTTTATGCCAAATTATTATGGCATGTTGCAAGAAAAAAAGAATAAAGAGTCCGAGCCACCAGCGCTCAAGTCAAGTCACGAGTCAGAGTCGTGGACTTGAGTACTAACCAGCCTGGCCAGTGGTCTCCTTGTTATCGTGTTAAAGATAAGGAGACACTTTTTAAAACATGAGTGTGTTTTAATCACTCGCTCTCTAGATAAGAGTCCTTTCCTCACACTCCTCAATGAAAAGCTGGCAGTAACATCAGCAGCATCTCCGAACGTAAGCGCGGGTGTAAATAAAGGAAGCACGGACCGCTTCGGTGTTTAAAGCTCTCACTCTTACACCCTCAGAGAGAAGAAGAAGGAGCAGGAGAGGGAGGAGCTGTGGAAGAGGCTGGACGAGCTGAGGATCTCCAAGAGCCAGAACAACAACCACGGCATTCTGAACTCCAACAACAACCAATCAGAGGAGCGGAACAGCTCCGTCATCAGCGCGACAGACACCGTTAACATGCACACACACAACACTGACCACTGGGCCAAATGACACCGGACCAGCTGTGGGATCGAACCCAGGAGCACTCCGTCGCCGAGACGAGGGCGCTGCAAGTGAAAACGCGCTCGATAGATCGACATAGACCAACATTATCTCTGAAAATGAAATATTTTAGTTATGTAAGTCTATTTTTTGGATGTTAAGTGCAGTCAGGTTATTTCGTATATTAAAACTTCACTCACACATAGACTTGTGCCGTCGTACACTATTATCGTGGACGTTACTGCGCGCCGTTCTGGAGGAGGCAGATGTGAGCAGTGTTCATGTTCTCGGATAAATCCTGTTTCATTCAGGATTACTCCGCATTCGGATGGCTGTTTTCTCGAGTCTCATCATCCGTCCACCTTTTCTGCTCAGCGAAATAAGATTTTAGAGAAGGGAATTATGAAAACGCAGTATTGGGAAACGCCCGAGTCAGAGTTTGACCCGTACAAGAGCAAGTTCTTAAAGCTAGACGGCCTTTCAGATTTTTCGATTGTAGGTCATAAAAAGAATTTCCCCCGACACGTAATTATTTTTGTTTAGTGGACTGAAAGCGACTGAATCTGAATCACAGACTTCCAATTTTATTCGTTTTTAAAAATAGAACAGTTAATGAATTTATCTCCACGTGGCCCTAAATTCTCCGCTATTTTTTCCTGCTTCACTTCACCCTGACTCAATTCAAGATACTACTGTACATCATGCATGACGTGGCGAGCTTTCCCTGTTCACGCAAGGCATTGTGGGATACAAATTTGAAACAGGAGAGAAAAACGGAGGACGTGAGTGTGCGAATGAAACGTGAAAGACCGACTACAGTAACGGAAAGAAAGCGAGAAGAAAAGACGTTATGTTATATATGAAGGAAAGGAAACGCAGGATCAAACTAATAAATATCGGCGCTCAGCGAGCACCTCGGTGTGATCAGCTGTTCGTTTAGCGACAGAATGATGGAACTGTCAGTGCACGCTCAAAGGTAAACCTGTAGATGGCAGTAATGTGACACTGTGGATGCCAGCTGCCGTAAAACCCAAAAGAAGAAGAAGAAGGTAAACCTGCGCATGCGCACACGGACTTCCTCTGTCTGCTTGACTGCACGAAGCGAGCGATTTCATGCACATTATTTGCTTTAATCCGCTCAAATTAAATAACTTCCCAGCCACAGAATGGCCGGATATTTTGTGAGATATTACAGAAATAAACATATATCACAATGACCACATTTCAGAGGGAACTAAATTTCACCGATTTTATGAAATCGAAAGGCCGTCTAGCTTTAATGTCGCACTGGATTTCTGAGGAGTGTGCATGCTGCGATGTACACCTGGGCCTGAAAGAGAGTAAATGAATCAGTGGTATAATGAGAGCTCGAAATGAATGAAATGTCCGTATGAGCGATGTGGGATATTTATAATTCTACAGTGAATTTAAAAACTCCGGTTCGGATACGTTTTTGACCAGGGAGAGCGCATTAATGATGTTGATTCTGATTGATGTTTATTGTAACTTGATCTTTACAAGGTGTTTTTTTGAACCAGAACCATCCATTTTAAAGGAACAGGTTGTAATTTTTAGAGTTCTCTCCAAATTGCAAAGAAACCTCAATAAAATAAAGCCTTCTCCATCTTCCCCGTTCATCTGTTGACACTATGACCCATCATCTGATTTGTTTGTTTGTTTGTTTGTTTGTTTGGGGGGATAAGGACAGAGCTGATTTAGTTTTGATCTGGCTTGGGAAAATATTTCTTCCTGGAAAATTTTAAATAAAAGCCTGAAACAAAGAAATGAAAAAAAAAATCCTTATATTGTACCCATGAAGTCACTGTTTTCCTAAATGATCTGTAAAATTATCTCATCTCATTATCTGTAGCCGCTTTATCCTGTTCTACAGGGTCGCAGGAGCCTATCCCAGCTGACTACGGGCGAAAGGCGGGGTACACCCTGGACAAGTCACCAGGTCATCACAGGGCTGACACATAGACACAGACAACCATTCACACTCACACCTACGCTCAATTTAGAGTCACCAGTTAACCTAACCTGCATGTCTTTGGACTGTGGGGGAAACCGGAGCACCCGGAGGAAACCCACGCGGACACGGGGAGAACATGCAAACTCCGCACAGAAAGGCCCTCGCCGGCCACGGGGCTCGAACCCGGACCTTCTTGCTGTGAGGCGACAGCGCTAACCACTACACCACCGTGCTGCCCCTCTGTAAAATTATATTGTATGAATATTACAGGTTTAGGATTTATTTCTGTCCATCACAGACACGAGCCAGTCCTGCTTTCCGTCACACATTAGCTGTGTGTTGAAGTAAGGAATAAAACACCTGAGATCATTTTGTTGTAAGCAGTGATGGGAATAACGGCGTTAGAATAAACGGCGTTACTAACGGCGTTACTTTTTTTAGTAACGAGTAATCTAACTAATTACTTTTTACATCGTTATAACGCCGTTCCCGTTACTTACAATAAAATACTATGCGTTACTTTATTAAAGCTGTTCTCATCTGGCACCCTGCTCGTTCAGCCTTTCTTTACTCTGCTTTAGTGTGGGGCGGGGAGATGCGAGACAACGGCACAGTAAGCCAATCAGAGTAGATTTGGACAACATATGTAGGTAGGCCACGCCTACTGCACTACTGCGCACGCTTTCAATCGGAAGACGCAGCGATGGCGAGCGGTCAGCCCAGCACTGCGCTTTCACACTGGAAATACAGCCATTGCTTTTCATTACTTGAAATAAAAGGCAAGAGTGTTTACGTGCAATGCACATTATGTCGAGGAACAAAGCGTTTGTCCTCGTCAGTGGCCAGTAATTAGTAACATAATTTTAATAACTGCAAAAATATATTACATTTGATAGATGTCTTATCTCACATTGTCATATATTAATATAGTGTAGATAATGTTACTAACTGGTTCTGTTAAGTGTCCATTTCAGTCATTAAACACATTTAACATTCACTTTTATTATGATTACACTAATTGAATTTGATTTTTTTTTTTTTGGGGGGGGGAACAAAATGTAACGGAATAATTACTTTCCCTGGTAATTAGTTACTTTTATGACAAAGTAACTCCGTTACTAACTCAGTTACTTTTTGGGAAAAGTAACTAGTAACTATAACTAATTACTTTTTGAAAGTAACGTGCCCAACACTGGTTGTAAGAAAATAATCCATGACAAGATAAGATTAATTTTATTCATCCCTCGGTGGGGAAATTTACATGTTTCAGCCGCTCACAAATAGAAAAGAGTCAAGAATAAACAGTAACAAAAATAGTTCAATAAAAATATTTAAAAAAAACAATAGGGGAAAATATATATACCGTGCCTTGCAAAAGTATTCCTTCCCCTTGGTGTTTGTCCTGTTTTGCCGCATTACAAGCTGGAATTAAAGGGTGAATATCACTGAGCGGTGCCTTTTGCTGTCCTGGACATAAAACAAGTAATTTGCACTGTTGATATAATATAAAGTTAATTGATAAAAGGTGCATTGCACTGAGCTTCATGTGTTGCATTCACAAAACACCATTTCTTAGCAATTTACATTCATATTAAAGACTTTTTTCAGTTTTATGTGATAGGACGCATGCTATTTTGGCATGTCCCCTACACCACTCAGTAGATTTCAATATGAAAAAATATATATATCATATTTGTTTTTCCTTAGATTTTCTTTTAAATTGTTATTTTGGTAAGTAATACCTTGCCCACTTCAAGGTCATTTATCATTTGGTAGTAAAAATAATTCATCTCATTTCATTATCTCTAGCCGCTTTATCCTTCTACAGGGTCGCAGGCAAGCTGGAGCCTATCCCAGCTGACTACGGGCGAAAGGCGGGGTACACCCTGGACAAGTCGCCAGGTCATCACAGGGCTGACACATAGACACAGACAACCATTCACACTCACATTCACACCTACGGTCAATTTAGAGTCACCAGTTAACCTAACCTGCATGTCTTTGGACTGTGGGGGAAACCGGAGCACCCGGAGGAAACCCACGCGGACACGGGGAGAACATGCAAACTCCACACAGAAAGGCCCTCGCCGGCCCCGGGGCTCGAACCCAGGACCTTCTTGCTGTGAGGCGACAGCGCTAACCACTACACCACCGTGCCGCCGTAAAAATAATTAATTTCATAAAAAATGAAAAGATTTTAGATGTCCCCGAAACAATTGTCCACCCTGTCGTATTGAGAAATCTGTCCCTTTAAGAAGAGGTCCTCTACTGCAGTGACATCGCAACAACATTTTTTTCTCTACTCAGTGGCGGGACATTTAACTGCTGAGGTGAGTGTGTCTCATGACCTCTGTGTTGATCTTTGTTGTTGGTTTAAGTGTGTTTTCTTCACCTAACTAAGCTTACCATGTCCACCCTATCAGCATAATATTGAAGGATGTGTTAAATGTTTATTATTTACAAAATATGCAGGTTTATGTACATAAAATTCTCTTCAAGGACATACTAGCTAGTTAGCTAAGGACAGAGTGTAGTGACCTGAAATGCTAACTAATAGCTAAAAATGTCCACCCTGTCGTTCTCTGAAAATGTCCACCCTGTCGTTCACTTAGCTCTGATAGGGTGGGCATACATGCGACAGGGTGGACATTGCAGGTTATACTATGTGTGTATGGTATGTTTAATTTGAAATATTGAGGTGGAAATAAAAGAACATTTTAATAATAAATAGTCTAACGTAAGTTAGTAATTATTTACATTTGCATGTAATCTGTGCCTTCATTCAGGACATGCCTCTGAGTGCAGCAGAAGTTGTGGTATAGTGATGTTGACTGGTGGTGAGTGTGTGGCAGGTAGAGGTGCTGATTGAAATAATGTGTGTGTGTGTGTAGGGTGTGTGGGCTGAGGTGTGTGTCTTTGCACGGTCAGTGTGTGCATAGGGAAGGGAAGTGAAGTGCAGAAAATGTAGTTTGAGTTGGCTGTGTCATGAAAGACATTGGTGGAATAGATGATTGCGTTTAATTCTCAGTATTGTACCATCTCGTTTGTCAGATACCTACCATCACTCCACTAAAGGGTACCATGAGGGTGCATCAGGTGCTAAGTGTGTCACCAGGCAGGGTAAAGTTCCGGGATATCACATGTCTCTGCCAGAGAGAAAGAGGTGTGTTGGACTGTCCCTGCTATAACTTGAAGGAAACAGCGATGACTGAAGAGATCCCTGCAGCTGCTGGCACTAGTCAGACCAAATGGCGCCCTGAACAAATCGAGCCAAAACACACTGGACAATGGTGTGTCATAAGCTATGACGATGATGCATACCCAGGCATTATTCTTGAAGTAGAAGAGCAGAGTGTTTTAGTGAAGTGCATGGGCCGTAATGGTATTAATAAATTCTACTGGCCCAGCCCACGGGAAGACATCAACTGGTATGCAGACCAACAGATTATCTGTTTTATTCAGGAGCCACAACCCGTCAATAAACGCTCCCTACAAGTGGACAGGGAGTCATGGCTGTATGTTCAGGAGATCTTAAATGAATTGAATTGATATGAATTGAATTGAATCTCTTATGTTTTGTTTGTCTTGTGTCCTACTTTGTATTTCTTGTTAAAAAGACTAATGACCAAATAAAACAGAAACAATTTCATTTTAATAAATTTTCATGTTTTGCCAAACTTGATTAGCCTATGTGTCCACCCTGTCGTCTGCCGGTCCTCCCTGTCATGCACTGGTCCACCCTGTCATATTGATATTTTTAGATTATAATTAGTTTATCCTGTTAAATATTGTATATTTAATCAAATGTGTTCTATAGTTAAGTTCAGGGCAATAACATGGAAGTAAGAATTCCATCCAAATATCACCGTTTTATCAAAATTGATGAAAACATATCTGCGGATGGTAAGAGTTCCTTTAAAATTGACAGTTTGCACAGAGTTTTATTAATTCATAATTAAAAAAAATGAAATTAATAACCCTCAGTAGGAAAAGGGGACATTATACCTATCAGAAAAGTCTATTTTTATGTTGCTATTATAATGAAAACACATTTTAACAGAATTGCATATGTCCATGACAGGGTGGACGCATTATATGGTTTACGCTCTAATTAATATCCCATAATTAATTTAAAAAATGTGCAGGAGCTCAGTAAATACTCATTTCATAATGTTGAATGTCAATTATTTCTAATGGGACCTAAAAAGAATGGGAAATTAAGATTTGAATTTATGGAAATCCTGGGCCTGAAAAGGCACTCCCCAATGATATTCACCCTAAAATGGATTTTTGTAGGGTTAGCACCATTTGATTTACACAACATGTCTGTAAAGGTGCACATTGTTGTTTTATTGTGACACAAGCAATAATTAAGATGAAAAAACAGAAGTCTGGAGTGTGCATAAGTATTCACCCCCTTTCATATTAAACACCTAAATAAGAGCTGCTCCAACCAATTCACTTCATAAGTCACATAATTAGTTGATTAAGATCCACCTGTGTAAAATCAAAGTGTCACATGATCTGTCACATGATGTTTGTATAAATCAACCTGTTCTGGAAGGACCCTGACTCTGCAACACTACTAAGCAAGCAACATGAAAACCAAGGAGCCTCCAAACAGGTCAGAGACAAAGTTGTGGAGAAGTATAGATCAGGGTTGGGTTATAAAAAATATCCCAAACTCTGAATATCCCACAGAGCACCATTAAATCCATTATAGCAAAATGGAAAGAATATGGCACCACTACAAACCTGACAAAAGAAGGCCCCACCCACCAAAACTCATAGACCGGGCAAGGAGGGCATTAATCAGAGATGCAACAAAGACACCAAAGAGAACACTGAAGGAGCTGCAAAGATCCACAGCGGAGATGGGAGTATCTGTCCATAGGACTACTTTAAGCCATACACTCCACAGAGCGGGGCTTTATGGAAGAGTGGCCAGAAAAAAGACATTACTTCAAGAAAACACGTTTGGAGTTTGCCCAACAGCATGTGGCAGACTCCCCAAACACAAGGAAGAAGATTCTCTGGTCAGATGAAACAAAAATTGATCTTTTTGGCCATCATGGGAAACTCTGTGTGTGGCGCAAACCCAACACCCTGAGAACACCATTCCTACAGTGAAGCATGGTGGTGGCAGCATCATGCTGTGGGGATGTTTTTCATCTGCAGGGACAGGAAAGCTGGTCAGGACTGAAGGAAAGATGGATGGCACTAAATACAGGCCAATTCTGGAGGAAAACTTGTTTGAGTCGGCCAGAGGTTTGAGACTGGGACGAAGGTTCACATTCCAGCAGAACAATGACCCTAAACATACTGCTAAAGCTACAGTGGAGTGGTTTAAAGGGAAACATTTAAATGTCTTGGAATGACCTAATCAAAGCCCAGACCTCAATCCAGTTGAGAATCTGTGACATAACTTGAAGATTGCCGTACACCCACACAACCCATCTAACTTGAAGGAGTTGGAGCAGTTTTGCTTTGAGGAATGGGCAAAAATCCCAGTGGCTAGATGTGCTAAGCGAATAGAGACATACCCCAAGAGACTTGCAGCTGTAATTGCTGCAAAAGGTGGCTCTATAAAGTATGGACTTTTTTGGGGGGGGTTGAATACCTATGCACACTCCAGATTTCTGTTTCTTCATCTTAATTATTGTTTGTGTCACAATAAAACAACAATGTGCACCTTTAAAGTGGTAGCCATGTTGTGTAAATCAAATGGTGCTAACCCTACAAAAATCCATTTTAATTCCAGCTTGTAATGCGACAAAACAGGACAAACACCAAGGGGGCTGAATATTTTTGCAAGGTACTATCAGTTAGAAATGTCCTCATTTTTCAAGATTCAAGATGTTTATTTGTCATATACACAATAACAGACATGGCGGTTTTGAGAGAAGACAATTGTTTTGTCCATTAAAATAACATCAAATTGATCAAAAATACCGTCCAGACATTGCTAATGTTGTAAATGTTAATGGTAGTTGGAAAAGGCCGTTCATGAATGGAATATCTGCCTGTTATAAGTAACAATTAGTCTTGAGTTCCAATAGAATACTGTGTTGACTAATGCAAGTCTGTCACTTTAAAAGGTTAATTGATAATTGCAAAAGGGTTTTCTAATATCAGCAAATGTGGGTTCGACTACTGACTCAAAATGGGCAGAAACAAAGATCTTTCTCCTGAAACTCGTCACTCTATTCTTGTTCTGAGAAATGAAGACTATTCCATGTTAGAAATTGCCAAGCAACTGAATATCTCCTACAATGCTGTATAGATAGTTTTCACTGACGTCACGGCATTCCGGGGAACACCCTCCAGCCGCCATCTTGTGGGGCTAACAAAACGGACCATCGCTATTACCGGCTACGTTATCTCGGATGAATTTATAAAGTTATATAGTCAGTTTTCTAAAATAAAGATCAATGTTGGCAAAATCAAGCAAACGGAAGTATATGGATACATTGGACGACATCTCACGACAACGGTATGCAGCCAAACTGACCTTGATTGGGGGAATTGACCCCTACGAAGTGGACAAAGATGCATTTTCAAGTGACTATGCAGGGCTGCCATCCATATCGTACCCTGATATTGTGAACTATTTTGTGAATAGTAAAAGTGCCTACACACTTGACGACCTCAAAGCATACAAGTCGCTGGAGTCATACAATTATTTTGTCTGTGGCTGGGTCCGTGAAGTCCACCATATAAAAACAAGTGACAGTCGTGTCCTAATTACAGCCAAGGTATGTAAACATTGGAATTTTAGAGCTCTCAACACTGCATATAAATACGTGTGTGTGTGTGTATAATATCGAGTTGATTTAAGACAAATTTTACATCCATTAGTGGTATTACAGTTAGGCATCCTCCAGAGTTGTTTACACGATGTTTTGGTTTCCAAAAACAAACTTAAACACAATTGATTGTTTATTTAAACAACTTACCACTTATAAAATGATCGGAGCAGACTTGGCTGTGTTTGGAAGGCTGATAATCCTTGCAGTTGATTCTTGCAAGCCATAGATTTCTCCTTTGTATGCTGAGTTTCTTTGTTTGCTCGCCTTCGTGCTCCCGTACAGTGGGAATTCCATAAAAGCTCCGCTTGACGTCATCATCTGACCTATTACGACAGCCATGAATACAACAGGTGTGCACCATTGCTAGCTTTAAATAGCCTGCTTGGGTTCTTTTGAAGACTTTGTACTCGCGCGTTACAATGTGTGCTCAGTCACCCGTACGGTAAGCTTGACCCGCAAGATGGCCACCACTAGGGAATCCCCGACTCTGTGACGTCATGTGAAAACTATCTATACTATTCCCTTCACAGAGCAGCACAAACTGGCTCTAACTGCAATAGAAAGCGGAGTGGAAGGCCCCGATACACAACTGTGCAAGAAAATAAATTCATTAGTGTGTGTGTGTGTGTGTGTGTGTGTGTGTGTGTGTGTGTGTGTAATTTGAGAAACACACACCTCACAGGTCCTCAACTGGCAGCTTCAGTCAGTGGGACCCGCAAAAGACCAGTCTCAACATCTACAGTGAAGAGGCGACTCCGGGAAGCTGGCCTTCTAGGAAGAGTTGCGAAGAAAAAACCCTATCTGAGAACGGCAAATAAATAGAAAAGATGAAGATGGGCAAAACAACACAGACACTGGACACAGGATGATTGGAAAAAAGTGTGTTATGGACAGACGAATCGAGGTGTTCGGATCACAAAGAACAACGCTCGTGAGACGCAGACCAAATTACAAGATGCTGTCAAGCATGGCGGCGGCAACGTGATGGTCTGGGGCTGCTTTGGTGGTGGTAAAGTGGGAGATTTGTACAGGGTGAAAGGGACCTTGAAGATGGAAGGCTATCAGTCCATTTCGCAACACCATGTCATACCCTGTGGACAGCGCTTGATAGGAGCCAATTTTGTCCTACAACAGGACAATGACCCAAAGCACACCTCCAAACTATGCAAGGACTATTAGAAAAGAAGCAGACAGCTGGCATTCTGTCTATAATAGAGTGGCCAGAACAGTCACCAGATCGCAACCCTATTAAATTGTTATGGGAGCAGCTTGACTGAATAGTACGTAAGAAGTGCCCGCCAATCCAACCCAACTTCTGGGAGGTGCTCCAGGAAGCATGGAGTCAAATCTCATCAGATTACCTCAACAAATTGACATCGAGAATGCTCAAGGTCTGCCAAGCTGTAACTGCTGCAAATGGAGGATTCTTTGACAAAAGTAAAATTTGAAAGAAAAAAAAATTCAAATAAAAATCATTATTTCTAACTTTATTAATGACTATTTCTTATTCATTTTGTCATATTTTCTATTCAAACTCATTTCATGCTTTTTTTTTCATGGAAAACAAGGAAATTTCTAACTGACCCTAAACTTTTGAACATTAGTGTGTATATATAATTGAAACGTACCACCGAACAGGCAACAGTAAACCTATGTACAAGGGGATAAAGCAATTGACCAGGAAGTTCTCACCCAGTTTAAACGTCATCAAGAGTAAGGATGGCAAAGTGCTAACTGAAACAACTGACGTTCTTGGCCGTTGGCGCGAGTACTGCAGCAATCTGTATGCTGATGACAATGACGCTGATGACCCACAAGAGACAGACAATGAGGGAACAGAGGACAATGATCTAATACCGTACCTCTACGAACTGAAGTCGAACAAGCCATGAAGGCATTAAAGTGCAGAAAATCCCCAGGGTGTGATGGAATCCCGGCCGAGCTTCTATTGGCTGGTGGTGATGCTGCGGTCACAAACTATGTATCAAGATTTGGCAGACGACAGAGTTGCCAACAGACTGGTGTCGAGCACTCTTCGTACCACTACCCAGAAAAGGTGACCAACTGTGCAAAAACTACAGAACAATCACTTTAATCTGTCACGCAAGCAACATTTTGCTGAAAATTATACTAGGTAGAATGAAGAGAAAGCTGAGAGAAGAAATCTCAGTAGCGCGAACGGGTTTCATGAAACACCGGCGCACATGAGACCACATATTTACCGTAACTTGTAAATGCTTATACGCAAATGTCATGAAATGCAGCAAGACTTGTTCATTTGGTTTTTTTTGACTACTCGGAAGCCTTCGACAATGCCAGATACCAGGAACTGTGGTCTGTTATGCTAAAGATGGGTTTCCCCACCCCATGTGATCAAGCTGATAAGAAGCTTGTATAAAGTTCATCAATCCACATTCATGTTAGAAAACAATGTAACTGAGTGGTTTGGCATCCAGAAGGGTGTTTGGCAAGGCTGTATACTCTCTCCTGCACTGTTCAACATGTACACGGAAAATATCATGAAAGAGGTAACGGACGATGATCTTGTAGGTAATTATGGCCGCCTTTGCATTGGTGGAACAATACTGGGTGATCTCCACAATGCAGATGGTACGCCTTTGCTCTCCAAGTCCAGAACTGGCTTAGGAATTTGCAGTTGTTTAGAAATTGCTCCAAGAGACGTTCTGGAGTTGTGTATATCTGCGATCCTCTTTCTCAGATCTGCACTGAGCTCCTTGGACTTTCCCATTTTACTGTGTGCTGGTCAATCCAATGAGTGCTGTAAACAAACCCTTTTTATGAAGGCACAGAGAAGCTACCAGCTGTAGTCAATCATGATCACTAACAGGAAGTTAAGAGGTCTTGGCAGGATAAGAGACATTTTGGAAGTTTCAGCACCTCTGAATTAATAATCTAAGTGAGGGTATGTTGATATGATGAACGAGTGAAGTGGGGCATATGGACTGAAGATGAATGCAAAAAAGACAAAGGTAATGGCTGTAGCAGGAGGCCAAGACAACCGAAATGTGACAAACCTTTCGATAGAAGGATCTAGACTCAAGGAAGTCAACCATTTTACGTACCTTGGCATCAGGATTGACAGTAAAGGAGATAACAGCAGTGAAATTAGATGTAGACTCGTGATGAGACTGAGGGCCTTGAATGATGTGAAGAAACTGTGGCAAGGCCGAGACAAGTGGACAAAGTTGCAAATGCTTAGGGTTTGTGTTTTTCTGGTAGCCACATATGCGTGTGAGACTTGGGTGCTATGCAAATCAGATGAGAAACGTATAACAGCATTCGAGAACAAGTGCTATTGGAAGATACTCCGTGTCTCCTGGTTACAAAGAAGAACAAATGATAGCGTTAAGGTGGAGCTAAAGGTTAAAGATGACTGGCTACTGCATTATATAAAGAAGCAGAAGCTAACATACTTTGGCCACATCAAACACCATGATAGCATAGAGAAGACTGTTCTAGAGGTACATATCCTGGGAAAGAGATGGAGACGAATCAGTAATCAGTGTGGTTTGTTTGTTTGTTTGTATGTCTGTTAACAATCTAGCGTCTGGACGGTTGCACCGATTGACTTCAAATTTTCAGGGTAGGTGGGCAATGGTCCGTAGATTACCTGATTAAATTTAGGCGGTAATCTGGTCAAGATGAAGGTTAAGGTCACCAGAAAGGTCAACCTTTCGGTCAAAATAACATGTTTTCCATTATCACTCAAACGGTTGCCGATCTGTAGCCGCTTATCCTGTTCTATAGGGTCACAGGCAAGCTGGAGCCTATCCCAGCTGACTATGGGTGAGAGGTGGGGTACCCAGAGGAAACCCACGCAGACATGGGGAGAACATGCAAACTCTACACAGAAAGGCCCCTGTCGGCCACTGGGCTCAAACCCAGGACCGTGTTGCTGTGAGGCGACAGTGACCACTACACCACCGTGCCGATAGACAGATGCTTACTATTATGAGCATATAGGAACTCCTGTATGGCCTTTCATTTGGCACCATGATCTTTGACCTTGAGTGGCCTTGAAAGGTCAAACTCAAGGTCACAGATTTTCAGAGGGCTGTAACTTGAAAATGGTTGATGGTCAACAAATATTTACCATTATCAACTTGTAGGAAGTGCCATATGGGCTTTCATTTGGCACCATGATTGTTGACCTTGAGTGGCCTTGAAAGGTCAAACTGTTTTTCAAAGGGCTATAACTTTAAAATGGTTCATGATAGACAGATGTTTACCGTTATCAACATATAATAAGTCCCATATAGGCTTGCAGTTGCCACCATGACCTATGACTTTGAAATGACAAATTCAAGGTCATGGCTTTTCATAGGACTATAACCTGACAGCTGATGATTTGAGAAATATTACTATTATCAACATATAGGTATAAATTAAGTGCTGCCGGGCGAGGTTTGTTTTGCCTGGCAACACGTGCGTTTTCTTTTTTAATCTGAAAAATGGGCTCTTGTGTAATGTGCTGCTGAGATACAAACTTTTTTCTGTAACATTTAACCTTGTGCTGGAAAAAAAAACAGAACGTTTGTAACTCGAAAGTGTTTTTGTACTGACTCGATAATGTAGAAGTCATAAAATAGAAATCTATAATAAAGTTTGTATGAAAAAAAAACATAGGGTTGCTAAGACACTTGCACCGTACTGTACATTTGAAATACGGGAATTAAAACAATTCAAATCCAATTCAAAATTAAGTATTGATAGATTTGTCAGTGGAGAGCTCTTTTAAAAATTATTGGTGAATATCAACAAACGGAGTCATGAATGAACATGATCAGGAGTGTCATGGCTAATCTGAAATCGGAAAAGAAAAAAAACAAACCTTAAAGCCTCATTATGTGAGAATTGTTCTATTTTATGCTCTTGGACCCCCCCTAGAGTTGTGGAGTTTAACTCACTTTTACGCCACTGATATACAGTTAGGTCCATAAATATTTGGACAGAGACAAAATTTTTCTAATTTTGGTTCTGTACATTACCACAATGAATTTTGAACAAAACAATTCAGATGCAGTTGAAGTTCAGACTTTCAGCTTTAATTCAGTGGGTTGAACAAAATGATTGCATAAAAATGTGAGGAACTAAAGCATTTTTTTAAAACACAATCCCTTCATTTCAGGGGCTCAAAAGTAATTGGACAAATTAAATAATTGTAAATAAAATGTTCATTTCTAATACTTGGTTGAAAACCCTTTGTTGGCAATGACTGCCTGAAGTCTTGAACTCATGGACATCACCAGACGCTGTGTTTCCTCCTTTTTAATGCTCTGCCAGGTCTTTACTGCAGCGGTTTTCAGTTGCTGTTTGTTTGTGGGCCTTTCTGTCTGAAGTTTAGTCTTTAACAAGTGAAATGCATGCTCAATTGGGTTGAGATCAGGTGACTGACTTGGCCATTCAAGAATATTCACTTCTTTGCTTTAATAAACTCCTGGGTTGCTTTGGCTTTATGTTTTGGGTCATTGTCCATCTGTATTATGAAATGCCGACCAATCAGTTTGGCTGGATTTGAGCACACAGTATGTCTCTGAATACCTCAGAATTCATCCGGCTGCTTCTGTCCTGTGTCACATCATCAATAAACACTAGTGACCCAGTGCCACTGGCAGCCATGCATGCCCAAGCCATCACACTGCCTCCGCCATGTTTTACAGATGATGTGGTATGCTTTGGATCATAAGCTGTACCATGCCTTCGCCATACTTTTTTCTTTCCATCATTCTAGTAGAGGTTGATCTTGGTTTCTTCTGTCCAAAGAATGTTCTTCCAGAACTGTGCTGGCTTTTTTAGATGTTTTTTTTAGCAAAGTCCAATCTAGCCTTTTTATTCTTGAGGCTTATGAGTGGCTTGCACCGTGCAGTGAACCCTCTGTATTTACTTTCATACAGTCTTCTCTTTATGGTAGATTTGGATATTGATACGCCTACCTCCTGGAGAGTGTTGTTCACTTGGTCGGCTGTTGTGAAGGGGTTTCTCTTCACCATGGAAATTATTCTGCGATCATCCACCACTGTTGTCTTCTGTGAGCGTCCAGGTCTTTTTGCATTGATGAGTTCACCAGTGCTTTCTTTCTTTCTCAGGATGTACCAAACTGTAGATTTTGCCACTCCTAATATTGTAGCAATTTCTCGGATGTTTTTTTTCTGTTTTCGCAGCTTAAGGATGGCTTGTTTCACCTGCATGGAGAGCTCCTTTGACCGCATGTTTTCTTCACAGCAAAATCTTCCAAATGCAAGCACCACACCTCAAATCAACTCCAGGCCTTTAATCTGCTTAATTGAGAATGACATAACGAAGGAATTGCCCACACCTGCTCATGAAATAGCCTTTGAGTCAATTGTCCAATTACTTTTGGTCCCTTTATAAACAGGGTGGCACATGTTAAGGAGCTGAAACTCCTAAACCCTTCATCCAGTTTTAATGTGGATACCCTCAAATGAAAGCTGAAAGTCTGGACTTTATGCCCATGTCCATTATATAACTATAACTTGAATATGTTTCAGTAAACAGGTAAAAAAAACAAAATTTGTGTCAGTGTCCAAATATATATGGACCTAACTGTAAATCCAAGTTTTTTGAGCTCCTTTCATGGACAACTGTGCGTTTGTTAACAAGCTGAAGCCAGTTGAACTGTAACACCAGCAGAAGCCACAGAATCATGTCGACTGACCAGGTAGAGTAATATTACAGGATTTTACGACTGCATAGTTTTATTTATTGTAACACTGGAGTTAAACACTAACATCACAAAAAAGAAGAACAAAGTTTTAGTTTTTCTGAAATACTGTGTTTTCATTTTCAGGCCATATACAGTGGTGCTTGAAAGTTTGTGAACCCTTTAGAATTTTCTCTATTTCTGCATAAATATGACCTAAAACATCATCAGATTTTCACACAAGTCCTAAAAGTAGGTGAAGAGAACCCAGTTAAACAAATGAGACAAAAATATTATACTTGGTCATTTATTTATTGAGGAAAATGATCCAATATTACATATCTGTGAGTGGCAAACGTATGTGAACCTTTGCTTTCAGTATCTGGTGTGACCCCCTTGTGCAGCAATAACTGCACCTAAACATTTCTGGTAACTGTTGATCAGTCCTGCACACCGGCTTGGAGGAATTTTAGCCCGTTCCTCCGTACAGAACAGCTTCAACTCTGGGATGTTGGTGGGTTTCCTCACATGAACTGCTCGCTTCAGGTCCTTCCACAACATTTCAATTGGATTAAGGTCAGGACTTTGACTTGGCCATTCCAAAACATTAACTTTGTTCATCTTTAGCCATTCTTTGGTAGAACGACTTGTGTGCTTAGGGTCGTTGTCTTGCTGCATGACCCACCTTCTCTTGAGATTCAGTTCATGGACAGATGTCCTGACATTTTCCTTTAGAATTCGCTGGTATAATTCAGAATTCATTGTTCCATCAATGATAGCAAGCCGTCCTGGCCCAGATGCAGCAAAACAGGCCCAAACCATGATATTACCACCACCATGTTTCACAGATGGGATAAGGTTCTTATGCTGGAATGCAGTGTTTTTCTTTCTCCAAACATAACACTTTTCTCATTTAAACCAAAAAGTTCTATTTTGGTCTCATCCGTCCACAAAATATTTTTCCAATAGACTTCTGGCTTGTCCACATGATCTTTAGTAAACTGCAGATGAGCAGCAATGCTCTTTTTGGACACCAGTGGCTTTCTTCTTGTGACCCTGCCATGCACACCATTGTTGTTCAGTGTTCTCCTGATGGTGGACTCATGAACATTTAACATTAGCCAATGTGAGAGAGGTCTTCAGTTGCTTAGAAGTTACCCTGGGGTCCTTTGTGACCTCGCCAACTATTACACGCCTTGCTCTTGGAGTGATCTTTGTTGGTCGACCACTCCTGGGGAGAGTAACAATGGTCTTGAATTTCCTCCATTTGTACACAATCTGTCTGACTGTGGATTGGTGGAGTCCAAACTCTTTAGAGATGGTTTTGTAACCTTTTCCAGCCTGATGAGCATCAACAACGCTTTTTCTGAGATCCTCAGAAATCTCCTTTGTTCGTGCCATGATACACTTCCACAAACACGTGTTGTGAAGATCAGACTTTGATAGATCCCTGTTCTTTAAATAAAACAGGGTGCCCACTCACATCTGATTGTCATCCCATTGATTGAAAACACCTGACTCTAATTTCACCTTCAAATTAACTGCTAATCCTAGAGGTTCACATACTTTTGCCACTCACAGATATGTAACATTGGATCATTTTCCTCAATAAATAAATGACCAAGTATAATATTTTTGTCTCATTTGTTTAACTGGGTTCTCTTTATCTACTTTTAGGACTTGTGTGAAAATCTGATGATGTTTTAGGTCATATTTATGCAGAAATGGAGAAAATTCTAAAGGGTTCACGAACTTTCAAGCACCACTGTACATACGTGTTTGAATGTGTAGTATGTGTGTAATTGACATGATTTAAGCATATATTGCACTCGTATATTATTCTATCCACGTTCACTGGATATGAGCAATCGTGCGCTCTGATTGGTGACTCTACTACTAGGCTATCAGCTCATATACCTTGAGTAGAGGAAAAAAAGTGGCGGAGCGTGTTACTGAACCAACCGAAGACGAAATAGAAACTCGCCTTGAAAACAAAACCCGCAAAAATGCAAAAAATAAAAATTAAAAAAATGCAACAAAATATGGAATGAAAGTATTTCAAGGTAGGAATGTATCTTTTTTTTTCAAGAATTATTATTGCATTTTTCACAAATTGCTCCTGTCATTTCGCTGGTTTGTTTACATTCTAAGCCGAAATGATTTTGTTGGACGTTTTGTATAAAGTTCTTATTTATCAAATTTGCAAAAAATAAAAATGCTCCGTTTCTCAAAATCCAGTGAACGTGGACAGAATAAAACAGTTATTCCACTCAATCTCGTCGTACATGGCTTATAGCCAACTCGGTGCTATGCGCCTCGTCAGCTATCATCTCAGGTACGACTCGATTTTGTGGAATAACCGTTAAATACACATTGTGCAGTGTAATCTATTACAAGCTAGCGGAGATTGAGGTTTGTAAACTTGCAAGCTTTCGAGGCTTATTTAACTTGAGATTGATAAAGACTGACCAAACGTTTTGGTGTGAGATGAATTTATTTATTTATTTATTTGCATACTATCCTGAGACGGGACTGAGGTTAGATGACTTTTGTCATCTGGAAAAACTACAGATCTCTGTGAGACAGGGATAACACTGATAAGGCTACAGCCTACATCGCGATCTTTCATAAATGACATCGGCATGGATGTACACGCTACTGTTGGATTGTCAATGTTTTCTCGTTAGCTATGAGACAGATCAGTACTTACGTCTTGAAGTAAACGTGCAGCTCAGACCTTTTTTTGCCGTGCTGCAAGTCAAAGTTTGCACAAGTAGCTATTGCACGTAACTCAGAATAGTAGCATGCTAAGCTAACTTAATCAGAACCATACTAACACAGACATATCTAATGCTGGAGGATGCTAACGGACAGTCAACTAAATTACGCCTACATGCCCTGACACAAAGTGATGTTAACTTGAGTGGCGAGCTCGCCAATAAAGCAAGACAGTAACCAACACGAGCACTTATAATCAGTACTGATGGCCGAGTGTTATCTCGTAAGTATGCTAATATCACCGCAAGATGTAGCTAGCGGCTAAACCTCTGTCAAAATAAACTGACTTGGCTCAAAGCTGGCGAGTCGACAACTTTGCTAACACAGCAAAACATCAAGCAAGTGCAACAACACAAGACATAACAAGGCAGCTCATGTAACATGACTTACTAGAGCGGCGGCTACAATTATCAAGTATCAGAACCATACTAACACAGACATATCTAATGCTGGAGGACAGAGGTTTAGCCGCTAGCTACATCTTGCGGTGATATTAGCATACTTACGAGATAACACTCGGCCATCGGTACTGATTATAAGTGCTCGTGTTGGTTACTGTCTTGCTTTATTGGCGAGCTCGCCACTCAAGTTAACATCACTTTGTGTCAGGGCATGTAGGCGTAATTTAGTTGACTATTTGTTCTTTGTCCGTTAGCATAGATATGTCCATAATTATCGACACCTTTTCAGGTTCACCAATAAAACAATTTTACAAAAGTGAGGTTCGGTTACAACAGTTATTATTGGTTAATTAATCAACCGGAAGACCCGGCTCAACCTTTGATCTTGTCATCTGATGACACAGCTCGTTACCTGAGATGGAATTTTTTAACACGATCAGCAATTTTTCGGAAAACCCGGACGTTATCATCGCAGGTAAGCATGGTGGAAAGATCACGGCCATGTTTTTACTGATCAAATTCACCGATATTTCATGATCTCCTTGTTGAAACCTACTTTGTTTCTTACTCTTTCATTTGACAGTCGCCATTTTGTATCTAAACGCACGCTTGAGAAGTCACGTGAGGTGTCGATAATAGTGATCACTTTCACCGGTGTCCACCATTATCGACACCCTGAGGGATTAAATGATATTTACAACTGTTATGGATCAATCTTTGGATAACATTGTTGAAGTAGATGAAGTACTTTAAAAATAAAAAAAAGTGCTGTGATTTATAATTTTTTTTTCTGATTCATAACAGAATGGAATGTTTATAGAGTATTTGGAATCCGATTGCAATAAATAGAATTAGACCAGAATTAAATTACGAGCATATTAAATAAACATGCTTGTAATATTCAGATTTTTCGATTCCATTCAGAAAATATATATATTTTTTGCGGTTTGTTGTAAATCTCTACCACATATTACAATATCAGTAGACGGTTTATATTTTGGTTCGAGGAATGACATGCGACCTTTGACCTGGATTTCCATGTGGTTATAGTATCAATTCCCTGTTGACATTTATTGGTAAACGACAAAACTAGAAATTAATACAAACAACAACGAATGATGAACAAAATGTGATCTACGAAAATACTGAGAAAGCGGGTAGAAAGTGGAACGAAAAGTTTTGACGACGAAGTTTAAACATTATCAGTTCATTTGTTTACAAACATTAGAATCACTTCCTCATTTACGTAAACACCCACATCCATACAGTATATTTATATAAAAGATATTTTGCCCTAAATATAAGTCTATGGAAAACACATTTTAAATAAAAACTATGTTTTGTTAACTTAATACCACATACCCATTATTTTTGAATAAATAATCATCTGGATGTCGATAATTGTGGAACGTGATCTGATACGCCAAGTAATCAGGAATCAACTCATTTTTTTTCCCAGTGGAAGTTTGAGTTACTATTCATGTATAATTTACGCATTAAAAGTCTTTTCTACTTTTGCAACGGCCAAAAGATCGTTAAGATGTCGATACCTCTACTTCATATCAGCATGTCAAGACCTCTACTTCATATCAGCATGCTCGAAGGCCAACGCTAGCTTACCCGTGACTCGGTGCTGTTAGCGCAGCAGTCCAGTTACCTTCCAGTCAGTGCAGTGTTGGTGAAGGCCAATGCTAGCACAGTCAAGCCAAATATTATTATTATTATTATTATTATTATTATTAATAAAATTTTTCCCCTGTGTAATTTACTGAGTTACTTTTAAACTCAACATTGACAACCACACACAACGGAGTGACCTGGCAGCCAAAATTTTCTCAAAATCTTCCGTTTTTAACGAAGCAAATCTCACGACCATGCTTGTTTACAAATTGTCACAGTCACTCGCAAATGTGGAAGTTTTACATCTCCAATGTGTCTCTTTTCCAGTTTTTCAATGACCGTTGATATGTTTTTCTCTTGTAAATATATGTAAAGAATATCTAATGAAGTTTTGGTAGCCTTTCGGGTGTTCGGCGCGTCTTCGGTTTCAGTTTTTGGTTTATTTATTTAGTGCTTAATCTGAGCACTGGATTAGCCTCGTCTTCTCCGTTTCTTTCCCACCACCAAAGAGATCACCATCTGGTACACTGCTGCCTCTGCTAGGGACAAGGGTAGACTGCAGGGTATCATTCATTCACTCATTCATTCAATCATTCATTCACGATCATTCAGAGAAAGTGATCGGCTGCAGCTTGTCTTCACTTGAGGACCTGTTCGCCTACAGGACACTGAGGCGGGCAGGAAAGATTGTGGCTGATCCCTTCCACCCCGGACATAAACTCTTTGAGACACTCCCTTCCAGCAGGAGGCTGCGTTCCATCAAGACCCAAACCTCACGCCACAGAAACAGTTTCTTTCCTACCGCTGCTGGCCTCATAAACATGACTAGTGACCCCTACTTACTCTACCCCCCATACCATACCTCAGACTTCTGACCCACTCTGCCCCCACACCTCAATAAACAAGACCAGTGACCCCATTTACTCTGCCCCCCTAAATTGTCTACCTGATTTGCACAGTTGTTCATTTTATCTTATTTTTTTACCTAATTTGCACATTTGTTTACCTGCACAGTTATTTTATCTTATTTTTATCTTGTTAGTTCTTATTTCTTAATATCTTAGAATAGACTGTTTTTATGTAGCTCCTTTATTAGAATAGACTGTTTTTATTGAGCATTTATTTATTGAGCACCTTAACTCCAAGCCAAATTCCTTATAGTTGCAACAATTACTTGGCAATAAAGCTTTTTCTGACTCTGATTCTGAAATGATTGTGTGCACGCGCAGCAGAAAAGTTTTGTCATTGGATCTTTATACGAGCTCTGATGTGTGACGTCATGTTGTCTTGACATGCAATATTATAACGATATTGCACACTCATTCTCCATTGGGGAGAGTGGCGTGATACATGGAGGATAAGTGATATGATAACAATATTGCATGCTGTCAATAAACCCACTCGAAGGGAACAGAACACATGTTTTTATTCCACGGAAAAAGTGGCCTGTATGTATAATAATCCCCGATGTTTCACTCTGATGATGTCACTCCCAGCGTTTTCCCACTGACTGGACGCAAGTTGTCAAAATGGCGAACCGGTTCAAAATTAAAATTCTTTTGATTAACTTGCGTATTTTTGTAGATGTGTCCATATAATATAGGGAACATTACACAGTGGCGCGAAGATATGAAGTTTATCTTGTTGAAAATATTTCACTTGTTCGCTTCACTCAGTCACGATACATGTACACCACTTGAAGATAAACTTCATACCTTCACGCAACCGTGTAATATCCTCTATTTATTTGTCAGTTAGAAAAGTGGTTCTACCCTTAACTATTAAAACACCAAAAATCCTTCGACTTGGTTTCTGAGTGAAGTATAACGTTCCCAAAATTAACAGCTTTTCAATATATTTAATATGATTCATCATGTTTACGAATTAAATTCCGCTTTAAAATGTGATGGGACATATTTTCATTTTACTGCAGTAGTAGTGAATGATTCAGAGGAAATAAACAGTGTTACACTACCGTTCAAAAGTTTGGGGTCACCCAGACAATTTTGTGTTTTCCATGAAAAGTCACACTTTTATTTACCGCCATAAGTTGTAAAATGAATAGAAAATATAGTCGAGACATTTTTCTGGCCATTTTGAGCATTTAATCGACCCCACAAATGTGATGCTCCAGAAACTCAATCTGCTCAAAGGAAGGTCAGTTTTATAGCTTCTCTAAAGAGCTCAACTGTTTTCAGCTGTGCTAACATGATTGTACAAGGGTTTTCTAATCATCCATTAGCCTTCTGAGGCAATGAGCAAACACATTGTACCATTAGAACACTGGAGTGAGAGTTGCTGGAAATGGGCCTCTATACACCTATGGAGATATTGCACCAAAAAAACAGACATTTGCAGCTAGAATAGTCATTTAGCACATTAGCAATGTATAGAGTGGATTTCTGATTAGTTTAAAGTGATCTTCATTGAAAAGAACAGTGCTTTTCTTTCAAAAATAAGGACATTTCACTTTTTAATAATAATAATGGGTTTCTATCTGGGAGTACCCCATTTAGATCTTCTCAATGGGCAGAGTGCAACATCACAATTCTTGGAGACCTGTATGATGACAAAGGCTTGAGAACATTTCAGGACCTCATTCTCATTATCTCTAGCCGCTTTATCCTTCTACAGGGTCGCAGGCAAGCTGGAGCCTATCCCAGCTGACTACGGGCGAAAGGCGGGGTACACCCTGGACAAGTCGCCAGGTCATCACAGGGCTGACACATAGACACAGACAACCATTCACACTCACATTCACACCTACGCTCAATTTAGAGTCACCAGTTAACCTAACCTGCATGTCTTTGGACTGTGGGGGAAACCGGAGCACCCGGAGGAAACCCACACGGACACGGGGAGGACATGCAAACTCCACACAGAAAGGCCCTCGCCGGCCCCGGGGCTCGAACCCAGGACCTTCTTGCTGTGAGGCGACAGCGCTAACCACTACACCACCGTGCCGCCCTCGTTTCAGGACCTGAAGTCGAAATACAATATACCGGCCTCTACTTTCTACTTAATGCATCAGATCAGCTCTTAATGCTCTTGGTGTTCCTCTTGACACAAAATTACCAGTGCATAGTATTCGCAATGTTATATATTTCAATGACTTCTTCCCTTCTTCTGCTTCATCTATTTACTCCTTTCTGATGAAGAAGCTGTACAAGCCTCTTGGAGTTGTAGCAGTTTGGTCAAAAGATTTAGAATGTGACCTGAAAGATACCTTTTCTGATCAGACATGGGAGACAATCATTATGTCATCTAAGAATCCTAATCATCAAATGATTCATTGGAAACTAGCACACAGAGTATATTTAACACCACTTAAGCGATTTCATATGCGTCTCACTACCTCACCTAATTGTACTTTGTGTTCAGATGGAAAAACTGGAACGTTTTTACATTTCTTTTGGGAATGCTCAGCACTGGTACCTTTCTGGCAATGGCTATCTGTTGATATTTCAACTCTGATAGACACAGATATTGTTATAACTCCAAGTCTATTTTTTCTAAGTGATTATTCCAACCTCTCACTGATGCTTTTCCAGAGCAGCCTACTTTTGGCTGCTTTTACCGCAGCCAAAAAACTGTTAGTCAGCCGATGGAACCCCCCACATGTTATGTGTAGACATCTATGGGCTCTAAGTTTACTTGATATTATATCTATGGAACTCTCAACAGCCCGTATACTGTACATGGTGCCAGATCGCAAACTCTAATGAGGTGGAACCGTGCTTTTGATGAGGTCAAAACCTTTATTGCTGATGCTCTTGTCTAAGGTGCTGTGTACAGTTGTTCTGTAACTTTTTTTTCCTTTGTCTTTTTTTAAAAAATTTATTTACTTTTTTGCTGGAAAATGTTTCGTTTCTATACACTTGTATACCAATGTACTATAAATGTTTATATAACATGTAAGATTACAGATGCTCACCACTGGGTTGGGGTGGGTGGGTGTGAAGTGTTATACCTTTGTATTTGTGTTGATTATGAATATGTGCATCATTATAAAATAAAAAACAATTGGTCAAAAAAAAAAAAAGGACATTTCAAAGTGACCCCAAACTTTTGAACGGTAGTGTATAAACAGTAGGTGGAGGGGAAATCAGTGGGGTAAGAGTGTGAGGTGAAAAGTACAACAAAATGTCATGAATCTCATTCACTTCTTCCAGCTTGTCCCACTTATGTGTGTGGGGTCGCTGCAGTGTGGACTCTATTGATCCACATGTCCTGTTAATTGAAGCATAGATTTACACCAGTTGCCCTTCCTGCCACAACCCTCCCATTTCCAGGCTTGGGAAAGAACCATTCACACACACATTTGTACCTATGGGCAATTTAGAGTAGATAGTTAACCCAACTGCATCAGGGTTCTAATTCCGCCTTTTCAGCGTATCAGGCTGATACACAATGTGTCCTTAGCGCTACGCCCACAATATTGCTGACACGCCTGTAAAAGTTGCCGCTACACTCATAAAAAGATTTGCTAAAGGTAGACTGCCTTTCAGATTTTTCAAGTTGAGGCCATAAAAATAATTTTCCCGACACCCAATTATTTTTGTTTAGTGGACTGAATTCGAATCACAGACTTCCAATTTTATATATATATATATATATATATATATATATATATATATATATATATATATATATATATATATTTTAATAGAACAAATAATGTATTTATCTCCACGTGACCCTAAATTCTCCGCTATTTTTTCCTGCTTCCCCATGACCCAATACAAGATACTACGTCATGCATCACATGGTGGGCTTTCCCCGTTCGCGCAAGGCATTGTGGGATACAAATTTGAAACAGGAGAGAAAACGGAGGATGTGTATGGGTATGTGAATGAAACGTGAAAGACCGACTACAGTAACGGAAAGCAAGAAGAAAAGACATGATGTTATATACGAACGAAAGGAAACGCAGGACCAAACTAATAAATATTGGCGGTCAGCGAGCACCTCGGTGTGATCAGCTGTTCATTTAGTGACAATGATGGAACTATCAGTGCACGCTCAAAGGTAAACCTGTAGATGGCAGGAATGCGACACTGTGGATGCCAGCTGCTGTAAAACCAACAAGAAGAAGAAGGTAAACCTGCGCATGCGCACACATACGGACTTCCTCTGTCTGCTTGATTGCGTGAAACGAGCGATTTCATGCACATTATTTGCTTTAATCCTCTCAAATTAAATAACTTCCCAGCCACAGAATGGCCTGATATTTTGTGAGATATTACAGAAATAAACATATATCACAATGACCACATTTCAGAGGGAACTAAATTTCACTGATTTTATGAAATCGAAAGGCCGTCTAGCTTTAAAATTACCAAAAAAGAGTGACTTTCAGGGAGACCTGCAGGTGCCAGGAAATGCACTCTGAGCACATAGAACCCCTGGCTGTAATGACTGGTGCCACGCTGATATTTTGGTCTAGTTAGAATCCTGCTGCATGTCTTTGGGCTGTGGGGGAAACCGGAGCACCCGGAGGAAACGCACGCAGACACGGGGAGAACATGCAAACTCCGCACAGAAAGGCCCTTGCTGGCCGCTGGGCTCGAACCCAGAACCTTCATTCATCTCAGCCAAAAAACACACATTTCAGTATTTTAGAAAACACATCCCAATAATTTATTTCATTTCCTCTTTTCAGGGAAGGACATTTAAATCTCCCATTTAAGTCAAGTGTCAACACACATTTGTACAACCCCGATTCCAAAAAAGTTGGGACAAAGTACAAACTGTAAATAAAAACGGAATGCAATAATTTACAAATCTCAAAAACTGATATTGTATTCACAATAGAACATAGACAACATATCAAATGTCGAAAGTGAGACATTTTGAAATTTCATGCCAAATATTGGCTCATTTGAAATTTCATGACAGCAACACATCTCAAAAAAGTTGGGACGGGGCAATAAGAGGCTGGAAAAGTTAAAAGGTACGAAAAAGGAACAGCTGGAGGACCAAATTGCAACTCATTAGGTCAATTGGCAATAGGTCATTAACATGACTGGGTATAAAAAGAGCATCTTGGAGTGGCAGCGGCTCTCAGAAGTAAAGATGGGAAGAGGATCACCAATCCCCCTAATTCTGCGCCGACAAATAGTGGAGCAATATCAGAAAGGAGTTCGACAGTGTAAAATTGCAAAGAGTTTGAACATATCATCTAAAGTGCATAATATCATCAAAAGATTCAGAGAATCTGGAAGAATCTCTGTGCGTAAGGGTCAAGGCCGGAAAACCATACTGGGTGCCCGTGATCTTCGGGCCCTTAGTTGGCACTGCATCACATACAGGCATGCTTCTGTATTGGAAATCACAAAATGGGCTCAGGAATATTTCCAGAGAACATTATCTGTGAACACAATTCACCGTGCCATCCGCCGTTGCCAGCTAAAACTCTATAGTTCAAAGAAGAAGCTGTATCTAAACACGATCCAGAAGCGCAGATGTCTTCTCTGGGCCAAGGCTCATTTAAAATGGACTGTGGTCAGACGAATCAAAATTTGAAGTTCTTTATGGAAATCAGGGACACCGTGTCATTCGGACTAAAGAGGAGAAGGACGACCCGAGTTGTTATCAGCGCTCAGTTCAGAAGCCTGCATCTCTGATGGTATGGGGTTGCATTAGTGCGTGTGGCATGGGCAGCTTACACATCTGGAAAGACACCATCAATGCTGAAAGGTATATCCAGGTTCTAGAGCAACATATGCTCCCATCCAGACGACGTCTCTTTCAGGGAAGACCTTGCATTTTCCAACATGACAATGCCAAACCACATACTGCATCAATTACAGCATCATGGCTGCGTAGAAGAAGGGTCTGGGTACTGAACTGGCCAGCCTGCAGTCCAGATCTTTCACCCATAGAAAACATTTGGCGCATCATAAAACGGAAGATACGACAAAAAAGACCTAAGACACCTGAGCAACTAGAATCCTACATTAGACAAGAATAGGTTAACATTCCTATCCCTAAACTTGAGCAACTTGTCTCCTCAGTCCCCAGATGTTTACAGACTGTTGTAAAGAGAAAAGGGGATGTCTCACAGTGGGAAACATGGCCTTGTCCCAACTTTTTTGAGATGTGTTGTTGTCATGAAGTTTAAAAATCACCTAATTTTTCTCTTTAAATGATACATTTTCTCAGTTTAAACATTTGATATGTCATCTATGTTCTATTCTGAATAAAATATGGAATTTTGAAACTTCCACATCATTGCATTCCGTTTTTCTTTACAATTTGTACTTTGTCCCAACTTTTTTGGAATCGGGGTTGTATTATGAATATATAAAGTCTAGATTTTCATGCAGATTTTTAAAGTGTAGTTTTTTTTTCATTCACACAAATTTTCCATCAAACTTTTAGAGTTAGAGAGGTTTCAACACTGGAGGCATCAAGTGTGTACGTCTCACATTAAGGCCACAATGATCGATAGACTGAGTCATTTCTTTTACTTCATACAGTTCATCAGTTTGTGTATTTGACACCAAGGGTGTGTTCCAACACTGTTTTGAAAACGCCCTGGCCAACTTCCTGTGTGTGCTTCCCCTAGAATAACTTAACCGACCTTCATGGTCTTATGTGAGGTTTATTAGTTGAGTTGGCATCACTGTAGACTTCTGGAGCACACGTTACCCAGAATGCACTGTGATCTTTTTATTCTTTTTTTTTGTGGCTGTAAACATGTGGAGAGCTTAAATAAATCAATGTTGTAGTCGAGTCCCTAAACCTCGAGTCCAAGTCCAGGCTCGAGTCCCCAGTGTTCAAGTCCAAATCATTCAAGAACATTTCGAGTCGAGTCCGAGAACAAGACTCCACCTGCACCATGTGACGGTGGCTGTTGCTGCCTTTATGTGAAAGTGTCTCTGCTACTGTGTCGGACTAACGTTTCTGCTCGACTGCCTCATTTTAGTTAACAGGCTACAGATAAAAAGCTTGTTCATCGCTCAGCAAGCCCCGCCCACTATCAACAGGGCAAACAACATGAGAGAGAGGGTTAACCCTAGCTAGTTCATCGGTCAGCAAGCAAGCCCCGCCCACTATCAACAGAGCAATGAACACAGCATTTCACTCTCTTCTCTGGGTGGAGTCTTGCCAAATGACGATTGAAGTTCGAGGTTGTCCCCGTCGTCTCCTCGATAGTTCTTCTACATATGGAACACATAGCAGGGGATTTTTTTCCCACTGCACGAGAAGTCTGTATAAGCAAAGCGGACAATCCTAGAGGAGTTCTGTCCGGGCATTTTAGCGCCATTAATGTTAGTTTGTTCCTGAACATGACGTATGAACAGGTGAATGTGCATTCTCTTGCATGAAATTAGTATAAAAATTAACGTAGATATAAATATCTTATGCCAAACTATTATGGCATGTTACAAAAAATAAAGACAAAATCCACGTCCTCGTCTCCAATTTATGAGTCCGAATGCAGTTAATGCACAAGTCCAAGTCCGAATCATTGATCATTCCATTCTCCTGGATAGACTAGAAAATATTGTTGGAGTTAAGGGAACAGCCGTCTCCTGGCTCAGGTCTTATTTAACTGATCGTGATCAATATGTTGATGTAAATGGTGATTTTTTTCTAGACATACTGAGGTAAAGTTTGGTGTTCCACAAGGTTCTGTCTTAGGTCCACTGCTCTTATCTTTGTATATGTTACCTCTGGGTGATATTATTCGTAAGCATGGTATTATTTTCCACTGTTATGCTGATGACACACAGTTGTATGTTTCTGCAAAACTAGATGAGAGACACCAGCTTAATAGAACTGAGGAATGTGTAAAGGAAATGAGACACTGGATGCTTATTAACTTCCTTCTGCTTAACTCTGACAAGACTGAAGTACTTGTACTCAGACCACATGCAGATAGAAATAGGTTTTCTGATTACACAATAACTCTGGATGGCCTTTCTGTTTCTTCACGTGCAGCAGTAAAAGACCTCGGGGTGATAACTGACTCCAGTCTTTCATTTGAAACTCACATTGATAACTTTCTTTCATCTCAGAAATATTGCTAAGATAAATATAATGTCACGACAGGACAATGGATTATTGTAATGCCTTACTGTCTGGATGTTCCAATAAGTGCATAAACAAGCTCCAGTTAGTTCAAAATGCAGCAGCAAGAGTCCTTACTAGAACTAGAAAATATGACCCCATCACCCCTGTCTTATCCACACTGCATTGGCTCCCAATCAAATTTTGTATTGATTATAAAATACTACTATTGACCTTTAAAGCACTGAATGGTCTCGCACCACAGTACCTGAGTGAACTTCTGATCCTCTATGACCCGCCACGCCTACTTAGATCAAAAGGTACAGGCTATCTGCTGGTACCTCGTATAGTGAAGGCTACATCAGGGGGCGGAGCCTTTTCTTACAAAGCCCCACAGTTATGGAACAGCCTTCCAAGTAGTGTTCAGGAATCAGACACAGTCTCAGTGTTTAAGTCTTGGCTGAAAACATATCTGTTTAGTCAAGCCTTTTGTTAATGGTGTTTATGAGGTAAAGGAGGAGATCTGGAGGGTCCTCAGACAGAGTATTTTGGTAAACTGGGATGTATGGATGCTGTCAGCCCCCCACTCACTTGCTCACTCGAGTTTGTTGACGGTGTAGTGGCTGCTGCTTTATGTCCTGGGGCTCTGTCATGTCTGTGCTACCTTCTGGCTCTCCCCTTTTAGTTATGCTGTCATAGTTAGTCTTGCCAGAGTCCCTGCTTGCACTCAGCGCAAAATGTATACTGTACTTCCTCATCAGGTGACATTGGGCATACCTAACAACCTGTGTTTTCTTTCTCTTTTTCTCCCCTCACTCTGTCTGTCCGTCTGAGTTACATGTCGATCCTGAAATCAAGATGCTGACCTCTTCTGCTCCTCGGACCTGCCTGATCCATCCTGATGCCCTACGTCTGGTTGGAGTCTCATCGCATCGCTCCTGTGGAGGACGGCCCCATATGGACAGTTGAAAGTCACACTTGGAAGACACTCTGGACTCTTACAGTAATGCTTTTGTGGCTGAGGACTACAGTTGACTTGCTAACTTTAGGACTGCAGTTGTCATGAACAGTTTTGCACTCAAGTTTCCATCAATGAAGAGTTTATAACATCAACAAAACAGACTTCATGTTTAAACTGTTATAATCACATTGTCTGCTATCACCCAAATGAGGATGGGTTCCCTTTTGAGTCTGGTTCCCCTCGAGGTTTCTTCCTCATGTTGTCTGAGGGAGTTTTCCTTGCCACCATCGCCACAGGTTTGCTCATTGGGGATAGATTAGGGATAAAATTAGCTCATCTTTAAAGTCATTAAAATTCTGTAAAGCTGCTTTGCGACAATGTTTATTGGTAAATGCGCTATACAGATAAACTTCAAACTTGAAAAATAAACTTGAAACTTGAGTCATCAGCGCTCAAGTCCAAGTCAAGTCATGAGTCCTTAAAATTAGGGCATGAGTTGGAGTCCTGGACTCGAGTACTACAAGCCTGAAATAAACTCAACGTTATGTTTCTACAGGGGCGGCATGGTGGTGTAGTGGTTAGCGCTGTCGCCTCACAGCAAGAAGGTCCGGGTTCAAGCCCCGTGGCCGGTGAGGGCCTTTCTGTGTGGAGTTTGCATGTTCTCCCCGTGTCCGCGTGGGTTTCCTCCGGGTGCTCCGGTTTCCCCCACAGTCCAAAGACATGCAGGTTAGGTTAACTGGTGACTCTAAATTGACCATAGGTGTGAATGGTTGTCTGTGTGTCAGCCCTGTGATGACCTGGCAGCTTGTCCAGGGTGTACCCCGCCTTTCGCCCGTAGTCAGCTGGGATAGGCTCCAGCTTGCCTGCGACCCTGTAGAACAGGATAAAGCGGCTACAGATAATGAGATGAGATGAGATGAGATGTTTCTACAGCCAGTTCTATCAGTGACATTCCCTTCCTCAGCTTTATAGAGAGCAGCATGAAGGTCAATGTTCAGTTTGAACCATCAGTTTACTGTTCAGGGGCAGCACGGTGGTGTAGTGGTTAGCGCTGTCGCCTCACAGCAAGAAAGTCCAGGTTCGAGCCCCGTGGCCAGCGAGGGCCTTTCTGTGCGGAGTTTGCATGTTCTCCCCGTGTCCGCGTGGGTTTCCTCCGGGTGCTCCGGTTTCCCTCACAGTCCAAAGACATGCAGGTTAGGTTAACTGGTGACTCTAAATTGACCGTAGGTGTGAATGGTTGTCTGTGTCTATGTGTCAGCCCCGTGATGACCTGGCGACTTGTCCAGGGTGTACCCCGCCTTTCGCCCGTAGTCAGCTGGGATAGGCTCCAGCTTGCCTACGACCCTGTAGAACAGGATAAAGTGGCTAGAGATAATGAGATGAGATGAGTTTACTGTTCAGAGCAACTCCATTCTCTTCAAGTGTGTTTAAAAGCTGTTCATTTACCTTGTTGCTTCAAATGAACATGAACAAGAAGCCTTTATTTGTCACACAGCAGTAATGATCACAGCAAGGCACAAAGTTTACAGAGAGACAGGACATTTCTGACAAAAACTAAGGCTTTACATTTAATGGATACAAGATGCTGAGAAAATTACACTCAACTCAAGAAGGATTAGTACCCTTCAAGAAAACTGGCGAAAATTTACACTCAGTGGCCGCTTTAATAGGAACTCGTTCTTGATCCTAGGATTCCTGTTCTTGGCTGCAGGAGTGGAACCCAATGTATTCTTTTGCTGTTGCATGCTGAGATGCTTTTCTGCTCACCACAGTTGTAAAGAGTGATTATATGAGTTACTATATCCTTCCTGGCAAAAAAGCTCGAACCAGTCTGTCCATTTTCCTCTGACCTCTCTTATCAACAAGGCGTTTGTTTCCACCCACAGAACTGTCGTGTCCTTGTTCACTCAGTGTTTTTTTTGTGTTTCGCACCATTCTGTGTAAACCCTACAGACTGTTGTGTGTGAAAACCCCAGGAGATCAGCAGTTTCTGAAATACTCAAACCAGTCCATCTGGCTCGAACCAACACCCACGCCACAGTGAAAGAAAGTCACACTTTGAGATCACAATTTTTCCTGTTCTGATGTTTGAACATCGTGAACATTAACTGAAGTTCTTGATTTGTATCTGCGTGATTTGATGCATCGTGTTGTTGTCAAGGGATCGGCTGATTAGAGAACTGCATCAAACAGCAGGTGGATGGGTGTTCCTAATAAAGTGGCCGGCGAGTGTATATATTGTATAAAATGAAAATGACACACGTTGTTTAAATAAGTGGAAAATACTCCACTGAAATCAATTCGAAGGTGTTCTTGATAGTTAAAGGATTTCAGCTTCCTACAAAAGTTTATTTTTGTACTTTGTAGGGATCCGTGTACATCTTCGATGTAAAAAAGGGCTCTCCAAAAGGAGTAGTGACGTAGTAACAGGAGGAGGAGGAAGAAGAGGAGGAGTTTGTGTAGCGCTCTGCTTGTGTTTAGAATCCTGATATTGTATGAATACTCACATGAGCACAAGTTTTTCTTTGAAAGCTAGATGGCCTTTCGATTTCATAAAATCGGTGAAATTTAGTTCCCTCTGAAATGTGGTCGTTGCGATTTATGTTTATTTCTGTAATATCTCAAAAATATCAGGCCATTCTGTGGCTGGGAAGTTACTTAATTTGAGGGGATTAAAGCAAATAATGTGCATGAAATCGTTTGCGTTGCGCAGTCAAGCAGACAGAGGAAGTCCGTGTGCGCATGCGCAGGTTTACCTTCTTCTTTTGGGTTTTACAGCAGCTGGCATCCACAGTGTCACATTACTGCCATCTACAGGTTTACCTTTGAGCGTGCACTGACAGTTCCATCATTCTGTCGCTAAACGAACAGCTGATCACACCGAGGTGCTCGCTGAGCGCCGATATTTATTAGTTTGGTCCTGCGTTTCCTTTCCTTCGTATATAACATAACGTCTTTTCTTCTCGCTTTCTTTCCGTTACTGTAGTCGGTCTTTCACGTTTCATTCGCACGCTCGCGTCCTCCATTTTTCTCTCTTGTTTCAAATTTGTATCCCACAATGCCTTGTGCGAACAGGGAAAGCCCACCACGTCATGCATGACGTAGTATCTTGAATTGTGTCATGGTGAAGCAGGAAAAAATAGCGGAGAATTTAGGGCCACGTGGAGATAAATTCATTAATTGTTCTATTTTTTAAAATAACTAATAAAATTGGAAGTCTGTGATTCGAATTCAGTAGCTTTCAGTCCACTAAACAAAAATAATTAGGTGTCGGGGAAAATTCTTTTGATGGCCTACACTTGAAAAATCTGAAAGGCGGTCTAGCTTTACGTTAACTTACCGTAAAAACATGTTGTACGACAATTAGGATTACTTTAATAAACATTTATGGATCTACACCGCAATTTCTTTTTAAATTTTTAAAAAATAATTATTTTGTAGAACTGAATATAGTCTTCTTCTTTCGGTTGCTCCCATTAGGGGTCACCACAGCAATTCATCATGATCTGCATGTTTGATTTGGCATAGGTTTTAAACCAGATGCCCTGTCTGACACAGCCCTCCCCAGTCTATCCAGGCTTGGGACTGGCACTAAGTACAGGGTTCGTCAAAATTATGTGAACACTAA
Source organism: Neoarius graeffei (assembly GCF_027579695.1). Lineage (NCBI taxonomy): Eukaryota > Metazoa > Chordata > Actinopteri > Siluriformes > Ariidae > Neoarius > Neoarius graeffei. The sequence continues at coordinate 109,889,480 of NC_083571.1, read as the reverse complement.
TGGATTATTTTTCTCCTGAATGTGTGGTGCACCGTGACCGGTGCTGGTGTAATTGGGCCCTACTTTTTTTGACACCCCAACAGTGATGTCAGACGTCTATTTACAGATGGTGCAGCGGTACGCCATTGATGAACTTCCACTACAGATCCGATTGGCTGCGTATTTCGAACAAGATGGTGCACCGCTGCATTTTGGCAATACTGTTCGTGCTTATCTTGACCACACATTCCCAGGTCGATGGATAGGTCGCGATGGACCATTGCCGTGGCCTCCACAATCCCCTGATTTGACGCCCTGTGATTTCTGGTTATGGGGTATGGTGAAGGAGCGCGTGTATAGCAGGAAAGTTTGCGATATTAATGACTTCAAGGACAGAATAAGGACTGTGGTACCGTATCATCTATTCCCTGTGAAATGTGTGTCCGGGCTTTAAATGGTACTATTGCTCGCTGGTTTTTGTATGTTGAATACGATGGTGAACAGGTTGAGACCGTCCTGTAAATCATCTTGCACATATGATGTATGTTTTGTGAATAAATGGTTTCTACCATTTAAGTGTTAACATCATTTTGACTAACCCTGTATACACTGGCTTGTTCAATCCAGTGGCTGGGTATTTTACCTAACCTGCATGTCTTTGAAGAATGGAAGGAAACCCACGCAGACACGATGAGAACACGCGAACTCCACACAGAAAGGCCCTCGTTGAACTCGGAACCTTCTTGCTGTGAAGCAACAGTGTGAACCACTACACCACCGTGCTGCTTAGAACGGAATGAAGTGAAATATTTTATTTCTGACACCGGATTGCTGTTCATGAAGTTTTCTAAATGTAACAGCAAATATAATACGTTTATGATGATGATGATGATGATGATGTGTGTGTGTCTATTTTTGTCTAAGAGCTTGCTTCGCTGCACACAATCTGCCAAACTTCACTTAAAATCTGAGTCAATTGTGAACTGCGTAGGCGGAAGTGGATTTCTCAGACATTTTCTATGAAATTGTCCCCCAAAATGACGTCCTTCATTCAAAACAAAAATACTGAACTTCAGAGGAACGGAAACTGTGTTTTTATAGAAACGGCATCAAATATTCCCATTTAGGAAACACAATAAAAGTTTAAAGATTTAAAGGTGTGCAAACATTACTGAATACAATCATGATCTCAGTGACACTGATGATGCTGACTGAGTCTCTGTGTGAATGTGGACACTTTTTTTTAATTATTCTTATAAAAAGACACAAAATGAGCATCATCCAGGTCACAGATTTACATTGTGTTTTTCAACTCACCTGAACGTCAGCAGACAGAGAGAGACAGACCAGGCCAGAACCATCGTCTTCTTCAGGCGGGCATGTTCATCTTCATCCTCACATCCTTCATCATCCTCACTTCTAAAGTCACAGACCCAAAGCTGCTCCAGGTTCACTCTGTGTTTGTCTGTAGCTGCCTTTAGATCTGAAGACGAAGCAATGAAGAGGAATAATAATATTCATAATTACTGACATTTTCTTCGTGAATAATGTGTTAGGAATAAAACAAGAGCTGTTCTGATATAGGAAAACGATCCAAAATCCTTCACCAGCTTCTCCACCTCATGTCCAGTTTTCCTGATAAAGAGTCACACATTCCTGATCAGTACGAAATGTTCCCAAAGGTGAACAAAGGAATGAAAATCTATCTCTCATGTCCCTCATCTTGGATGCCCATGTTAGAAAGAAAAGAAGAATATCTACTGGCCGGGTGTATCTCTATGGTAATAATTTATAATCATGGGCGGCATGGTGGTGTAGTGGTTAGCGCTGTCGCCTCACAGCAAGAAGGTCCGGGTTCGAGCCCCGTGGCCGGTGAGGGCCTTTCTGTGCGGAGTTTGCATGTTCTCCCCGTGTCTGCGTGGGTTTCCTCCGGGTGCTCCGGTTTCCCCCACAGTCCAAAGACATGCAGGTTAGGTTAACTGGTGACTCTAAATTGACCGTAGGTGTGAATGTGAGTGTGAATGGTTGTCTGTGTCTATGTGTCAGCCCTGTGATGACCTGGCGACTTGTCCAGGGTGTACCCCGCCTTTCGCCCGTAGTCAGCTGGGATAGGCTCCAGCTTGCCTGCGACCCTGTAGAAGGATAAAGCGGCTACAGGAGATGAGATGAGAAATTTAGTTTCCTCTGAAATGTGGTCATTGTGATATATGTTTATTTCTGTAATATCTCACAAAATATCAGGCCATTCTGTGGCTGGAAAGGTATTTAGTTTGAAGGGATTAAAGCAAATAATGTGCATGAAATCGCTCGCTTCGCGCAGTCAAGCAGACAGAGAAACTCCGTGTGTGTGCATGCGCATGCGCAGGTTTACCTTTGAGCGTGCACTGACAGTTCCATCATTCTGTCGGTAAACGAACAGCTGATCACACCGAGGTGCTCGCTGAGCGCCGATATTTATTAGTTTGGTCCTGCGTTTCCTTTCCTTCATACAACCCCGATTCCAAAAAAATTGGGACAAAGTACAAATTGTAAATAAAAACGGAATGCAATGATGTGGAAGTTTCAAAATTCCATATTTTATTCAGAATAGAACATAGATGACATGTCAAATGTTTAAACTGAGAAAATGTATCATTTAAAGAGAAAAATTAGGTGATTTTAAATTTCATGACAACAACACATCTCAAAAAAGTTGGGACAAGGCCATGTTTCCCACTGTGAGACATCCCCTTTTCTCTTTACAACAGTCTGTAAACGTCTGGGGACTGAGGAGACAAGTTGCTCAAGTTTAGGGATAGGAATGTTAACCCATTCTTGTCTAATGTAGGATTCTAGTTGTTCAACTGTCTTAGGTCTTTTTTGTCATATCTTCCGTTTTATGATGCACCAAATGTTTTCTATGGGTGAAAGATCTGGACTGCAGGCTGGCCAGTTCAGTACCCGGACCCTTCTTCTACACAGCCATGATGCTGTAATTGATGCAGTACGTGGTTTGGCATTGTCATGTTGGAAAATGCAAGGTCTTCCCTGAAAGAGACGTCATCTGGATGGGAGCATATGTTGCTCTAGAACCTGGATGTACCTTTCAGCATTGATGGTGTCTTTCCAGATGTGTAAGCTGCCCATGCCACTCGCACTAATGCAACCCCATACCATCAGAGATGCAGGCTTCTGAACTGAGCGCTGATAACAACTTGGGTCGTCCTTCTCCTCTTTAGTCCGAATGACACGGCGTCCCTGATTTCCATAAAGAATTTCACATTTTGATTCGTCTGACCACAGAACAGTTTTCCACTTTGCCACAGTCCATTTTAAATGAGCCTTGGCCCAGAGAAGACGTCTGCGCTTCTGGATCATGTTTAGATACGGCTTCTTCTTTGAACTATAGAGTTTTAGCTGGCAACGGCAGATGGCACGGTGAATTGTGTTCACAGATAATGTTCTCTGGAAATATTCCTGAGCCCATTTTGTGATTTCCAATACAGAAGCATGCCTGTATGTGATGCAGTGCCGTCTAAAGACCCGAAGATCACGGGCACCCAGTATGGTTTTCCGGCCTTGACCCTTACGCACAGAGATTCTTCCAGATTCTCTGAATCTTTTGATGATATTATGCACTGTAGATGATGATATGTTCAAACTCTTTGCAATTTTACACTGTCGAACTCCTTTCTGATATTGCTCCACTATTTGTTGGCACAGAATTAGGGGGATTGGTGATCCTCTTCCCATCTTTACTTCTGAGAGCCGCTGCCACTCCAAGATGCTCTTTTTATACCCAGTCATGTTAATGACCTATTGCCAATTGACCTAATGAGTTGCAATTTGGTCCTCCAGCTGTTCCTTTTTTGTACCTTTAACTTTTCCAGCCTCTTATTGCCCCTGTCCCAACTTTTTTGAGATGTGTTGCTGTCATGAAATTTCAAATGAGCCAATATCTCATCTCATTCATCTCATTATCTCTAGCCGCTTTATCCTTCTACAGGGTCGCAGGCAAGCTGGAGCCTATCCCAGCTGACTACGGGCGAAAGGCGGGGTAAACCCTGGACAAGTCGCCAGGTCATCACAGGGCTGACACATAGACACAGACAACCATTCACACTCACATTCACACCTACGGTCAATTTAGAGTCACCAGTTAACCTAACCTGCATGTCTTTGGACTGTGGGGGAAACCGGAGCACCCGGAGGAAACCCACGCGGACATGGGGAGAACATGCAAACTCCACACAGAAAGGCCCTTGCCGGCCACGGGGCTCGAACCCAGGACCTTCTTGCTGTGAGGCGACAGCGCTAACCACTACACCACCGTGCCGCCCATGAGCCAATATTTGGCATGAAATTTCAAAATGTCTCACTTTCGACATTTGATATGTTGTCTATGTTCTATTGTGAATACAATATCAGTTTTTGAGATTTGTAAATTATTACATTCCGTTTTTATTTACAATTTGTACTTTGTCCCAACTTTTTTGGAATCGGGGTTGTAGATAACATAACGTCTTTTCTTCTTGCTTTCTTTCTGTTACTGTAGTTGGTCTTTCACGTTTCATTCGCACACTCACGTCCTCCATTTTTCTCTCCTGTTTCAAATTTGTATCCCACAATGCCTTGTGCGAACAGGGAAAGCTCTCCATTTGTCATGCATGACGTAGTATCTTGAATTGAGTCATGGTGAAGTGAAGCAGGAAAAAATAGCCGAGAATTTAGGGCCACGTGGAGATAAATTCATTAACTGTTCTATTTTTAAAAGCGAATAAAATTGGAAGTCTGTGATTCAGAGTCAGTAGCTTTCGGTACACTCAACAAAAATAATTAGGTGTCAGGGAAAACTCTTTTTATGACTTAAACTTGAAAACTCTGAAAGGCCGTCTAGCTTTAACACCTTTACCAGGAGGTTTGTGGGTGGATGATGTCCCAGTCATTCCCCTCATGGCTTCTCTTTCTCTGCTGTGTCATTAACAACCGTCCTCATTAACTTGCATCACTACAGAGCTGGTGTCTCGTCCTCATCCTGTCTCACTGCCTGGGGATTAGTGTTCGGAGCCCTTCATTGTCTCCAGCCTCATCAGTGTGCTCTATTCTGTAGAAGCCGAGGAAGGAGCTCTTGACACCGACCTGCTGCTATGAGGAGGGGAAGCTATGATGAAGTTACTGCTGAAATACAGCCGGTGAGTGACTGATCTGCAGATTTCACAACATCAGGCTGACTGTTTGAACACGTGAGCCTGCATTTTTAACTCTCCAAATGGAATTATCGTCATTCCATAATTTTTATCAACATTTTCTCACACAAAGATCATATTCGTATAGTCGTACGCTTGCTATTTATTAAGCCTTGACCAATATTATCAGTCATAGTGAGTTTCATGTGGCCAAAAACGTTACACTAATCGTTTTATTACACTAATGTTTCTGTGATGTGTAATAGTAATTATACAAATAACAAAACAACAAATATAAACAGCAACATACAAATAAAAGCAGGACATGTTTGAGTAAATGTAACTGTCAAAAATGAACTCTGAAACAGGGAACTTTCTCACATGATTATGAGTTTGAATCTCTCGGTTATCATAGGTTTCCAGAAATGAATGAGTGCACTTTACAAATAGACTGTGTTCACAAAAAATCACTTTCACCGAATAATTATTCTATATTAATGCCTAACAATGTGTAGAGCTGCTGTTTAAGTGAAGTACTATTACATTTATTACTAAAGTTTAACTATTTTTAAGTATTTTTGAATTAGGACGGTTCAGTGGTGTAGTGCTTAGCACTGTTGCCTCACAGCAAGAAGGTCTGGGTTCGAGCCCTGTGGCCGGCGAAGGCCTTTCTGTGCGGAGTTTGCATGTTCTCCCCGTGTCCGCGTGGGTTTCCTCCTGGTGCTCCGGTTTCCCCCACAGTCCAAAGACATGCAGGTTAGGTTAACTGGTGACTCTAAATTGACCGTAGGTGTGAATGTGAGCATGAATAGTTGTTTGTCTCTGTGTGTCAGCCCTGTGATAATCTGGCGACTTGTCCAGGGTGTACCCCGCCTCTCGCCCATAGTCAGCTGGGAGAGGATCCAACTTGTTCGTGACCCTGCACAGGATAAGCGGTTATGGATAACAGATGGATGGTATTTTTGAATTAGAAACAGGTGACTAATAAGTCTGTATGACTGTATTTGAGCTTTTTCTGAAAAGGCAAATTTTCCAAATATGAATCTCATGACAAATCAAATCAAATCAAATATACTTTATTGTCCCAGTGGGGAATTTTTTTCTTGGGCAAAGTGCTACAACGGCTGCACAAACATGCAAAACAGCAAACAAAGGACAAGCAATACACCAAATAATACACAATGACAAAGAATACAATAATAAAAATAATATATTGCAACCCCACTAAGACATGTCCATCCATCCATCCATTATCCATAGCCGCTTATCCTGTTCTACAGGGTCGCAGGCAAGCTGGAGCCTATCCCAGCTGACTATGGGCGAGAGGCGGGGTACACCCTGGACAAGTCGCCAGGTCATCACAGAGCTACAGTATACAGTAGAGACAAACAACCATTCACACCTATGGTCAATTTAGAGCCACCAATTAGTTTAACCTGCATGTCTTTGGACTGTGGGGGAAACCGGAGCACCCGGAGGAAACCCACACATACATGGAAAGAACATGCAAACTCCACACAGAAAGGCCTCCGTCAGCTGGGCTTGAATCCAGAATCTTCTTGCTGTGAGGCGACAGTGCTAACTACTACACCACCATGCCACCCTTGCAAGAATAATGTGCCAGACTAAAGTGCTAGGGCAAAGTGCAAGTGCTCATCAAGATATATGTCAAGTTTATTTTTCTCATCTCATCTCATTATCTCTAGCCACTTTATCCTGTTCTTTCAGGGTCGCAGGCAAGCTGGAGCCTATCCCAGCTGACTATGGGCGAAAGGCGGGGTACACCCTGGACAAGTCGCCAGGTCATCACAGGGCTGACACATAGACACAGACAACCATTCACACTCACATTCACACCTACGGTCAATTTAGAGTCACCAGTTAACCTAACCTGCATGTCTTTGGACTGTGGGAGAAACCGGAGCACCCAGAGGAAACCCACGTGGACACGGGGAGAACATGCAAACTCCACACAGAAAGGCCCTCGCCAGCCACAGGGCTCGAACCCGGACCTTCTTGCTGTGAGGCGACAGTGCTAACTACTACACCACCATGCCACCCTTGCAAGAATAATGTGCCAGACTAAAGTGCTAGGGCAAAGTGCAAGTGCTCATCAAGATATATGTCAAGTCAAGTTTATTTTTATCGTGCTTTTAACAATAGACATTGTTGCAAAGTAGCTTTACAGAATTTTAATGACTTTAAACATGAGCTAATTTTATCCCTAATTTATCCCCAATGAACAAGCCTGTACCGCGAGTTGGCCTAGTGGTTAGCATGTCCACCTCTTGATCGGGAGATCGCAAGTTCTACTCACAGTCAGGTCATACCAAAGACCATCATAAAAATGGTACCTACTGCCATTTGGCAAGGCATGCTGCAATGCAGATGTGAGTGGGGAGTCAAAGTCTCGCGGTTACCAGAGGACCTGCCCCCCACTGTAACCCTATCTATGTAATAGGCGAGAGGCCAAGGGCTACGGAAACGGAGACAACCTGAGGAAGAAACCTTGAGGGGAACCAGACTCAAAAGGGAACCCATCCTCATTTGGGTGATAGCAGACAATGTGATTATAACAGTTTAAACATGAAGTCTGTTTTGTTGATGTTATAAACTCTTCACTGATGGAAACTTGAGTGCAAAACTGTTCATGACAACTGCAGTCCTAAAGTTAGCAAATCAACTGTAGCCATAAAGCATTACTGTAAGAGTCCAGAGCGTCTTCCAAGTGTGACTTTCAACTGTCCATATGGGGCCATCCTCCATAGGAGCGATGTGATGAGACTCCAGCCAGACACAGGGCACCAGGATGGATCAGGCAGGTCCGAGGAGCAGAAGAGATCAGCATCTCGATCTCAGGATTGACATGTTACTCAGAGGGACAGATAGAGAGAGGGGGAGAAAAAGAGAGAGAGAAAACACAGGTTGTTAGGTATGCCCAATGTCACCTAATGAGTAAGAACAGTATACAGTTTGCGCTGAGCACAAGCAGGGACTCTGACAAGACTAACTATGACAGCATAACTAAAAGGGGAGAGCCAGAAGGCAACACAGACATGAGGGAGCCCCGGGACATAAAGCAGCAGCCACTACACCATCAACAAACTCGAGTGAGTGTAGGGCTGACAGCATCCAGACATCCCAGTTTACCAAACACTCTACGCCTGAGGACCTTCCAGATCTACTCCTTTCCCTCATAAACACTATTAACAAAAGGCTTGACTAAACAGATACGTTTTCAGCCTAGACTTAAACGCTAAGGCTGTCAGAATCAACCAGTTTCCTGACTGAGAAGTGTGATAGACGCTGGAACAAATGACAACTTGAGCATGTTGGTTTTACACTTACTCGCTCTGCAACGTCTGCCTGAGGGTAACAGATCATATTCATTATACAGAATGGGTGACGGGTCATTTAGAGTCCTATAAGCTTATCTGATTACAGAGCCTTTATAGATGGACTGAAGGGAAGGACAATCTTTCTCGCCCATCACTTTCATAGCTGTTTTTTTCCATGTTCTCAATCTTGGACACTGCCATACCATATCTCATGATGTTCTCAAGCACAGTAGAATAAAATATGAACATGATATCGGTGCTCACACCGAACAGTCGGAGTCTGCGGAGGAAATGCAGCCTCTGAGCCAACCTCCCACACAAAAAGTCCACATGGTCACTCCATTTCAAGTAGCAGTTAATCTGTTTGCCCAGATATTTAAAAGTGCTCAATAACACTGTCGCTTATTATCACTGGGTCATGGACTCTCACATCTCTGGAGTCAAATATCATCTCTTTTTGTTTTTTTGTTTTTGGTTGTCATTAAAGATGAGATGATGGCCATCGCACCAGGCTTTAAAGGTGGCCATCTTGTCCTGATACACTGATGGGCAGTCGTCTCTGTACAGCAGGCATAAAGCTAGACTGCCTTTCAGATTTTTCAAGTGTAGGTCATAAAAAGAATTTTCCCCGACTCCCAATTATTTTTGTTTAGTGGACAAAAGCTACTGAATTCGAATCACAGACTTCCAATTTTATTAGTTTTTTAAATAGAACAATTAATGAATTTAGAGCCATGTGGCCTTAAATTCTCCGCTATTTTTTCCTGCTTCACCATGACCCAATTCAAGATACGACATCATGCATCACATGGTGGGCTTTCCACATCTGCACAAGGCATTATGGGATACAAATTTGAAACAGGAGAGAAAAATGGAGGACGTGAGTGTGCGAATGAAACGTGAAAGACTGACTACAGTAACGGAAAGAAAGTGAGAAGAAAAGACGTTATGTTATATACGAAGGAAAGGAAACGCAGGACCAAACTAATAAATATCGGCGCTCAGCGAGCACCTTGGTGTGATCAGCTGTTCATTTAGCGACAGAATGATGGAACTGTCAGTGCACGCTCAAAGGTAAACCTGTAGATGCGCACACACACACACGGACTTCCTCTGTCTGCTTGACTGCGCGAATCGAGCGATTTCATGCACATTATTTGCTTTAATCCGCTCAAATTAAATAACTTCCCAGCCACAGAATGGCCTGATATTTTGTGAGATATTACAGAAATAAACAAATATCACAACGACCAAATTTCAGAACGAACTGAATTACACCAATTGTATGAAATCGAAAGGAAGTCTAGCTTTATAGCTATTATAGGAATAAATACACCGGTTATAAGTGAATTATTCATCAACAGTCTTTTTTATTTTATTTACTAAAGCCCTATATGAAGTCGAGCTAAATTATATAAACCAGTCAACGAATGGTATATAAAATGTTTTGTTATTTTACATTTTAAAAGCATTTCAAGTAAAAATGTTGTGAAATACAACCCCGATTCCAAAAAAGTTGGGACAAAGTACAAATTGTAAATAAAAACAGAATGCAATGATGTGGAAGTTTCAAAATTCGATATTTTATTCAGAATAGAACATAGTTGACATATCAAATGTTTAAACTGAGAAAATGTATCATTTAAAGAGAAAAACTAGGTGATTTTAAATTTCATGACAACAACACATCTCAAAAAAGTTGGGACAAGGCCATGTTTACCACTGTGAGACATCCCCTTTTCTCTTTACAACAGTCTGTAAACGTCTGGGGACTGAGGAGACAAGTTGCTCAAGTTTAGGGATAGGAATGTTAACCCATTCTTATCTAATGCAGGATTCTAGTTGCTCAACTGTCTTGGGTCTTTTTTGTCGTATCTTCCGTTTTATGATGCACCAAATGTTTTCTATGGGTGAAAGATCTGGACTGCAGGCTGGCCAGTTCAGTACCCGGACCCTTCTTCTACGCAGCCGTGATGCTGTAATTGATGCAGTATGTGGTTTGGCATTGTCATGTTGGAAAACGCAAGGTCTTCCCTGAAAGAGACGTCATCTGGATGGGAGCATATGTTGCTCTAGAACCTGGATATACCTTTCAGCATTGATGGTGTCTTTCCAGATGTGTAAGCTGCCCATGCCACATGCACTAATGCAACCCCATACCATCAGAGATGCAGGCTTCTGAACTGAGCGCTGATAACAACTTGGGTCGTCCTTCTCCTCTTTAGTCCGAATGACATGGCGTCCCTGATTTCCATAAAGAACTTCAAATTTTGATTCGTCTGACCACAGAACAGTTTTCCACTTTGCCACAGTCCATTTTAAATGAGCCTTGGCCCAGAGAAGACGTCTGCGCTTCTGGATCACGTTTAGATACGGCTTCTTCTTTGAACTATAGAGTTTTAGCTGGCAACGGCGGATGGCACGGTGAATTGTGTTCACAGATAATGTTCTCTGGAAATATTCCTGAGCCCATTTTGTGATTTCCAATACAGAAGCATGCCTGTATGTGATGCAGTGCCGTCTAAGGGCCCGAAGATCACGGGCACCCAGTATGGTTTTCCGGCCTTGACCCTTACGCACAGAGATTCTTCCAGATTCTCTGAATCTTTTGATGATATTATGCGCTGTAGATGATGATACGTTCAAACTCTTTGCAATTTTACACTGTCGAACTCCTTTCTGATATTGCTCCACTATTTGTCGGTGCAGAATTAGGGGGATTGGTGATCCTCTTCCCATCTTTACTTCTGAGAGCCGCTGCCACTCCAAGACGCTCTTTTTATACCCAGTCATGTTAATGACCTATTGCCAATTGACCTAACGAGTTGCAATTTGGTCCTCCAGCTGTTCCTTTTTTGTACCTTTAACTTTTCCAGCCTCTTATTGCCCCTGTCCCAACTTTTTTGAGATGTGCTGCTGTCATGAAATTTCAAATGAGCCAATATTTGGCATGAAATTTCAAAATGTCTCACTTTCGACATTTGATATGTTGTCTATGTTCTATTGTGAAAAAAAATATCAGTTTTTGAGATTTGTAAATTATTGCATTCCATTTTTATTTACAATTTGTACTTTGTCCCAACTTTTTTGGAATCGGGGTTGTAATTACTGATGTATTGAATGAGTAAAATTTAATCATGCTTCATGTTTGTACTCCAGCTGATTCAGGATATGCTCAGTTTGTGTCCTTGTTAATTGGGGGGGGGGGGGGGAATAATTACTGCTTATTTCTGCAAGCTGAACAATAAGATAACAAACCAAAGTGGGTTGTTATGAAGTCCAGCTGAAGTATTAATTGTTTCTCCAACAAGTGAGTGTTGTTTCAATGTGAATGGCTGCCCCAGAATGCACTGGTGCGCATGAAAGGTCCTCATCAGGGACACACTGTAATCATCATGCTGTGGGTCTGCGTTTCACATTCAGAGTTAATGAGTTGCCTTGTCCAAGACAAAAACATATAGTTTTGTTGATCAAAAAAGGAAGGGACAATAAATCAGACTTGTAGACAGACGTGGGCAGTAATGTGTTACGCATCCCTAAAGCTCTACGTCACACACATACAGTACGGTGCAAAAGTATTCAGGCACCCTATATTTTTTTTCATACAAACGTTGTTATAGAGTTCTATTTTAGATCTAGAATTTATCTAGATTGGAGGAAGAAGCTGCGAAGGTTGGTCTCCACTGCAACTAAAAGAAAATGGAAATACAACCATTTACAGTGGTGCTTGAAAGTTTGTGAACCCTTTAGAATTTTCTCCTTTATATTTCTGCATAAATATGACCTAAAACATGATCAGATTTTCACACAAGTCCTAAAAGTAGATAAAGAGAACCCAGTTAAACAAATAAGATAAAAAAATATTATACTTGGTCATTTATTTATTGAGGAAAATGATCCAATATTACATATCTGTGAGTAGCAAAAGTATGTGAACCTTTGCTTTCAGTATCTGGTGTGACCCCCTTGTGCAGCAATAACTGCAACTAAACGTTTGTGGTAACTGTTGATCAGTCCTGCACACCGGCTTGGAGGAATTTTAGCCCGTTCCTCCGTACAGAACAGGTTCAACTCTGGGATGTTGTTGGGTTTCCTCACATGAACTGCTCGCTTCAGGTCCTTCCACAACATTTCCATTGGATTAAGGTCAGGACTTTGACTTGGCCATTCCAAAACATTAACTTTATTCTTCTTTAACCATTCTTTGGTAGAACGACTTGTGTGCTTAGGGTCGTTGTCTTGCTGCATGACACACCTTTTCTTGAGATTCAGTTCATGGACAGATGTCCTGACATTTTCCTTTAGAATGCGTTGGTATAATTCAGAATTCATTGTTCCATTAATGATGGCAAGCCGTCCTGGCCCAGATGCAGCAAAACAGGCCCAAACCATGATCCTACCACCACCATGTTTCACAGATGGGATAAGGTTCTTATGCTGGAATGCAGTGTTTTCCTTTCTCCAAACATGACACTAATCATTTAAACCAAAAAGTTCTATTTTGGTCTCATCCATCCAAAAACATTTTTCCAATAGCCTTCTGGCTTGTCCATGTGATCTTTAGCAAACTGCAGATGAGCAGCAGTGTTCTTTTTGGAGAGCAGTGGCTTTCTCCTTGCAACCCTGCCATGCACACCATTGTTGTTCAGTGTTCTCCTGATGGTGGACTCATGAACATTAACATTAGCCAATGTGAGAGAGGCCTTCAGTTGCTTAGAAGTTACCCTGGGATCCTTTGTGACCTTGCCGACTATTACACGCCTTGCTCTTAGAGTGATCTTTGTTGGTCGATCAGACTTTGATAGATCCCTGTTCTTTAAATAAAACAGGGTGCCCACTCACACCTGATTGTCATCCCATTGATTGAAAACACCTGACTCTAATTTCACCTTCAAATTAACTGCTAATCCTAGAGGTTCACAGATATGTAATATTGGATCATTTTCCTCAATAAATAAATGACCAAGTATAATATTTTTGTCTCATTTGTTTAACTGGGTTCTCTTTATCTACTTTTAGGACTTGTGTGAAAATCTGATGACGTTTTAGGTCATATTTATGCAGAAATATAGAAAATTCTTAAGGGTTCACAAACTTTCAAGCACCACTGTAACTAGGATCATCCATAAAAGGTTACAGCAAAAGATGGGAGGAAGCTAAAAGTGGTAACCAATTTTAAATACTTGGGAGCTTGGATGGAAAGCACAGAGAAAGCTCTCTTTATGAGGAAGGGACTGGTCTGGAGTGCATGTCACAAGCTATGCAAAATATGGTCCTCCTAACTTTCCAGAAAACTGAAAATTCGCCTATTCACTGCCACAGTTTAATCTATTTTTCTTTATGGTGCTGATACGTGGACTCTCACGAAGTCTCTTGAGAAGCAGCTTGTTGGATGATACACCTGGATGCTCAGGATGGTACTCAATGTCACTTGGAGACATCACTTCGCAGTTATAGGGAACTTCCCAAAATATCAACAAAGGTTCATCAGTGTTGAATGAGATTGGCGGGACATTGTATAAGACATGAAGAAGAAACGGCCAACAAACTCGTACTCTGGCAACCAATTGAAGGTAAAGTCAACAAAAGACAAAGATGATTCACGTATATCCTTGACTTCCAAGTGACGTCAAAGCAAAATAGAAACCCGGATGTTGGCCATGTTGGTGGATATACAAATGCGGGGTCAAGCGACATTCAATACAAAACATAGGCACGCATGCGCAAATCTCTTTGTTTTTCCACTGCGTTCTTTTCGCTATGCCATATCTTTGTGCTGTATACGGTTGTGGTCACAACAGTACTCGTGATTTTTTTAGAATTCCATCCTTGATTCGGAAAGAGGGCGAGGAAACTCTGAGGCTTAGTACGGAGAGGAGGCGAGCACGGCTGAACAACATCGGCAGGGCTGATTTACAGTAACAGAGGCTAAAACCAAAACAGGTCATGTTTGCAGTAATCATTTTATCTCATGTGAGATTCAAAAGCTTTCTTGATAATATCATGGAAGAATTTTATTTCGTCTTGCTAGAATTTTGCTATAAAATGAACGTTCTCTCTTGTCGTGGTTCACTCGGTCGTTGTTATAATTTTAACACGTGTATTACTGTTTCGCTTCTAGGAGCGCCAGCAAAATTATACGATAGAAACAATCCAGACTGGGCACCCACTCAGAAAACAGGCTACGTTTCGTCCAAGGTCGGACTTGATTCTTCAGCAGCCGAACCAGATAGAACGCGATATCTGGCTACTCGATGGTCGGTAGAAGCATCTTATCTTCAGAAAAGTCTGACTTTTTTAAATAATATGGGTCAAAACCACACATATCTATCTTCTCTTCGTATCGAATCTTCGTTTGAGCGTTCAAATCATGGTAACACTGAGAAAATTCAGCATTGTTTACAGACACGCTTTCAGCAGCTGCCATCCGAGTTGCTTTGTATATCCACCATCATGGTGGACGCTCATGACGTCGAACATTTTGACCAAGTCATCTATAGACAACCTACTGAATGACTCTGGAATAGCAAACACTCAAGAACTACAAAATGCTATGATGGACAGAGATCAATGGTAAAGTCGTGTTTTGTCAGTGGGGCGTCCTGGCAGATGACATAGACAGACAGATAGATATGACTTCTACATTATCAAGTCAGTACACAAACATTTTAGAGCTCCAAACGTTCGCTTTTTTTCCAGCACAAAATTAAACGTTACTTGTTTCGGAGCAGCATATTCCATAAGAGAGCACTTTTCAGATTAAATGAAGGCTACTGGGTTTTGGAGCAAAATTAAAAAGCGAGTGTGACAGCCAAAGTGTCCAGAAGAACTGTGGCTGGTTCTGTAAGATTCTCAGTAAAACCTACACCTCATTTCCGCATAAAACTGCACTCATTGTACCTGAGACTACTATTTATTTTTAAACCAAAAGGGTCGTCTCACACCAAATATTGAGTTTATTTCATTTATTATGGCTTACTGCTTACCGTTTATAGTATTTTTTAAATGTTGTAACGTTTCATTTCATTATTTTTAAGCCATTTTTGGTCTCCAGCATTTCTTTACATGTGCCCAAGACTTTTGCACACATCGGAGAGAGTGTAATGGTGTGTGAGAAAATGTAATTGTGCACTCAGATGTATTATAACTCTGATATTTCTAAATTTTTCACAGAAAAATTACAAGCTACAGCAGTTCACTCAGTCGACAGCAAACCATGTGCATTGAGAAGTGTTATAAAAGTCACAGCAGTATTATTTTGAATGAACAGTCATGTTATGCTTTATTAATATTATTTATTTTATTATTTTTTCCCAGCACTTGCGTAGTCTGGCACAGAGAAGACGATCAGCACCAAGCGTGGTGTTTGGGAAAGCTCTGGGAATGTCTTGGCCCTCCATTAGGTAGGAACCTGATTTAAACTTTTATTCGTTTGTTTACAGCATGCTTTCTGATAGATTATAAAAGAGCTGTATATAAAAAGTCGAGCCACATTTTTTTTCGAGAATTTAT
Organism: Neoarius graeffei; assembly: GCF_027579695.1. Classification (NCBI taxonomy): domain Eukaryota; kingdom Metazoa; phylum Chordata; class Actinopteri; order Siluriformes; family Ariidae; genus Neoarius; species Neoarius graeffei. The sequence goes on along the minus strand of NC_083571.1, from coordinate 109,873,486 downwards.
ATGAAAAATGTCTCTAAAATATACGATATGGATATTTTTAGAGATTTATCTCAATGCGTTAATTTTTTTTTGTTGTTGTTAAATCTGTGAATCACAACAAGACATGCAACACAACACACAAAAAGCATTTAAGCTCAGGCGTGGAAAAACTAAAGCAAGTTTAATGACGGTTTTTCATGGAAAAAGCAAACACGCGGCTCCACTGAACAGAACACGAAAGTAAATAAGCGCCAAAAGCAAGTAATTGTATAGTTTAATATTAACATAATGTTTAAAAGTGTTGATGTAGAAAGAATAGGATTTTAAGCTGTATTGTGGACGGTCTGCAGTTGAATTAATATTGTTTTCATTCACAGGAATGGCAGTATTATGACGACATGCCGTAAGACTGTGTGTTTCGGCCTCCACTCACACACCGTGTAGATTAGAACACATGCTGCATCCAAGACAGTGGTGGCTCATCCATAGCCTTTAATCAGGTCCTCATTGACAACTCCATACGTTGTACATTCTGTTTAAATAATCATTAACTATTCTGAGTAACCATCTCATCTCATTATCTCTAGCCGCTTTATCCTGTTCTACAGGGTCACAGGCAAGCTGGAGCCTATCCCAGCTGACTATGGGCGAAAGGCAGGGTACACCCTGGACAAGTCGCCAGGTCATCACAGGGCTGACACATAGACACAGACAACCATTCACACTCACATTCACACCTACGCTCAATTTAGTTAACCTAACCTGCATGTCTTTGGACTGTGGGGGAAACCGGAGCACCCGGAGGAAACCCACACGGACACAGGGAGAACATGCAAACTCCGCACAGAAAGGCCCTCGCTGGCCATGGGGCTCGAACCCGGACCTTCTTGCTGTGAGGCGACAGCGCTAACCACTACACCACCGTGCCGCCCCATTATGTCATTATGTGACAGATATTTCACAGTTATTCCACGAAATCGAGTCGTACATGAGCTGATAGCCGATGAGCCACGTAGCACCGAGCTGACCACAAGTCATGTACGATGAGATTGACTGACTAGAATAACTGTTTTATGCTCTCCGCAGTCACTGGATTTTGAGAAATGGAGCATTTTTATTTTTTGCAAATTTGATAAATAAAAACTTTTTACAAAATGTCCGACAAAATAATTTCCACTTAGAATGTAAACAAACCAGCGAAATGACAGGAGCAATTTGTGAAAAATGTGATAATAATAATAATCATAATAATTCTTGAAAAATAAAAAAGGATACGTTCTCACCATCAAATACTTTTATTCCCTATTTTGTTGCGCTTTTTTTGTATTTTTGGGGTTAGCAACATGCGCCACCATTTTCTACTTCCCCTTCTTCTTCTTCTTCTTCTTTAGGGTTTTTTGGTGGTTGGCAAACCAACTTAAAGGTGCATTACCACCAGCGACTGGACTGGAGTGTGGAACAGGAGATAATGGGGGGGGAAACAAAACTATATTCTTTTTACTATTACTGTTTCTTTTAAATACTTGATAATTTTTTGGTGTTTTGTTTTCGACTAGAGTTTTTATTTCGTCCTCGGTTGGTTCAGCAACATTTTGTTTTTCTCTACTCATGGTATATGGGCTGATAGCCTAGTAATAGAGTAGCCAATCAGAGCGCACGATTACTCATATCCAGTGAATGTGGATCGAATAAAAGCTGATGTTCCATTTATTCACCTTCCTAAATGTTGCGTAAACATATTGCATGCTCACAGAGTTATTATTTCACCTACCGGTCGCAAATGGGAACTACAACAAGCGATAATAGTGGCCCACTGGGGCAGGAATCATGCTGCCACGTACCTGGGGAGGAATAGAGAACAGGACTTTTCATGACATAGTTGGGCTCCTTAAAAATGCTCTACAGCCACCAAGATTTTTACCTTCATGGCAAAAAAATCTTAATTAAATCTAATAATTTTCCACAAATAGCTCTTACGAAGTGCAAAATGCATACAGTGTGTCCATGATGTACAGAACCATTTCTATTGTAAGCTCTATTGCACAGCTTGTGAGAGGAAAAGGAGGATTATAGAGTGGAAAACATATATCAGAAAAAATGTGTGTGTGCACGGTGACACTGAAAGACTGACGAAAAGAAGAATGATGTGTTATATCAACCCCCCTCGATGCCCAGAATACTTTCTGGAGTAATTTCAAGACTTTTGTGTGTTTTTTTAAGCTGGAAATTTTGCTGAAATCTGGCAACCCTGTTTAGCTCTTCAGCGAAAACATCTTCGATATGAAACGCAGTTGAAAACAAAGTATGTCAAAAATGCACAAAGTGAGCTACAAGACTGTGTGTTATCAATTCTCAATTGCCTAGTGTAAAATTAATTGGATAGTAGCGTACAGCATAAGTCAAATGTTACAGCCTCTTGACTTAATTTTGTTTGAGGCTATGTCATTATTAATTGTCCCTGTCCCACTGAAATCTATGGTCACAAGCCCTTTCTGGTCCATGAACAGGACATGAGTGTGATGTGTGGACTGCTGTGTCATGCAGGGAGGAGTGTGTGCCTGCCATCATGATAGATCAATGTCCATTTGTGCTCGGTCTGAGCAGTGAGGACTCGGAGCTCATCCTGGATGACACGGTGCAGCTCACTGAGGGACTGAAGACGAGGGACAGGCATGCGTTCCTCTTCAGTGATGTGTTGGTCATTGCAAAGCTCAAGTAAGCCTGTAGCACACACACACACACACACAGTACATACAGCCGGTCAGTGAAAATGACTGAAAGTGATAAGCTTCTTTTCAATTCAGTTTCATGCAAATCAGTACACACCTCTCTCCAAAGTCCTCCATATGTACAGTCTGCACTTGTTCTATACATTACGTCCCTTACTAAAAAGAAGTTTATTCAAGTGTGCTTCTAGTATACTTCTTTTAAACTAAAAATAAGAGACTATGCTTTCAGTTTACTTTTTATTTACTTATACAGTGCCTTGCAAAAGTATTCATCCCCCTTGGTGTTTGTCTTGTTTTGTCACATTACAAGCTGGAATTAAAATGGATTTTTGTAGGGTTAGCACCATTTGATTTACACAACATGCCTACCACTATAAAGGTGCAAATTGTTTTATTGCGACACAAACAAGAATTAAGATGAAAAAAACCCAGAAATCTGGAGTGTGCATAGGTATTCACCCCCTTTCATATGAAACCCCTAAATAAGAGCTGCTCCAACCAATTCACTTCATAAGTCACATAATTAGTTGATTAAGATCCACCTGTGTGCAATCAAAGTGTCACATGATCTGTCACGTGATGTCTGTATAAATCACCCTGTTCTGGAAGGACCCTGACTCTGCTACACCAGCGTTTCTCAACCTTTTTTCAGTCACGGCACCCTTCAGAAGTATGCAAATTCTCAAGGCACCTCCATATAAAATATACGCAGTCACGCTGACCATACGCTGACCCCGGCAGTGACGTTGTGACATGGGAAAGGGGGCCGTGAGACAAATTTTGATGATGCATGATGATGAGGCGGCGATGATCTGCATTAGTGTAACTATTGTTTTTTGGAATTTTAATTCATTTTATTTATTTCAATGTTAGAATATATAATTTTTTGACGGCACCCCAACGAAGCCAGATGGCACCCCAGGGTGCCGCGGCACCCCGGTTGAGAAAGGCTGTGCTACACTACTAAGCAAGCAACATGAGAACCAAGAAGCCTCCAAACAGGTCAGAGACAAAGTTGTGGAGAAGTATAGATCAGGGTTGGGTTATAAAAAATATCCCAAACTGTGAATATCCCACAGAGCACCATTAAATCCATTATAGCAAAATGGAAAGAATATGGCACCACTACAAACATGACAAGAGAAGGTCCCGCCCACCAAAACTCACAGACCAGACAAGGAGGGCATTAATCAGAGATGCAACAAAGACACCAAAGATAACACTGAAGGAGCTGCAAAGATCCACAGCAGAGATGGGAGAATCTGTCCATAGGACCACTTTAAGCTGTACACTCCACAGAGCGGGGCTTTATGGAAGAGTGGCCAGAAAAAAGCCATTGCTTAAAAAAAAAATCACCTTTGGAGTTTGCCCAACAGCATGTGGCAGACTCCCCAAACACATGGAAGAAGATTCTCTGGTCAAATGAGACAAAAATTGATCTTTATGGCAATCATGGGAAACACCATGTGTAGCACAAACCCAACACCCTGAGAACACCATTCCTAAAGTGAAGCATGGTGGTGGCAGCATCATGCTGTGGGGATATTTTCATCTGCAGGGACAGGAAAACTGGTCAGGAATGAAGGAAAGATGGATGGCACTAAATACAGGGCAATTCTGGAGGAAAACCTGTATCAGGTTTCGTCCCAGTCTCAAACCTCAGCCAGAGGTTTGAGACTGGGACAAAGGTTCACGTTTCAACAGGACAATGACTCTAAACATACTGCTAAAGCTACACTGGAGTGGTTTAAAGGGAAAGATTGAGATGTCTTGGAATGGCCTAATCAAAGCCCAGACCTCAGTCCAATTGAGAATCTGTGGCATAACTTGAAGATTGCTGTAGACCAATGCAACCCTTCTAACTTGAAGGAGTTGGAGCAGCTTTACCTTGAGGAATGGGCAAAAATCCCAGTGGCTAGATGTGCTAAGCTAATAGAGACATACCCCAAGAGACTTGCAGCTGTAATTGCAGCAAAAGTTGGCTCTATAAAGTATTGACTTGGGGGGGTGAATACCTATGCAGACTCCAGACTTCAGTATACTTGGTACACAAAAGTATACTTCAGGAAATATACTTTAACTTTACTGAATAAAGTGAACTTGAAGGATACTTCTTTTTGATAAGGGATTACATAACACTCTTATCCAGAGCGACATACAACATACCCAGAGCAGCCTGGGGTTAGGTGCCTTGCTCAAGCTGCTGGTCCAGGGAATCGAACCGGCAACCTTTTGGTCCCAAAGCTGCATCTCTACCCATGAGGCCATGGCTTCCCCTTCCCCTATACACTTAGTTGCACATCAGATTCAGATTCCTAAATGTGTCTTTTGTGAAGGTTGTGTAAAGATATCATTTTATCTTGTTTAAATATAACTAAAGTATATCTTTTTATACTAAATTAAACTCGAGAAACTACTTGCTAAAATTACACAAGTGCATAGCAGTGTTATATTATTCGAGCTGATCAGTAATTATACAAAATATTGTATCAAAAATCTTGTGAATAAATATTAAGTGTCAAAAGTGCTCATGTCCTGCACAAAGACACCAGTGTAAAATATAAGCAAAAGAAAAAGAAGGAAAAGAACCAGAAAAAAGCTTAAATTTGGTCTTTTTTTTTGAATGAGAGAAAATATCTTCTCTAGCTGTACATGCACTATTTGGCCAGTTGTATTATTTGTGATAAATAAAGGAATATGAAACCTAATATGAAAAAAAATTACATTATATTACATTGCAGGCATTTTGCAGATGCTCTTATCCAAGACCTTGACATATACCCACAGCAGCAGGCAGCGCAGGGAGCAGTTAGGAGTTAGGTGCCTTGCTCAAGGGCACTTCAGCTATTCTTTCTGTTCCAGGGACTCAAACTGATGACCTTGTGGTCCCAAAGCTGCTTGGCTAACCTTGAGGCCATGGCTTGCTCCTAAAAATGTCTTATTACTATAAATTAGAATTCGTCCCTTCTTTATTTTGTCTTTTCACTGTCTGTAAAATGCAGTATGAATGATATCCAGGGTTAGTCAAAATTATGTTAACACTTAAATGGTAGAAACCATTTATTCAAAAAACATACATCATATGTGCAAGATAATTTACAGGAAGGTCTCAACCTGTTCACCATCGTGTTCAACACACAAAAACCAGCGAGCAACAGTACCATTTAAAGCCCGGACGCACATTTTGCAGGGAATAGATGATACCACAGTCCTTATTCTGTCCTTGGGGTCATTGGTATCACGAACTTTCCTGCTATACACGCACTCCTTCACCATGCCCCATAACCAGAAATCACAGGACGCCAAATCAGGGGATTGTGGAGGCCACGGCAATGGTCCACCGCGACCTATCCATCGACCTGGGAATGTGTGGTCAATATAAGCATGAACAGTACGGCCAAAATGCAGCGGTGTGCCATCCTGTTGGAAATACGCCGCCAATTAGATCTGCAGTGGAAGTTCATCAATGGCGTACAGCTGCCCCATCTGTAAGTAGACGTCTGACGTCACTGTTGGGTTGTCAAAAAACGTAGGGCCCAATTACACCAGCAGCAGTCATGGCGCACCACACATTCAGGAGAAAAATAATCCATTAGTGTTAAAGGAACAGTCCACCGTACTTCCATAATGAAATATGCTCTTATCTGAATTGAGACGAGCTGCTCCGTACCTCTCCGAGCTTTGCACGACCTCCCAGTCAGTCAGACGTGCTGTCACTCCTGTTAGCAATGTAGCTAGGCTCAGCATGGCCAATGGTATTTTTTGGGGCTGTAGTTAGATGCGACCAAACTCTTCCGCGTTTTTCCTGTTTACATAGCTTTATATGACCAGTGACATGAAACAAGTTCAGTTACACAAATTGAAACGTAGCGATTTTCTATGTAAACAGGAAAAATGCGGAAGAGTTTGGTCGCATCTAACTACAGCCCCAAAAAATACCATTGGCCATGCTGAGCCTAGCTACATTGCTAACAGGAGTGACAGCGCGTCTGACTGACTGGGAGGTCGCGCAAAGCTCGGAGAGGTACGGAGCAGCTCGTCTCAATTCAGATAAGAGCATATTTCATTATGGAAGTACGGTGGACTGTTCCTTTAACATAATTTTGACGAACCCTTATATACAAACTTTATTGTTTAAAAAAAAGACAATGAAGGACAGTCTGTATTATTGATAACAATTCCCTAAACTTAACTGATCATTTATTTCGCATTATATATCCTTGAGTTTAACCCACTATGTACTTATACTTACACACAACACATCTACTCTCTCTTAACGTTCTGTCTGATGGCAGGTCTGCTCTGACGGCTTCAGACTTCAAAGTTTCTAGGGAAGAATTACCGTAGTGGTTTCCCGTTGCCTTCTACTGGATTATTATAGAGGTTTTCTCCTCTCGACCATTCACCATTCACACCTATGGACAATTTAGAGCCACCAATTAGCCTAACCTGCATGTCTTTGGACTGTGGGGGAAACCGGAGCACCCGGAGGAAACCCACGCAGACACGGGGAGAACATGCAAACTCCACACAGAAAGGCCCTCGCCAGCCCCGGGGCTCAAACCCAGAACCTTCTTGCTGTGAGGCGACAGTGCTAACCACTACACCACTGTTCCATGAAACAAAAATAATTGGGAGTTGGGGAAAATTCTTTTTATGACCTAGACTTGAAAAATCTGAAAGGCAGTCTAGGTTTAAGCCTACTGTACAGAGATGACTGCCCGTCAGTGTATCAGGACAAGATGGCCGCCTTTAAAGCCTGGTGTGACAGCCATCATCTCATTTTTAATGTTAAAAAAAAAGAGATGATATTTGACTCACCTGGCAACTTGTCCAGGGTGTACCCTGCCTTTCGCCCGTAGTCAGCTGGGATAGGCTCCAGCTTGCCTGCGACCCTGTAGAACAGGATAAAGCAGCTAGATATAATGAGATGAGATGAGATATTTGACTCCAGAGAGGTGAGAGTCCATGACTCAGTGATAATAAGCAACAGTGTTATTGAGCACTTTTAAATATCTGGGCAAACAGATTAACTGCTACAGTGGTGCTTGAAAGTTTGTGAACCCTTTAGAATTTTCTACATTTCTGCATAAATATGACCTAAAATATCATCAGATTTTCACACAAGTCCTAAAAGTAGATAAAGAGAACCCAGTTAAACAAATGAGACAAAAATATTATACTTGGTCATTTATTTATTGAGGAAAATGATCCAATATTACATATCTATGAGTGGCAAAAGTATGCGAACCTTTGCTTTCAGTATCTGGTGTGACCCCCTTGTGCAGCAATAACTGCAACTAAACGTTTGTGGTAACTGTTGATCAGTCCTGCACACCAGCTTGGAGGAATTTTAGCCCGTTCCTCCGTACAGAACAGCGTCAACTCTGGGATGTTGGTGGGTTTCCTCACATGAACTGCTTGCTTCAGGTCCTTCCACAACATTTTGACTGGATTAAGGTCAGGACTTTGACTTGGCCATTCCAAAACATTAACTTTATTCTTCTTTAACCATTCTTTGGTAGAACGACTTGTGTGCTTAGGGTCGTTGTCTTGCTGCATGACCCACCTTCTCTTGAGATTCAGTTCATGGACAGATGTCCTGACATTTTCCTTTAGAATTCACTGATATAATTCAGAATTAATTGTTCCATCAATGATGGCAAGCCGTCCTGGCCCAGATGCAGCAAAACAGGCCCAAACCATGATACTACCACCACCACGTTTCAAAGATGGGATAAGGTTATTATGCTGGAATGCAGTGTTTTCCTTTCTCCAAACATAATGCTTCTCATTTAAACCAAAACATTCTATTTTGGTCTCATCCGTCCACAAAACATTTTTCCAATAGCCTTCTGGCTTGTCCATGTGATCTTTAGCAAACTGCAGTTGAGCAGCAATGTTCTTTTTGGAGAGCAGTGGCTTTCTCCTTGCAACCCTTCCATGCACACCATTGTTGTTCAGTCTTCTCCTGATGGTGGACTCATGAACATTAACATTAGTCAATGTGAGAGAGGCCTTCAGTTGCTTAGAAGTAACACTGGGGTCCTTTGTGACCTTGCCGACTATTACACGCCTTGCTCTTGGAGTGATCTTTGTTGGTCGACCACTCCTGGGGAGGGTAACAATGGTCTTGAATTTCCTCCATTTGTACACAATCTGTCTGACTGTGGATTGGTGGAGTCCAAACTCTTTAGAGATGGTTTTGTAACCTTTTCCAGCCTGCTGAGCATCAACAACGCTTTTTCCGAGGTCCTCAGAAATCTCCTTTGTTTGTGCCACGATACACTTCCACAAACATGTGTTGAGAAGATCAGACTTTGATAGATCCCTGTTCTTTAAATAAAACAGGGTACCTACTCACACCTGATTGTCATCCCATTGATTGAAAACACCTGACTCGAATTTCACCTTCAAATTAACTGCTAATCCTAGAGGTTCGCATATGTTTGCCACTCACAGATATGTAATATTGGATCATTTTCCTCAACAAATAAATGACCAAGTATAATATTTTGGTCTCATTTGTTTAACTGGGTTCTCTTTATCTACTGTTAGGACTTGTGTGAAAATCTGATGATGTTTTAGGTCATATTTATGCGGAAATATAGAAAATTCTAAAGGGTTCACAAACTTTCAAGCACCACTGTACCTGAAATGGAGTGACCATGTGGACTTTTTGTGTGGGAGGTTGGCTCAGAGGCTGCATTTCCTCCGCAGACTCCGACTGTTTGGTGTGAGCACCGATATCATGTTCATATTTTATTCTACTGTGCTTGAGAACATCATGAGATATGGTATGGCAGTGTGGTACAGTGCAGCTAAAGTCCAAGATTGAGAACATGGTAAAAAACAGCTATGAAAGTGATGGGCGAGAAAGATTGTCCTTCCCTTCAGTCCATCTATGAAGGCTCTGTAATCAGACAAGCTTATAGGACTCTAAATGACCCGTCACCCATTCTGTATAATGAATATGATCTGTTACCCTCAGGCAGACGTTGCAGAGTGAGTAAGTGTAAAACCAACATGCTTCAAGCTCTCATTTGTTCCAGCATCTATCACACTTCTCAGTCAGGAAACTGGTTGATTCTGACATGTATTTTGATGAACACTTGTACTTTACCCTAGCACTTTAGTCTGGCACTTTATTCTTGCAGAGCGACACAGTAGTGTAGTGGTTAGCGCTGTCGCCTCACACCAAGAAGGTTCTGGTTTCGAGCCCAGCGGACGATGGGGGCCTTTCTGGCCGGAGTTTGCATGTTCTCCCCGTGTCCGCGTGGGTTTCCTCCGGGTGCTCCGGTTTCCCCCACAGTCCAAAGACATGCAGGTTAGGTTAACTGGTGACTCTAAATTGACCATAGGTGTGAATGTGAGTGTGAATGGTTGTCTGTGTCTATGTGTCAGCCCTGTGATGACCTGGCGACTTGTCCAGGGTGTACCCCGCCTTTCGCCCATAGTCAGCCGGGATAGACTCCAGCTTGCCCGCGACCCTGTACAGGATAAGCGGTTACGGATAAAGGATGGACTTTATTGTTGCATTTTGCACACTGGTGCACAAATGCCCATTTTTACAGTGCATTGAATTACAGACTTAATGCCAGGCCTTGCTGATTTATTTTCTCATTTATTTATTTATTTTTTACATGTCTTAGTGTGGTTGCAATCTATTATTTTTATTATTATTGTATTCTTTGTCACTGTGTATTATTTGGTGTATTGCTTGTCCTTTGTTTGCTGTTTTGTATGCTTGTGCAGCTGTTGTAGCACTTTGCCCAAGAAAAAATTCTCCACAGGGACAATTTGATTTGATTTGTCATGAGATTCATATTTGGAAAATTTGCCTTTTCAGAAAAAGCTCAAATACAGTCATACAGACTTATTAGTCACCTGTTTGATACAATTAGGTGATATTAGGGTCACACTGACTTATCATCAGCATCAGCATTAAGATGATTTCTTCATTCAAAAATACCATCCATCCATCCGTTATCCATAACTGCTTATCCCCGGCAGGGTCGCAGGCAAGCTGGAGCCTATCCCAGCTGACTATGGGCGAAAGGTGGGGTACACCATGGACAAGTCACCAGGTCATCGCAGGGCTGACACATAGACACAGACAACCATTCACACTCACATTCACACCTACGGTCAATTTAGAGTCACCAGTTAACCTAACCTGCATGTCTTTGGACTGTGGGGGAAACCGGAGCACACCCACGGCGAGAACATGCAAACTCCACACAGAAAAGCCTCCATTGGCCACTGGGCTCCAACCCAGAACCTTCTTGCTGTGAGGCGACAGTGCTAACCACTACACCACCGTGGCTCCCTTAGATTCAAACCATGAACACAATTTTTTTTTTTTTACTGGCCACACAGCAGTATACTGTACTGTATATACATATCGAATGGTTTGCCTATCCAAAGGATTCTGATTGGTCAAATCCTTTGATTAATTTGATTAATTTGAAGAAGAAACCTTTATTTGTCACATGCACACTTCAAGCACAGTGAAATTCATCCTCTACATTTAACCCATCTGAAGCAGTGAACACACACACACACCCAGAGCACCCGGGGAGCAGTCAGGGGTTCGGTACCTTGCTCAAGGGCACTTCAGCCCAAGGCTGTCCCACATTAACCTAACTGCATGTCTTTGGACTGTGGGGGAAACCGGAGCACCCGGAGGAAACCCACACAGACAGACATGGGGACAACATGCACAGAAAGGCCGTCGCCAGCCACTGGGTTCGAACCCGGAACCTTCTTGCTGTGAGGCGACCGTGCTAACCACGACACCACCGTGCTGCTCATTAGCCTCAGCTCTGGTTTCTACTAATGCGCTTGTATTAACATCATGTTTCTAGTATAACAACTTACAGAGGGACCTGTATGGCCAAAATTCCACATAAACAGATGAAAAACATGTAAGCAGACATTTATTTATTTATCTATCATTTATGGAAGGAGTCCAAAAGCATGTCAGTGTTTACAGTGTAACAGTGAGAGGTAAAGCTGTAACTGTAAGTTTTCTGACACTGGAAAGTCTTCAGGACAGAGGATTGGTTGGGTTCTGCTTTCTCTCTCTCTGTATTAATATTTTCGAGAGAGAGAAAAGAGAAGCTGGTGAAAGAGTGACTGTTTATCGGAACTAACTTGTTTCCACAACATCAAATATTAGAAATTGTAAACGGGTAAAACGTGTGTCATCATGCTCACTTAGAAGTGAAAAATTGGCAATTAAAAAAAAAAAAAGAGGAATAAATCACCTTGGTATGTGCTGTTATTGGAAAATAATCCACTTCAGGGTTGTAACACGATGGCACCCTGACTTGGGTTGTTTTCCTATAGCAGCACAAGCCAAAGTATTTTCATATTTATGTATTATTATTATTAATAAAGAAAATTGATGATGAACTCATGATGAATATTATTATTCCTCTTCGTTGCTTCGTCTTCAGATCTAAAGGCAGCTACAGACTGAAACACAGAGTGAACCTGGAGCAGCTTTGGGTCTGTGACTTTAGAAGTGAGGATGATGAAGGATGTGAGGATGAAGATGAACATGCCCGCCTGAAGAAGACGATGGTTCTGGCCTGGTCTGTCTCTCTCTGTCTGCTGACGTTCAGGTGAGTTGAAAAACACAGTGTGACCTGGATGATGCTCATTTTGTGTCTTTTTATAAGAATAATTAAAAAAAAAAAGTGTCCACATTCACACAGAGACTCAGTCAGCATCATCAGTGTCACTGAGATCATGATTGTATTCAGTAATGTTTGCACACCTTTAAATCTTTAAACTTTTATTGTGTTTCCTAAATGGGAATATTTGATGCCGTTTCTATAAAAACACAGTTTCCGTTCCTCTGAAGTTCAATATTTTTGTTTTGAATGAAGGACGTCATTTTGGGGGACAATTTCATAGAAAATGTCTGAGAAATTCAGTTCCGCCTACGCAGTTCACAACTGACTCAGATTTTAAGTGAAGTTTGGCAGACTGTGTGCAGTGAAGCAAGCTCTTAGAGAGACAAAAATAGACACACACACATCATCATCATCATCTCATTATCTCTAGCCGCCTTATCCTGTTCCCCTCATCATCATCATAAACGCATTATATTTGCTGTTATATTTAGAAAACTTCATGAACAGCAATCCGGTGTCAGAAATAAAATATTTCACTTTAATCCATTCTACAAAATGAAAAAAAAAAAAAATTGGTGTAGATGCAACAACATTTATTAAATTTAAATGTTACTAAATGTTGTACGACATGTTTTTATGATAAATCATTTTGGAGACCTTCAAAAAAAAGTCCCCCCCCCAAGTTTGCTAGTAATCCTAGTTCCCGAGTTTCCTACATCTACTCGTCCTACTCCTAATAGCACTACTGCTGCTGCTCTTTCCACTAATCCCACTACTAACACATCTTTTATTACTATTACTAATCTCAAAGCGAGACGGCCTTTCGATTTCATAAAATCGGTGAAATTTAGTTCCCTCTGAAATGCGGTCATTGTGATATATGTTTATTTCTGTAATATCTCAAAAAAAAAAATCAGGCCATTCTGTGGCTGGGAAGTTATTTAATTTGAGGGGATTAAAGCAAATAATGTGTCTGAAATTGCGCAGTCAAGCAGACAGAGGAAGTCCGTGTGCGCATGCGCAGGTTTACTTTCTTCTTCTTCTTCTTTTGGGTTTTACGGCAGCTGGCATCCACAGTGTTGCATCACTGCCATCTACAGGTTTACCTTTGAGCGTGCACTGACAGTTCCATCATTCTGTCGCTAAACGAACAGCTGATCACACCGAGGTGCTCGCTGAGCGCCGATATTTATTAGTTTGGTCCTGCGTTTCCTTTCCTTCGTATATCACATAACGTCTTTTCTTCTCGCTTTCTTTCCGTTACTGTAGTCGGTCTTTCACGTTTCATTCGCACACTCACGTCCTCCATTTTTCTCTCCTGTTTCAAATTTGTATCCCACAATGCCTTGTACAAATGGGGAAAGCCCACTATGTCATGCATGATGTAGTATCTTGAATTGGGTCATGGTGAAGCAGGAAAAAATAGCAGAGAATTTAGGGCCACGTGGAGATAAATTCATTAATGGTTCTATTTTTTAAAATAACGAATAAAATTGGAAGTCTGTGATTCGAATTCAGTAGCTTTCAGTCCACTAAACAAAAATAATTAGGTGTCGGGGAAAATTCTTTTTATGACCTACACTTGAAAAATCTGAAAGGCAGTCTAGCTTTATGCCTGCTGTACAGAGACGACTGCCTGTCAGTGTATCAGGACAAGATGGTCACCTTTAAAGCCTGGTGCGATGGCCATCATCTCATCTTTAATGACAAACAAAAAAACAAAACAAAAAGAGATGATATTTGACTCCAAAGAGGCCGTTATTTATTAGTTTGGTCCTGCGTTTCCTTTCCTTCGTATATAACATAGCGTCTTTTCTTCTCGCTTTCTTTCCGTTACTGTAGTCGGTCTTTCACATTTCATTCGCACACTCACGTCCTCCATTTTTCTCTCCTGTTTCAAATTTGTATCCCACAATGCTTTGCACGAACGGGGAAAGCTCGCCACGTCATGCATGATGTAATATCTTGAATTGGGTCATGGTGAAGCAGGAAAAAATAGCAGAGAATTTAGGGCCACATGGAGATAAATTCATTATTGGTTCTATTTTTTAAAATAATGAATAAAATTGGAAGTCTGTGATTTGAATTCAGTCCCTTTCAGACCACTAAACAAAAATAATTAGGTGTCGGGGAAAATTCTTTTTATGACCTACACTTGAAAAATCTGAAAAGTAGTCTCACTTTAATACTACTTCTAATACTACAACTCCTCCTGCTCCTCCTCTTACCAGTTTCTAATACTCCTGTCATACTTGTACTACTACTTCTATTCATACTACTAGTAGTAGTAGTCCTACTCTTACTCATGCTCCTAAGGGCCTCTGCATGCTCTTGCGACAAGGCTTTCGCAGATAGCTTTTCGCAGACAGTTGTAATTTATCGTTGAGCGGGGAGTAATAGGCGTGTGCAATGTTATTCACCGCCACAACGCAAGGGGACGCGAAGTCGCGAAATCGCTAGGAGTAGTTGGTGGGTGTGGTTAGTGGAGTGTTTATCCTCCGGTTACTTATAATGACTAGAACTGGAGTCGTATAGATGTATGTACTTCCTCACTTCCTCGATCAACCGCTCTTCGTGCTGCTCCATCTTCGCTCGTGCTTTTAAAAATGGCGGTCGTGAAAACAAACCAAACCGGGAAAGTAGGGAAGCGGAAGTGCATGTACAGCGGATGTAGAGTGGACCAATCAGAGCCCTCTTGTCTGCGACGTTGTCTGCGAGGCTGTCTGCGGTGGTCACAATTTTTGGGAGGTGCGCGCAGAGCATCTGCGAAGGGGGGGGCTTCGCAGACGTCATCTGCGACGCCATCTGCGAGGACTGGGTTGTCAGCATAAATTGGCCTTAATAATCCTACTCCTCCTCTATTCCTACTACATCTACTACTACATCTACTACTAGTATGAGTAGTTTTATCCCTCCTCCTCCTACGACTTATAATATTTTCAGGAAGCATGAATATCAAGAGTTTAAATAGGCAATGCGAAATGAAGAACCTGTGAAATTAATTCAGTGAAAGCATGAGAATGACCGTATACAGTATGGATCACATTTGGTGGACATTTATACACAGACTCAAAAATCCACTTCTGCTTCACTTTATTCAAGTTTGTCAAGCAGTGTGGCTTTTTACGTGCAGTACACATAGAGAAAGAAAGGTCATAAGTAATGTCACTGTCATACTCAGAAATATATGGCCTACTTAATGTAAACAAAACCAGCAGGATATACAGATGTTGGTTTTTCAGGTGTGTAAAAGGGAAATTCTATATGAAATCATTCTTCAGTATGAAAGCCTTTAATAACTTATATTTTGTTTTTAAATAAATGCTACCATATTTGGGGAATTGTGCTGGCTCAAAATCAGTTTTGTTCCAAATTGTTTCTTTTGTTTAAGATGTATTTTTAATATTGTTATGAAAAATCCATGAAAAGATGATACCATGGTCATAATGTTTTCTTGCCAAGCACTCAGGCTTCCTGTAGAGGGATAAAGATATGCAGAAAGTTTAACAGAAAGTAAACCTGTAAAGTGAAACTAGATAGAGACTGTGACTAAAGTCACAGTAATTTGCGCAAGCTGTTATAAAAGTCACTGCACCCTGTAGATCCAGAATAGTAAGAGAGAGAATGATGCTTAGTGAGGAAAAATTGCGCCATGCCGCCCTGAACAAAAGAAAAGAAAACTGATTGAAAAAATTCATGAAACTTGCCAGAGTTATAAGTGAAATGAAAAAAATCCCGTTTTTCATGCATCGTTCCAGTTCAGTGATCCAGATCAGCACCTAAAGTCAGAGAAATGTAATTCAACCCAGAGGTATTCTTCATGTGAAATTTGGTGATTGGTTGAAAACTGAGGGAGAAATAGCATCCTAAAATACATAATAATAATAATAATAATAATAATTAGATAGATACTGGGGTGGCACGGTGGTGTAGTGGTTAGCACTGTCGCCTCACAGCAAGAAGGTTCTGGGCTCGAGCCCAGCGGCTGGCGAGGGCCTTTCTGTGCGGAGTTTGCATGTTCTCCCCGTGTTCGCATGGGTTTCCTCCAGGTGCTCTGGTTTCTCCCAAAGACATGCAGGTTAGGCTAATTGGTGGCTCTAAATTGACTGTGAGTGTGAATGGTTGTCTGTGTCTATGTGTCAGCCTTGCGATGACCTGGCGACTTGTCCAGGGTGTACCCTGCCTCTCGCCCATAGTCAGCTGGGATAGGCTCCAGCTTGTCTGCAACCCTGTAGGACAGGATAAAGCGGCTAGAGATAATGGATGGATGGATAGATAGATACTGTGGACTAAAGTTACAGTGAGTTGTGCTAGCTGTTACAAACTGGGATGTCTGGTCACCATATCCTATAGATCTGGAATGGTAAGAGATAGAGAAATGACACTTAGTGAGGAAAAAATTCTGTTTTTCATGGCGCATTCCAGTTTGGTGATCCAGATCAGCACCAAAAGTCATAGCAACTTAATTCAGCCCAGAGGTATTCTTCATGTGAAATTTGGTGATGATTGGTTGAAAACTGAGGGAGAAAGAGCATCCTAAAATACATTAGGAGAACAATAATAATAATAAAGTAGAAAGAAACTGAGTGAGAGTAGCAATTTGCGCCAGTGCTGTTAGCACAAATCAATTAACTTTCTGGGTAACTGACTACAAACACCAACACATCTCAATATTTTCAAACACGCTACATGGCGAAATGTATGTGGACACCTGACCATCACACGCATATGTGCTTTTTGCACATCCGATTCCCTCTTTGTGTCGGTAAACCCACTGAAGATGAGCAGAGGACAGCTCGGACTACAACTCCCAGCACGCACAGTGCCCTCTATTTCCCGCCTTCTGACTCTCAGCTGACATTAATTTCCTCACCACCTGTTTCAGTATTTAAACCCCAGTCACACAAGCACACATTACGAAGTATTGTTCTGTTTTTTCTGTACATTCTAAACCTTGTTATTCTCTGACTGCCTTTCTGAGGGTTTGACCTTTGCTAGTGTTTTCTCGTTTCCTCAATTTCTGTTTTGCCCATTTTACTCTGTTCGCCGATCGCCCGACCCTAGCTTGTTCTTTGACTATGATTCCCGTCTCTTGTTTTGGCTTGGTTTGCTATTCTAAAGCTGACTTCCACCACACATACATCCGTAAGTGCCTGCGTACTCACACTTTGCTGTTGTAATAACCTCCACTCTTCTGGGAAGGCTTTCCACTAGATTTTGGAACATGGCTGTGGGGATTTGTGTTCATTCAACCACAAGATCATTAGTGAGGTTGGGTGAGGAGGGCTGGGATATAGTCAGCATTCCAGTTCATCCCAAAGGTGTTCAGTGGGATTGAGGTCAGGGCTCTGTGCAGGCCAATTGAGTTTTTCCACTCCAACTTTGGCAAACCATGTCTTCATGGCTCACTTTATGCACAGGGACATTGTCATGCTGGAACATGCTCGGGACCCTTAGTTCCAGTGAAGGGAAATTGTAATACTACAGTATACAAAGACATTCTATTCAATTTTGTGCTTCCAATTTTGTGGCAACAGTTTGGAGAAGAACCACATATAGGTGTAATCGCTGGGTGTCCGCATACTTTTAGCCATATAGATTTTTCACGCGGTTTCTTTCACGTGCACATTGGATAATATGGTTGGTTCCTCCATCACTGTTACCATCTCCACCAACAGGTCATTGTCAGGCAAATTATCATGCTCAATACAACCATGATTTCTGATTTAAGAGTACTGTATTCATATTTTGAATAGGTTTATGAGATTTTCAATGAAGATTTAATGTGAGGGGGCACAGTAATAAATTTGTTGAGTTGTGTCACATGAATTACTGCCCACTAATGGTGTGTATGTGTTGTTGAATGGATAGTAAACACAGAATAGGAGGTTTAAAAAAACTGAATGGGACCTGAAGTTGGGAGAAGAGAGCCCTTGGTAGGTGAGGACTGAGCTGAAGAATTTATTAGAGCCAATGTTTTTGTTACTTTATTCTATTCAAATGACATTTTCACCATGTCACTTGGCACTGTCGCGATCAATGCATTGAATGTACAGTGGATATAAAAAGTGTACACACCCTGTTAAAATGATAGGTTTTTCTGATGTAAAAAAAAAATAAGACCATGATAAATAATTTCAAAACTTTTCCTACCTTGAATGTGACCTATAACCTGTACAATTCAATTGAAAAACAAAACAAATCTGTTAGGGAGAAAAACATAAATTAAAAATGTACAATAAGCTGGTTGCATAAGTGTGCACACCCTTAAACTAATACTTTGTTGAATCACCTTTTGATTTAATTACAGTATTCAGTCTTTTTGGGTCGGAGTCTATCAGCCTGCCACATCTAGACTTGGCAATATTTGCCCACTCTTCCTTGCAAAAGCGCTCCAAATCTGTCAGATTGCGAGGGCGTCTCTTGTGCGCAGCCCTCTTCAGGCCACCCCACAGATTTTCAATAGGATTTAGGTCTGGGCTCTGGCTGGGCCATTCCAAAACTTTTAATTTTCTTCTGGTGAAGCCATTCTTTTGTTGATTTCGTTGTATGCTTGGGGTCATTGTCGTATTGAAAGATGAAATTCCTCTTCAGCTTTCTAGCAGCCACCTGAAGGTTTTGGGCCAAAATTGACTGGTATTTAGAACTGTTCATAATTCCCTCCACCTTGACTAAAGCCCCTGTTCCAGCTGAAGAAAAACGACCCCAAAACATGATGCTGCCACCATCATGCTTCACCGTGGGTATGGGGTTCTTTTGGTGATGCGCAGTGGTGTTTTTGCGCCACACATACCTTTTGGAATTGTGGCCAAAAAGTTCAACGTTGATTTCATCAGACCATAACACATTTTCCCACATGCTTTTGGGAGAGTTGATGTATTTTTATTTTTTTTTTGCAAAATTTATCTGGGCCTGGATGTTTTTCTTTGTAAGAAAAGACTTCCGTCTTGCAACCCTACCCCATAGTCCAGACATATGGAGAATACAGGAGATTGTTGTCACATGTAGTACAACCCCGATTCCAAAAAAGTTGGGACAAAGTACAAACTGTAAATAAAAATGGAATGCAATGATGTGGAAGTTTCAAAATTCCATATTTTATTCAGAATAGAACATAGATGACATAGCAAATGTTTAAACTGAGCAAATGTATCATTTAAAGAGAAAAATTAGGTGATTTTAAATTTCATGACAACAACACATCTCAAAAAAGTTGGGACAAGGCCATGTTTACCACTGTGAGACATCCCCTTTTCTCTTTACAACAATCTGTAAACGTCTGGGGACTGAGGAGACAAGTTGCTCAAGTTTAGGGATAGGAATGTTAACCCATTCTTGTCTAATGTAGGATTCTAGTTGCTCAGCTGTCTTAGGTCTTTTTTGTCATATCTTCCGTTTTATGATGCGCCAAATGTTTTCTATGGGTGAAAGATCTGGACTGCAGGCTGGCCAGTTCAGTACCCGGACCCTTCTTCTATGCAGCCATGATGCTGTAATTGATGCAGTATGTGGTTTGGCATTGTCATGTTGGAAAATGCAAGGTCTTCCCTGAAAGAGACGTCATCTGGATGGGAGCATATGTTGCTCTAGAACGTGGATATACCTTTCAGCATTGATGGTGTCTTTCCAGATGTGTAAGCTGCCCATGCCACACACACTAATGCAACCCCATACCATCAGAGATGCAGGCTTCTGAACTGAGCGCTGATAACAACTCGGGTCGTCCTTCTCCTCTTTAGTCCAAATAACATGGCGTCCCTGATTTCCATAAAGAACTTCAAATTTTGATTCGTCTGACCACAGAACAGTTTTCCACTTTGCCACAGTCCATTTTAAATGAGCCTTGGCCCAGAGAAGACGTCTGCGCTTCTGGATCATATTTAGATACGGCTTCTTCTTTGAACTATAGAGTTTTAGCTGGCAACAGCGGATGGCACGGTGAATTGTGTTCACAGATAATGTTCTCTGGAAATATTCCTGAGCCCATTTTGTGATTTCCAATACAGAAGCATGCCTGTATGTGATGCAGCGCCGTCTAAGGGCCCGAAGATCACGGCCACCCAGTATGGTTTTCCGGCCTTGACCCTTACGCACAGAGATTCTTCCAGATTCTCTGAATCTTTTGATGATATTATGCACTGTAGATGATGATATGTTCAAACTCTTTGCAATTTTACACTGTTGAACTCCTTTCTGATATTGCTCCACTATTTGTCGGTGCAGAATTAGGGGGATTGGCGATCCTCTTCCCATCTTTACTTCTGAGAGCCGCTGCCACTCCAAGATGCTCTTTTTATACCCAGTCATGTTAATGACCTATTGCCAATTGACCTAATGAGTTGCAATTTGGTCCTCCAGCTGTTCCTTTTTTGTACCTTTAACTTTTCCAGCCTCTTATTGCCCCTGTCCCAACTTTTTTGAGATGTGTTGCTGTCATGAAATTTCAAATGAGCCAATATTTGGCATGAAATTTCAAAATGTCTCACTTTCGACATTTGATATGTTATCTATGTTCTATTGTGAATACAATATCAGTTTTTGAGATTTGTAAATTATTGCATTCCGTTTTTATTTACAATTTGTACTTTGTCCCAACTTTTTTGGAATCGGGGTTGCACACAACCAGTACTTGCCAGAAATCCCTGCAGCTCCTTCAGTGTTGCTGTAGGCCTCTCGGCAGCCTCCCTAACCAGTTTTTGTCTTGTCTTTTCATCAATTTTGGAGGGACGTCCAGTTCTCAGTAATGTCACTGTTGTCCCATATTCTCTCCACTTCTTGATGACGGTCTTCACTGTGCTCCATGGTATATCTAATGCCATGGAAATGTTTTTGTCCCCTTCTCCTGACTGATACCTTTCAACAATGAGATCCCTTTGATGCTTTGTAAGCTCTCTGTGAACCCTGGCTTTTGCTGGAGGAGGCAACTGAGTAAATGTCTGAACTTTATTTGGGGTTAATCAGAGTCATTTTAATTGATGGCAGGTGTGAACCCAAAAAGACTGAATGCTGTAATTAAATCAAAAGGTGCTTCAACAAAGTATTAGTTTACGGGTGTGCACACTTATGCAACCAACTTATTGTACATTTTTATTTATGTTTTTCCCCCCTAACAGATTTGTTTGTTTTTCAATTGAATTGTGCAGGTTATAGGTCACATTAAAAGGTGGGAAAAGTTTAAGCTATTTATCGTGGTCTCTTTTATTTACATCAGAAAAACCAATCATTTTAATGGGGTGTGTACACTTTTTAGATCCACTGTATAGGAAATGAAGGGCCATGTGGTTCGTCAGCTCACTCAGTATAAAACATTATTCAAGGCATCACGCGTGTACAATGTTCGTAAGTGGGAATGTGTTCTTAGTCTTTATTGTTTTGTATTGACCATAATAGTGCTGTTTTTTCCCTCCTTTGCATTTGACCAACTGCCTCTTTTTAGTGTAACAGCATAGAGTGAGATTTGTACCAAAATTAAAAAAAGGGAAGTAAATATAGAGGAAGCTAAATTTCCTCCACCACCACAAAGTTATTTTGTGTAACACAAATCTACATTCTGTTCACATGCTCACTGGCGGGGTATTCCACGTCACAGAGAAACTCACGGAGGGAAATCAGCCATCTGTAGGAAAAGACAAGAGGGACTTTTGGTAGATACCGCTGCAAATGTACATCGTTTTGACATTTTCCTAGTAAAGTTCAACTTTAGTGTTTTGTGTTTATATGATACAGACAGAATAGCAAAAATCGTGTAACCGATTTGAGTAGTGAAACCAGTATCAAGTCCAGTTATTATAACGGTCCTGTTTTTATGTTATGTTTTTCTTTGACTATATTGGCAATGAAAACTGAAAGCTTCCCCTGTGTCACATAATCACTGTTATTTATTGGAGCAGTTCAGCTTTTTATTCTTGAACTTACACACACACACCACATTACATCTAAACTGACGTTATTGATAGCCTATTTAGAGTTACTGAGGTTAGGATTGAACCCCTTCAATTCAAGGGACCAATCAAATAAGCTAATTATTATACAACTTGGAAAAATAAGTATGACTGTTTTGATGTAGGGTGTGATTTGTGGGGTGGGGGAGACAAAAAAAAAAAAAAAAAACCCACCCACACCTTAGATCCCATGTCTACATTTCATGGATCCCCATGGATCAGACCTTGAGATTTCACATTTGTCACCGTGGTGTAACTCACCACCAGTTATATTTATTATTTGTGTTAAATATACCAGTTCTTTCATGAAATCGAGTCGTACACGAGCTGATAAGCCATGTACAACGAGATTGAGTGGAATAACTGTTTTATTCTCTCCACATTCACTAGATTTTGACAGAGCATTTTTATTTTTAATTTTTGCAAATTCGATAAATAAAAACTTTCCGCAAAGTGTCCGACAAAATAATTTCCGCTTAGGATGTAAACAAACTGGTGAAATGACAGGAGCAATTTGTGAAAAATATAATAATAATAATAATAATAATACTTGAGGGCGGCACGGTGGTGTAGTGGTTAGCGCTGTCGCCTCACAGCAAGAAGGTCCGGGTTCGAGCCCTGTGGCCGGCGAGGGCCTTTCTGTGCGGAGTTTGCATGTTCTCCCCGTGTCCGCGTGGGTTTCCTCCGGGTGCTCCGGTTTCCCTCACAGTCCAAAGACATGCAGGTTAGGTTAACTGGTGACTCTAAATTGACCGTAGGTGTGAATGTGAGTGTGAATGGTTGTCTGTGTCTATGTGTCAGCCCTGTGATGACCTGGCGACTTGTCCAGGGTGTACCCCGCCTTTCGCCCGTAGTCAGCTGGGATAGGCTCCAGCTTGCCTGCGACCCTGTAGAACAGGATAAAGCAGCTACAGATAATGAGAGATGAGATGAGCTCATTTTAAAGATACGTTCTCACCATCAGATACTTTCATTCCATATTTTGCTGCTTTTTTTTATTTTTGTTTTGTTTTTTTGTTTCTGAATAGAGTCTTTATTCTTGCCTGCGACCCTGTAGAACAGGATAAAGCATCTAGAGATGATGAGATGAGTCTTTATTTCGTCCTCGGTTGGTTCAGCAACACGATCTGCCATTTTATTTTTCTCTACTCACGGTATATGAGCTGATATCCTAGTAGTAGAGCAGCCAATCAGAGTGCACGATTGCTCATATCCAGTGAATGTGGATAGAATAATAGTTATTAGCCTGTTTCGCTGATTATTTGAATTGAACCGGTTTCATTCAAACGTTCATACGTAACTCCTAAAAACCTACAGTATGGAGTCAAAATTAAGGCCGAACTTCTGTCAGGAATAGAAAACTCTATTGCTATAGATAATAAATAGTCCGAATATTAACGCAGACGTTTGAATAATGAGCCTAAGATTTGGATTATGTTCATAAAATAATTCTCTACTAAGGGTGTCGAGTGTAGCATTTTTTTTTTTTACATTTTTAATAGTTGCACCAAAGAATTCACTTTCATTTATGACTTACACCACAGTACACATCTAGCACATGATATATACACATTCCACATGACCCACTATTGCAACTTTCAAAAAAACACACACGTCTCACACATTCTGTCAGTGCACACGCCTCCTGAAGCCCATCATATGACCGTGAGCAAGAGCGTTTTCATGATCAGTTAAACAGTGTGTGTGTGTTAATATTTCATACCAATAAAATATTTATATCAATGGACAAAACCAGACAGACAGACAGACAGACAGGTAGCACCACTCTCGTCTCTCATGATGAGTTGGCGTGTTTGTAAACTAATACCTTGCTGATGTCCTTGTAGACACAACACATTTAATCTCACATGACCCTTCTTTTCACGTTCCAAACCACCACAGTTTGACACTTTGCACTTCTCTGATGATTTCGATTTGAGCATGCATTTTTACTTCCTGTTGTCCCATATCGACCCCTAATACCTATTCGCATTCAGGTGCTCGGCCACCTGAATACGCAGGGAAATTTTCCACTCAGACACAGCGTCAGGTCGAAATGAGGAAGTGGTAGTGTTACCATGACGCTGCTTCCTGTCCTCATGACTTGGTACAGTTTCCGCTTGTTAAGAAGAGGCCGCGTGTGTGCAGCTGGTCCATCATTGGGTGCAATTTGTGCTTCGGTGTGGTGTGTATGAGCTCTGTGGATCAGTAACTCAAACCATGCTGTTATTTTACCTCATGCAGTTCACCTGAAGTTAAAGAACGCTGGTTAGATACTGTTCACAGGTACGTACCTCTCTCTGATACTGTATCATTATTCTGTTTAGTATCGTTGATAAGCAAATCATACAAAGTTATTTATACAAGATCAATAAAGTCGGCAAGTCGTGTGGCATACTAATGAGTTCAGTACCCATGCACATCTGTAAGAACTAAAAACTAATTTGAAAAATCAGCATTGTTTTGTTTAAGGGATTTGGATTCGTATTGCAAAATGTATTCCATTAATTGTTTTATTATTATTAAGGCTGTTAAGATTAACACTAATGCATCTGATTTCATTCATTTTCGTCATGAGTCGTTGTTTTCTGATCAATTTATATAAATTAGTTAGTTGATGGTGTTATTGTGATATTTTATGGTGTGAAGATTTTAATGTTCTCCTGAAACAAGCTAGGAGATAACTCATAGATACTGGTGCACATCTTAGTTTGTCTTTTCACTTTTTATTCATTATTATTTTAGATTTTGTTTGCGGTCACTGACAAAATAGTAACATAAAATCTAAACTACAATACACACAATATCCGTTTATGCCCAAGTTGTACTGATGATAAAGATCACAGCATTTGTTTTAGTATGGCTTTGGGAAGTCATGGCCAAATGGTTAGAGAAACAGCTTTAGGACCAAAAGGTTGCTGGTTCAATTCCCTGAACTGGCAGGATTGGCTCACGTGCCCTTGAACAAGGCACCTAACCCTCAACTGCTCTGGCATGTGTGGTGGCGTACCTTGTGTCTGATTAGTCAAAAAAGATATGATTATTAGGTTGGGCAAGAACCTGGCTGCAATTTTTAAAAAAAACAGCATTTACGGAATGTTATTTAGCATTTAAGCCAAATTTACTGTTGAGTATCGACAATCCTACTGGGCGTATCACACTTAATAGAAGGTTGATATTTTAAATTGTCACTTGTTGTTTTGTCATCAACAACAGAGCACGTTGGGTCATTGTGTGATCAGCTATGAAGTTGAATCACTTGCTTTACAATAAAAAAAAGATATCGTTTTTGATAACAGGAACATCGTACGGTAAAGCTTCTGTGATTTGCTTGGTGGAAAGTCGAAAGAGATTTCTGATACAAAACCACTAATCGCACTGCATGTGATTGATAACAGGAAAATTACAGAAGCTAGGAAGAGGACCGTTACGATTTCGCCACCTCCAAGTGTCCTCATGAAGGTCTTGAGCAGCGCCATGACAGTAAGCACACCTATAAGTCAGTTTGTATTAAGTGTCTATTGACCTTGTACTTGATGGATTTTATCTTAATTTCTCTATTAAGTGTCCAAATTCTTGGTTTGAAGTTGGACTTTTAATCCAAGCTTCTAAAATCAAATGTAAAAACAAAAAAAAGTTCCCTATTACCTGTGTTAATGTGTGTGCTCTGTTGTTGCAGAATAAAGATCTGAGTGGAGGAGGAATGGAGGACACCGTCATTGACCTGCAAATTAGTGTGAGTGTTGGTTTTTCGACACATTTTCAAAATATCGGATTGACGATGGCAGGCAGCTTGTTTGTTTCCTTACAAAAAGGCTTGCGGGTGTGGCGGGCATGTAGCACATCAGTGTGGTTATGAGGGCGTGTGTGCAGTTACACTGTGTACTTCTGTATTGGCACACAACTCACAGCTCACTGTTTTCCAGGCTCTCCATGGCAACGGCAACGGCTCTTCCCTGCAGTGCAAGACAGAGCAGGCGATTGGTGAGTTCAAACTCAAATCAAAAAGGCGGTTTCTGACCACAAGGGCGGTTAGGTGCCCTCCAGAGTGTACAAGTGCAACTGTGTGGGCGAGAATAAAAGGAGAGAGTAGGGGTGGGAGAAGAAGAAGCGAGAGGGAGATAAAAGTGCATGACTTTGTGACTTTATATATGAAGTTCTAGCTCATGTGGGTCCTTTGTTGTGTAAACTTTATTGTGCACGCACTAAGTCTCAGCTTTTGATCTATTTTTATCAACTCTTCCTTTTCACTCTGACTCACACTCATGTGATTTATTTTTGACCTCAGCAGAACACTATGGGAGTAAGTGGAAACTGCTCTCCAAGCTGAAGAGAAGAGACACACACACAGGCATCCCAACACGGCCAGGACACAAGACGAGCCTGCTGTTTGGCCAGCCTCTCCCTGGAAATGCTAAAATCCCCAAACCCATCGCTGTACGTCTTGCTGCTTCTTCTCTGTTATAAATATACTGTATAGGCAAGCACATTACTGTTATTATTAATTCTTCATCAGCTGCTTTATTTTACATTTACATAGTTCCCAGAAGGGCGGCACGGTGGTGTAGTGGTTAGCGCTGTCGCCTCACAGCAAGAAGGTCCGGGTTCGAGCCCCGTGGCTGGCGAGGGCCTTTCTGTACGGAGTTTGCATGTTCTCCCTGTGGGTTTCCTCCGGGTGCTCCGGTTTCCCTCACGGTTCAAAGACATGCAGGTTAGGTTAACTGGTGGCTCTAAATTGACCGTAGGTGTGAATGTGAGTGTGAATGGTTGTCTGTGTCTATGTGCAGCACTGTGATGACCTGGCGACTTGTCCAGGGTGTACCCCGCCTTTCGCCCATAGTCAGCTGGGATAGGCTCCAGCTTGCCTGCGACCCTGTAGAACAGGATAAAGCGGCTAGAGATAATGAGATATGAGAGTTTCCAGAGTGTAACTCAAACTAGCCATCCATCCATTATCTGTAGCCGCTTATCCTGTGCAGGGTTGTGGGCAAGCTGGAGCCTATCCCAGCTGACTATGGGCAAGAGGCGGGGTACACCCTGGACAAGTCGCCAGGTCATCGCAGGGCTTAGACACAAACAACCATTCACACTTAAAGTCAATTTAGAGCTACCGATTAGCATGACCTGCATGTCTTTGGACTGTGAGGGAAACCGGAGCACCCGGAGGAAACCCACGCAGACACGGGGAGAACATGCAAACTCCACACAGAAAGGCTCTCATCGGATGCTGGGCTCAAACCCAGAACCTTCTTGCTGTGAGGCGACAATGCTAACCACTACACCACCTTGCCGCCCAAGTCAAAAGCTATTAGGAATATATAATTTTTTTTTTTTTTTTCATGAAACCTCAGTTATGTTAAGTGACTAGAGGACTTCCACCTTTTGATATTTTGGGATTTCTGTGATTTTTTTTTTTCCCCCATATTTCCATGGCAATCAATTCAACTTAGGAAAATTTGGAGTGGGGTTTCATGTAGGGGGGATACATCATCTCTTGATGAGTCTTGTTTAGGCAGATAACTTATTTATAGGTTGAATAAAGGACAAAACAGGGAATGCTTTTTTTTTTTTAATGCAGTGTTAGAAATAGGGTTATAGTTGGAGTCCATTTCTGGCCCCCAAGGTACAGTCTACAATAATGTACCCCCTAGGGTTCATTATTGGACCTCAAGGTAACTGTGTCTCTTTTTAGGGCCAAAAAGGTACATGTATGTTCCCAAGCAGTATATAAAGGGTACAAATAAGTACCTTAGAGGGTACTGATTCAGTAGCAAGCCACTGCACTCCTAAAGGTACACTACAAAAAAATGACGTCTTAGCAAGTGAAAATATCTTAAATAGCTGAAGCGGTCTAGCATTTCGTATTAGAAGAATACAGGACACCAATTCTGAGATTATTAAACCTACTTCTAGATTGTGACCAACTTATTCCAAGATGTCTTGTCAAGTAAATATGTCCATGCAGCAAGATAATTGAGTAATTTTCTCCTCAATTTCAATTTTTTTGCAGTGTATAATAATATACTTTTATTTTCTGAGTGTGTTGAGTTCCTGAATATCCCAAAGTGTTTCGTTTCCTTTTATACCACAGCAATTAACCAACAATTAATTTTTAAATTATTTTCTAACACATCGCACTTCTTAACCGTTACAGTTAACATTGTGTAACGTTGATGAACACGTTCGTTCTTGTCACTTACTTTATCACACCTTCCTATAGAAACAATAATAAACAGCCATGATTTGCTGAGTAGACTTTGGTAGAAATCGTGCCAACATTTTGTCGTCATGTGCATCATAGAGTCAATGAAGAACTAGTTTCTTCTCTCTTTCAGTTCCTCTCTTTTCATTCATGGATCCTGCACATTTTCCCTTCTCTTTTTGCTCTAGCATTAATAGACTAGTAAACTTTTTTTCAGATATCTAGTTCATTAAGATATCTTTTGCTGATATTTCTACTCAGAGCTACGCGGCCTGATAACTTTTCCACCTGTATAACACTGTCAGAGAAGATTCGTACGCAACGCAGTCCATTCTCAGGACTATTATTTTTTGTCAACTAAAATTAAATCAGTGACTCAGAAATTACATAAAAGTCTGCAGAAGACGCCATTGTCAATTCTAAGCTGCACTTCCTACACATGTGCACAAGCTTCATGTAAGATCTAATCAATAGGAAATGTTCGATCAGATAGACACAGCGGTGTTTTCACGGGTAGCAAATCTTGTGTTAGCATCTCCACCACGGTTTAAGCATCTCAAAAAAGATCAGAAAGCTGCCATATGACATGAGAGTTTTTGTTTTTTTTAAATCTTTCACGGGAGGGTGGCACGGTGGTGTAGTGCTGTCGCCTCACAGCAAGAAGGTCAGGTTCGAGCCCCGTGGCCGGTGAGGGCCTTTCTGTGCGGAGTTTGCATGTTGTCTGCGTGGGTTTCCTCCGGGTGCTCCGGTTTCCCCCACAGTCCAAAGACATGCAGGTTAGGTTAACTGGTGACTCTAAATTGACCGTGAGTGTGAATGGTTGTCTGTGTCTATGTGTCAGCCCTGTGATGACCTGGCAACTTGTCCAGGGTGTACCCCGCCTTTCGCCCGTAGTCAGCTGGGATAGGCTCCAGCTTGCCTGCGACCCTGTAGGACAGGATAAAGCGGCTAGAGATAATGAGATGAGATCTTTCACGGGGACTTTAGTTTCACTTTTTGCAGGAATAAGAATAACAAACATGAAGAATGACCAAACAGACCAATACACAAAAGTCTATATGAATTCTTCTTATGTTAACTTCATCTTCATCTGTGTCCATTCAGGATGTTCTTGTGCTGTTGTGGAGGAAAGGTCCCGATACAGAGGGAGTTTTCCG
Source organism: Neoarius graeffei (assembly GCF_027579695.1). Taxonomy (NCBI): domain Eukaryota; kingdom Metazoa; phylum Chordata; class Actinopteri; order Siluriformes; family Ariidae; genus Neoarius; species Neoarius graeffei. The sequence goes on along the minus strand of NC_083571.1, from coordinate 109,843,834 downwards.
GAAACCGTGTAACATCAAGAACCTGAATGATGTCCGGGATCAACTCGACTCTGGGGTTGAGGTGGACTTGGAAGCGCTGCCTGTGACTCTGCTGGTCGGATTATTAAAGGTAAACATGCTGTCCCTATTACAGCATCTCATCTCATTATCTCTAGCCGCTTTATCCTTCTACAGGGTCGCAGGCAAGCTGGAGCCTATCCCAGCTGACTACGGGCGAAAGGCGGGGTACACCCTGGACAAGTCGCCAGGTCATCACAGGGCTGACACATAGACACAGACAACCATTCACACTCACATTCACACCTACGGTCAATTTAGAGTCACCAGTTAACCTAACCTGCATGTCTTTGGACTGTGGGGGAAACCGGAGCACCCGGAGGAAACCCACGCGGACACGGGGAGAACATGCAAACTCCACACAGAAAGGCCCCCGCCGGCCCCGGGGCTCGAACCCAGGACCTTCTTGCTGTGAGGCAACAGCGCTAACCACTACACCACCGTGCCGCCCCCTATTACAGCATACAACCATTTATACAATCATATGCATTGTTATGATCACATCTGTATCCCACTATATTCTGGAGGAAAAAAAAAGTCAAGTAAACCTCCAGGATCTTTCAGTATCGTAGTTGTGTGTAATGACTGTGTATTCAAGCTTGATACTTGATGACATGGCATGATAAACCCATTTCCAACACAATGACAAACATGGCAAAATATCCACCAGTTGTCGAAGATATAAGTCGGTAAATTAATAATACTGATGCCACTCTATTGGCAGGCTTTCCTAAAGGAGCTTCCAGGAAGTCTGCTGGTGGCGGAGCACTATGCTGAGTGGATAGAAGCACTGGAGGACAAGAAGAAAGAGGAGAGCCATGCTGAATTGAGAAGGTAAGCCTAGAAGAGAAAGAAAGAGAAAGCAAGACGTGGGTATAGTTAGGTACTTTTTTGCTTTCAAGAAAGCGCCGAACTTCATTGGCTAACTTCAGAAGAGGAACAGAAAGTAGGGTTTTCAGTGGACTTATCGCCTTCAAATTGGGAACAACCGAATGTCAACTTGTTAAAATGGCGGGACGCCACTTCTGCTTTTGGAGTAGAACGAGACAGAGCCTGGTTTAAAAAAAAAATGCGAGAGAGAGAGAGAGAGCACCAAACCGATTTATTGTTCTTCCTCTTTTTCACCTGGTCCCTTCTCTGTGTGTTTAGGATTGTTTCCAAACTCCCTGAAGGCAACAGCATCCTGCTGCAGCACCTGCTCTGTTTGCTTTGCCACATTATCCAGCAATCAGAGAAGAACAAAATGGATCCCAAAAATTTGGCCATCTGCATTGGACCGACTCTGCTACAGCACAGCAGCCAGTCGCTGGATGTGAGCATGGTTGAAAAGGTTAGACACCTGTCATCTCACTCTTACTCATAAAGCTCATAAAGATCAGAGTGTGGTGTGTTGATGCATGTCAAAACCACAGCAGTTTAGTTTTTACTAGGCAAATATTTTTGTTTGCTCGAGTACGAGTGTGAATTGTACGAGCAAAAACAGTTTGAAAAACAAACACAGAGGGGAAAAATGGGCAAATTGGATTTTCACATTGACCGAAAATAATCATGTCTGTATCGGATATGTATTAGAGCTATATCAGGACTACCTAGAAAATACCCAAGAACTATGAATTAAGGACTATTTTTGTAGCACTGTAGGGAAAATATTCAGAAGGAAGAAGACAATCGCACTTCGACAAATGTCTTTGAACACATTTCTCGATCCTTATAGGGCTCTGAAACAGCTCAAGAAACCAGACACTCGCTGAGAGTAACCACTGTAGTTGAATAGTTTAAGAAGCTTTTCCCAATTAGATCCACATTACTTTAAGTAAAATATTTTAATGCAAGTTCTCATTTTAGATCCCACTCCTAAAAGTCAGACAAAAAAAACTGTTCATGCAGGGCGTTAAAAATTTTCACAGGTGGTCCCTTCAGTTGGTGGAAAAGATAGACAAGGGCTGACATTTTGCCAGTAATTTCATCTATATACTATGTAAAGTAAATATCTAAAAACAAAACAAATTTTAAAGGGCGGCACGGTGGTGTAGTGGTTAGTGCTGTCGCCTCACAGCAAGAGGGTCCAGGTTCGAGCCCTGTGGCCGGCGAGGGCCTTTCTGTGCGGAGTTTGCATGTTCTCCCCGTGTCCGCGTGGGTTTCCTCCGGGTGCTCTGATTTCCTCCACAGTCCAAAGACATGCAGGTTAGGTTAACTGGTGACTCTAAATTGACCGTAGGTGTGAATGGTTGTCTGTGTCTATGTGTCAGCCCTGTGATGACCTGGCGACTTGTCCAGGGTGTACCCCGCCTTTCGCCCGTAGTCAGCTGGGATAGGCTCCAGCTTGCCTGCGACCCTGTAGAACAGGATAAAGCGGCTAGAGATAATGAGATGAGATGAGATGTTTGCATGGTGTTTACCTCAGACCTTCAGGGAAAATCCCCAAAACACCGCTTCACAGGAACTAGCCATGTACAACTAGGTTACACAGATAGGCAATGCTATATTTAATAAATCCTTATCGCCTTATCATAATTGTCATTTTGTGTCCTAGGCGGCAAGCTTAACCCAGTTCCTGATTGAAAATTGTTGTGAAATCTTTGGAGAAAAGATCCTGACTCTGCTTGAAGACCCAGAAAAAGAGCTGGAACTTAACTCAGGTACAGAAAACCAAGCTAATTAAATTAAACTTGTGCTTTTACCTCATGAACTAGCTTCATTATCAAATCAGACTCCATGTAGGGCCAGATTCTGAGTTTCCAACTCTTTTATGTTACATTAACGGCATTTAGCAGATACTCTTATCCAGAGTGACGTATAACCAGATATCTAGAGCAGCCTGGGGAGCAATTGGGGGTTAGATGCCTTGCTCAAGGACACTTCAGCCATTCCTGCTGGTCCAGGGATTCAAACCAGCAACTTTTTGGTCCTAAAGCTGCTTCTCCAACCATTAAGCCATGGCTTCCCCATGGCCAATTCTTAATCTATTATTTTTTTTTTTGCATTTAAAGAACACTAAGTTCACTATAAGATTGAGACACCGAAATGCTTGAAGGTCTTACTTTCAAGATTAAAATCCCTGTCATTTGGAACGTATATGACTCCGTTACAATCATGAAATGGTTTGCGGTGATTGTTTGAGACTTGTTCCTGAATACGTAATGCATCCTCCAAGTCATAACGCAACTTTGATTTCATGCAGATACCACATCTTCACACCAGCACGATTCAGCATATGACAGCACTGATGGAGAGAGTGGAGAAGCGACAGGGCACACACAGCAAACATGTCCTCACATCCATATCCAGTGTTCAACCAGTCATTCCCATTCCTCAGAAGACATTTCCGAGAGTTTCACACAGCCCTTCGACCGGCGCAGCTCTGAGCCTGCTATCTTTTCCTCGGTCGGGGTGAAGGACCTCCGATTTCTGGCACGGAGTCACGATGACTGCTCTTCTGCGAAAGAGTATGAAGAACAGCCGATGAAGAAGCAACATTCTGATGACTCGTTCCTACGAGCCCAGGGGAGACAGATGCAACCTTTACTGAGAAAAACGACTGGCAGTCTAAACCTTGAAGTACCAGTCATCACCAAAACGTGCTCCTGTTCCTCATCTTGCTCTCTGGAAAGCAATAACTCGAACATCTCTGAGAATTCAGTGTTTGCCACGTCTCCTTTGCCTTCTCCATCCAGCCCTCGGAAAGCACAACCTGAGAGACACATGTCTCTTAATGGAAAATCCAAAATGGACATGACTTTAAGGCGGCCGTTTCCATTTAAAAGGGCCAAAAGCCTGGGAAGTTTCTCCATCAACAGGGGAAGCAGCAAGAAAACCGAGGCACAAAAAGAGGGCACTTTTCCATGTGGAACGTTGCAGGAGGACTCTCAGAATGAGGCAGAGGTTCCAGATGAGCCAGTGAGACGCCAAAGGCCACTCTCTGCCATAGAGGTCTTTCAGCATGTGGACAGACGTGACCCTGGCAGTCCGCCATCCTACCAACAGGCTGTAAATTCCGGAGTCCTGCAGGCACCTCCGAAATACCCTTCCATGACTGTCCATGATGCAAGAGAGCTCGGCCAAAGATCTCGGCCCGTCTCTATGAACGATTACATCCTGGACCCTTGTCCAGTTAGCCAAATTCTGGACAATCTTAGCTTATCGGACAATGGCTTAGATGCACCTCAGCAGTGCTCATTTAGGCAAAGAGCCATGTCTGAGTCGATAAGCTGCACCAGGATCGAAAAACTCCAGCGTCGGTGCAGTCAGCCTGTGTTCGAGGAGCTCTCATATGGAAAAGAGTCATACGTGTAAATGAGTACTTAGCTTTTTGTTGTTTTCACAAAGCACTTATTAGGCGGAGTCATTCCCTGTAAAGCAGTGTCATTCCCCCCCCCCATTTCTAAAAGCTATTTAATATGCTAATGTAAAAATAATATCACCAGTGTGAAGCTATGTTTATGTACTGTAAATATAACAATATGTAAATAGAACAGCCTTTTAAAGGACAATTCAATGATTTACTTTTGCACTGGAGCACCAAGGCTAATAATGCTAACAAGTAAATCTCTCACCAAAAATAAATAGCTGCTTCAAATCACAGCAATGACTTCAGGAATGTCATGTAGACACAGCAATGTAATGGAGGACAATCTATCATCTGTAAACATGAACAAAACTTCACGGTATAGCTGGACACTTTAAATTTTTATGAGGACAGCCATCTTGAAACGAAAATCACTTTTTTGCTTAACTTAATTTGGTGTCATTTTGCCCCCTGGGCAACACCTCCCAAAGTCTGAAAGTGGAATTTTATCAGAAACTGGAATGTTTGTAGATAAACAGACAATTCTTGCTGTTTTACAAACCCATACATTTAAAAATGACAATCCTATTTGAAAAATACATGAAGATTTGAGCAGGTATTTGTAAAAAGAAACTGGGTCAGATTTGTGTCTCAGGTTCAAAACTTAAAAAAAAGCAAACTTCAACATCAAGCATGTCCTGGCTGATTGCCTATATTTGCACAAATTTGTATATATTTTGTTTTACCCTTATTATTCTTAACTATTTGACTAAAACGTTTATTCTTAGGTTTTCTGCATACGTCTCTGGCACTTTCATGATGACACTTGTACATTAGATAGATGTCTGTTTGTGTGTATATATATGTATTCGATGTGTTAATATCCCACTTTCCTTCACTACAATAAACTTCACGTTCTATTAATTTTCTCTTCAGAACATCTCGTCCTTTGGTATTATATGAAACGATAATGAAACGTAAACTCCATTATGTGGTTTGTGTAATCAGAAACCTGATGCTGTGACGATAATATACTGTATATGCTGTTCTACTTTTATAAAAGGAATTGCATAATGGAGACAAAGCCTAATTGAAAGCAGCATGTTCAGCTTAAGAGCTCTGCACAGAGGAAGTCAACAATGATCACGCGGACCGATTTGGTTTTTCTCTGAATTCAGGCTGCTTGTAGAACATGTGCTGCCATTTCCTCCTTCTTCGCTAAGAGCACTGCTACCAGCAGACAGCTGTATAGTGCGAGTGTAGTTGGTTTCTTTTGAAAATATTTTACCTAATAGAAAAACCACCAGTGAACTCTATGCTGCGCCACTGAGAGTGTAATTTTCAGAGTGCGCAAAGTGAGAAAAAAAAGTGTCACTTCTTAGAATAGACACATGCAAACACAGACAAGGATATGAACTATAAAATGAGCATGGTTTTAGTACCCCATGTCTCAGTCCATTCAGAAAATGCTACATACAGTACAGCATCTTGGCCTCTGTCGTGACCATGGATGCAAACGGACACTTCCATCTTGCATAATACAGTAGCACGTTTTTTTCATCTCTAAGCTGTTGATTATATAATTAAATGTTTCATTACGATGTGCGTGCTTCACCTTCAGAGGCCATGAATAATCTTCGACTGTTGACAAAGCAACAATTGTCCAGTGTAAGAAATTATACAAACAAATGTCCTGTTTTGGGATGTGAACACCTGTCACGGACATGGACGGCCTAAATAAAGTATACTGAAGAATTTGAAAGTGTTTTAGTGGTCTGTGTGGGCAATGTTGCGTAACGGTTGTGTAAGAGCTGAGCATTTGCACAGCACTGACACCAGGGAAATGGAGACAGTTAAAAGAGGTGTCCAAATTCCAACGAAATGAAAAGTGGTGTAGTCTCAGTAATGTCTAAATAGTATAAGACAAGAAGCCTTTATTTATCACATGTACACTCAAGCGCAGACTTTTATGCAGAGGAGGAATTTCACTGTGCTTTTCACCCATCTGAAGCAGTGAACACACCCATGCGCACTAGGGTGGTTCACAATATGATGGTATACAGTGGTGCTTGAAAGTTTGTGAACCCTTTAGAATTTTCTATATTTCTGCATAAATATGACCTAAAACATCATCAGATTTTCACACAAGTCCTAAAAGTAGATAAAGAGAACCCAGTTAAACAAATGAGACAAAAATATTATACTTGGTCATTTATTTATTGAGGAAAATGATCCAATATTACATATCTGTGAGTGGCAAAAGTATGTGAACCTTTGCTTTCAGTATCTGGTGTGACCCCCTTGTGCAACGATAACTGCAACTAAACATTTCCGGTAACTGTTGATCAGTCCTGCACACTGGCTTGGAGGAATTTTAGCCCGTTCCTCCATACAGAACAGCTTCAACTCTGGGATGTTGGTGGGTTTCCTCACATGAACTGCTCGCTTCAGGTCCTTCCACAACATTTTGATTGAATTAAGGTCAGGACTTTGACTTGGCCGTTCCAAAACATTCACTTTATTCTTCTTTAACCATTCTTTGGTAGAATGACTTGTGCGCTTAGGGTCGTTGTCTTGCTGCATGACCCACCTTCTCTTGAGATTCAGTTCATGGACAGATGTCCTGACATTTTCCTTTAGAATTCGCTGGTATAATTCAGAATTCATTGTTCCATCAATGATGGCAAGCCGTCCTGGCCCAGATGCAGCAAAACAGGCCCAAACCATGATACTACCACCACCATGTTTCACAGATGGGATAAGGTTCTTATGCTGGAATGCAGCGTTTTCCTTTCTCCAAACATAACGCTTCTCATTTAAACCAAAAAGTTCTATTTTGGTCTCATCCATCCACAAAACATTTTTCCAATAGCCTTCTGGCTTGTCCACATGATCTTTAGTAAACTTCAGACGAGCTGCAATGTTCTTTTTGGAGAGCAGTGGCTTTTTGCTTGCAACCCTGCCATGCACACCATTGTTGTTCAGTGTTCTCCTGATGGTGGACTCATGAACATTAGCCAATGTGAGAGAGGCCTTCAGTTGCTTAGAAGTTACTCTGGGGTCCTTTGTGACCTCGCCAACTATTACACGCCTTGTTCTTGGAGTGATCTTTGTTGGTCGACCACTCCTGGGGAGGGTAACAATGGTCTTGAATTTCCTCCATTTGTACACAGTCTGTCTGACTGTGGATTGGTGGAGTCCAAACTCTTTAGAGATGGTTTTGTAACCTTTTCCAGACTGATGAGCATCAACAACACTTTTTCTGAGGTCCTCAGAAACCTCCTTTGTTCGTGCCATGATACACTTCCACAAACATGTGTTGTAAGATCAGACTTTGATAGATCCCTGTTCTTTAAATAAAACAGGGTGCCCACTCACACCTGATTGTCATCCCATTGATTGAAAACACCTGACTCGAATTTCACCTTCAAATTAACTGCTAATCCTAGAGGTTCACATACTTTTGCCACTCACAGATATGTAATATTGGATCATTTTCCTCAATAAATAAATGACCAAGTATAATATTTTTGTCTCATTTGTTTAACTGCATTTTCTTTATCTACTTTTAGGACTTGTGTGAAGATCTGATGATGCTTTAGGTCATATTTATGCAGAAATATAGAAAATTCTAGGGGCGGCACGGTGGTGTAGTGGTTAGCGCTGTCGCCTCACAGCAAGAAGGTCCTGGGTTCGAGCCCTGGGGCCGGCGAGGGCCTTTCTGTGTGGAGTTTGCATGTTCTCCCCGTGTCCGCGTGGGTTTACTCCGGGTGCTCCGGTTTCCCCCACAGTCCAAAGACATGCAGGTTAGGTTAACTGGTGACTCTAAATTGACCGTAGGTGTGAATGTGAGTGTGAATGGTTGTCTGTGTCTATGTGTCAGCCCTGTGATGACCTGGCGACTTGTCCAGGGTGTACCCCGCCTTTCGCCCGTAGTCAGCTGGGATAGGCTCCAGCTTGCCTGCGACCCTGTAGAAGGATAAAGCGGCTAGAGATAATGAGATGAGATAGAAAATTCTAAAGGGTTCACAAACTTTCAAGCACCACTGTAAGTAAAAGTTTTCTAAATTTTGCCAGATTGCATTTTGCCTTGTTCCTATTGACATTGTAAACATCTGTACCAAAAATTGAGCCAATAGGATGCCAGTAAAGGGTGGCACACCTTTTCACAATTTTTAAATGTTCTACATAAGAATGCGTAACTTTAGCAGAAACTTGAACATTACAAAAATGAACAATGCTCGATAAGTGTGCTCAATAATAATCTCTCCCAATCTCCCTGTACATATATTAGAACATTAGAACAGTTCAAACACTAAATTCCATGTATGATGACCTTGTTCTCTTTGATACTTTGTCTCTGTGTCCTTGCACAATGCGGAGCAAAAACTGCTTTTGGTCTTCATTTCGCACAGATTGTTGACAGGGCAATGCCTCTCTCTGCACTGTCATTGATGACCTTCAAGGCGTGAACTTTTTTTCGCAGATTCTCATCTGTGAGAATGGACCTCACATCATCAGGGTTACTTGTGCTGTTAATTTGGCCTTCAGTGAGAACTTCAAAGAAGTGGATTGAGCGGCGAGTGACGAGGCTAGAGATGGCAGTTGTACTGTTCTTGCGGAAGAAAGACTTGGCATCAAGTCTTTTGAGCATCTTCCCAGGGCATCTTTCAAGATTTCTCAGCATTGCCTCCTTTTCTTCAGCATCAATGCGAGCATCAAAAAATGCTAGGGCGACGAGATCTTCTGACAGATACCACAAATGTCATGCGATGCTCTTCAGTGCGGCATCTGCAATGCTTTTATCCCATATCTTCTTTACTTCAACCATAGTTGCTGTTGTGGCCTCTGATAAAGCCTTCCCCTCTTCAATATGATAGAGGAGGTGGAGAAGCACTTGCTCCTTTGAGGGAAGGCGTGCTCCTAAAATGGAAGGTAGAGGGGGCTTCTCAAGCAAATTACATTTCTTTCTTGATGTCATTATTCCTGAAAATAGAAAAAAAAACGTTAAAAATTTCAAAATTGTGAAAAAAAAAAAGTGTGCCACCCCTAAATGTGCAGCAATTGACTCCATTTTTGATACAGATGCTTAGAATATCAATTGGAACAAGGCAAAAAGCGATCTGGCAAAATTTGGTGAAAGTCAATTTTATGAACCACCCTAATGTGCACACATGCGAGCAGTGAGTGCACACCCACAAAACAGTGGGCAGCTACGCTACAGCGCCTGGGGAGCAGTTGTGGGTTAGGTGCCTTGCTCTAGGGCACTTCAGCCCAACCTCAGGCCATGTCTGCCCCATGTTAACCTAACATGTTTACAAGTGCAAACTAATCTGAAAGATTTTGGTAATAGGATAAAACACAAGCAAGCACTAAAGCAAAAGCACTAAACCCCCCCCCCCCCCCCCCCAAAAAAAAAAAACAAAAAAACAAAAAACCACACACCTCCCTCAACTTTGAGACTGGTTTAGATTACAGAGATCAATACCCAAATGTTTGCTTGCTTACTAGTAAACTTGGCTACATAAAGTAGTATAATTAACATTAAAAGCTCGACTGCCTTTCAGATTTTTCAAGTGCACGTCAAAAAGAATTTTCTCCGACACAGTTATTTTTATTAGTGGACTGAAAGCTACTGAATTTGAATCACAGACTTCCAATTTTATTCGTTATTTTAAAAAATAGAACCAATAATGAATTTATCTCCACGTGGCCCTAAATTCTCCGCTATTTTTTCCTGCTTCACCATGACCCAATTCAAGATACTACATCATGCATCACGTGGTGGGCTTTCCCAGTTTGTGCAAGGCATTGTGGGATACAAATTTGAAACAGGAGAGAAAAATGGAGGATGTAAGTGTGCGAATGAAACGTGAAAGAGCGACTACAGTAATGGAAAGTGAGAAGAAGAAACGTTATGTTATATACAAAGGAAAGGAAATGCAGGACCAAACTAAATATCAGCGCTCAGCGAGCACCTCGGTGTGATCAGCTGTTCGTTTAGCGACAGAATGATGGAACTGTCAGTGCATGTTCAAAGGTAAACCTGTAGGTGGCAGTAATGCAACATTGTGGATGCCAGCTGCTGTAAAACCCAAAAGAAGGTAAATCTGCCCATGCGCACAAGGATTTTGTCCGCGCAAAGCCGGTGATTTCATGCACATTATTTGCTTTAATCCCCTCAAATTAAATAACTTCCCAGCCACAGAATGGCCTGATTTTTTTTTTTTGAGAGAGAGAGAGAGAGAGAGAGAGAGATTACAGAAATAAACATACCACAGGGCAGCATGGTGGTTAGCACTGTCGCCTCACAGCAAGAAGGTTCTGGGTTTGAGCCCAGCAGCCAATGGGGCCTCTCTGTGTGGAGTTTGCATGTTCTCCCTGCGTCTGTGTGGGTTTCCTCTGGGTGCTCCAGTTTCCCCCACAGTCCAAAGACATGCAGGTTAGGTTAATTGGTGGCTCTAAATTAGATTAGATAAAACTTTATTGATCCCTTTGGGCGGGTTCTGTCAGGGAAATTAAGATTCCAGCAGCATCATTACAGATAAACAGAGAAAAGAAATAGAGAATTTATTTTAATTTATCTAGAAGTTAAGTATTTACATATACAAATATAAAAAGAATGAGATAAGATATGGGGAAGAGAGGAAGGGGAAAAAAGGTGGGGAGAAGGGGGGGCAGCAGGAGAGATATTGCACATTATATTGCACATTGTCCGGTATTGCTTATTGTTAGGCTAGGCTACTGCTCCTTCCCATCCTCTGTCCTCCTGTTACCCCTCCTCCCCCCCAGAGAGGAGTTGTACAGTCTGATGGCGTGAGGGACAAAGGAGTTTAAGTCTGTTCATCCTGCACTTGGGAAGGAACATTCTGTCACTGAACAGGCTCCTCTGGTTGCTGATGACGGTGTGTAGAGGGTGACTGGCATCATCCATGATGTTCAACAGTTTGTCCATAGACCTCTTCTCTGCCACCGTCACCAGAGAGTCCAGCTTCATGCCGACCACAGAGCCAGCCCGCCTGATCAGTTTGTCCAGCCTGGATGTGTCCTCCTTGAATGTGCTGCCCCCCCAGCACACCATGGTGTAAAACAGGACACTGGCGACCATGGACTGACAGAACATCCACAGGAGTTTCCTGCAGATGTTAAAGGACCGCAGCCTCCTCAGGAAGTATAGCCTGCTCTGTCCCTTCCTGTATAAGTGTTTGGTGTTGCAGGTCCTTGGTCTGGACCTCCCAAAGTCAATGACCAGCTCCTTAGTCTTCAAGGTGTTGAGCTGCAGATAGTTCCTGTTGCATCACACAGCAAAGTCCCTCACCAGGCTCCTATACTCCTCCTCTCTGTCGTCACTGATACACCCAACGATGGCTGGGTCATTGGCAAACTTCTGAATGTGACACAGCTCCGAGTTGTAGCATTCGTCCGCGGTGTACAGGGTGAAGAGAAGAGGGGCCAGCACTGTGCCCGGTGCTGCTAATCACAGTGTCAGACATGATGTCCTTCAGCCTGACGTACTGCGGCCTGTCAGTGAGGTAGCTGGAGATCCAGGTGACCAGGCAGGGGTCCACTCGCATCCTGTTCAGTTTGTCCTGAAGCAGTAGGGGCTGGATGGTGTTGAAGGCACTCGAGAAGTCCAAGAAGAGGATCCTCACTGTGCCATTTCCCTTATCCAGATGTGAGTGGGCTCGGTGTAGCAGGTAGAGGATGGCATCTTCCACACCGGCACCTGCCCAGTACACAAACTGCAGACAGTCCTGGGCATGTTGTACCAGGGGTCTGAGGAGGCTGAGGAAGAGCCGCTCCAACGTCTTCATCAAATGTGAAGTGAGTGCCACCAGTCGGAAGTCGTTCAGCTCGCTGGGCTGATTCTTTTTGGGAACTGGAACAATACATGATGTCTTCCAGAGGGTGGGCACTCTCCCCAACTGTAGGCTAAGGTTGAAGATGTGTTGGAGTGGTTCACCCAGTTCAGCAGCACAGGTCTTCAGCAGTCGGGGGGAGGGACACCTTGTCCGGGCCTGCTGCTTTCCTGGGGTGACGCTTCCTCATTTGACCTCTGACCTGGTCTGCAGTAATGCATGGAAGAGTCTGTGTTGAGGTGGGGGAGGAGGGGGCTGCTGTGATGACTGGGGGGGAGGTGTGTTGAGGGAAGGAGAGATGGCTGCAGTGAGGTAGAGGGGGGATGTGGGCTGGTTGAACCGACTGAAAAAGTCATTCAACTAAGGCTACGTTTGCATTACGTCGAATCAGCGGATCATCAGATTAACGTTCTTAAAACGATTCGCGTTTACACTAAAACCGTTAGCCGTGCACACAGCAACACCAATACGCGGATACGCTCGGCTCCGCAGGCATCCTGCGCTCCAAATCACTCCGCCCTGAACAGCGAGTGCCCTCTGGAGGGTGTGCACTCCGGCCCTGCGCAGCTCACAGAGCGCGCGAGTGAAGTGAACAAGCCACGATTCGGGACTGAGCCGCTGTGTGTGAGATCCCAGCGCATATCACTTATTACTTGCAAGTGGAAGGATGGCAAGCCTAAAGACAATCATAACTACACAATGGGCAGTATTTGCATCAGTATTTGCAGTATTTTCATACTTTTATACTCTTTAATGAAAGGTGATACAAGGCGGAAGTCTGCGCCGTTTTTCAGCAGTCGCGTCACATGACCAACGCCAGCGAATCAGGAAGGTGGATGTCACAGTGACGTTGTCCAATGAGACGCCAGCTAGAGCTCAGCACAGCGTATTCGCGTATTCTCAATGTTTACACAGCACCGGAGCTGATACGATCTAGATTGAATACGTGGACCCTGGCGGATTCCCGTTTCCCCGCTTTTTCAGGGGGGTTAATGTAAACGGACAGTGCATCCGCGAAGAAAACGAGACAGATACGGTCTAGTGTAAACGTAGCCTAATTTGCCCTCTCCACTGTCCCCTCAACGACTCTGGTCTTTGTATTGTGGCCTGTGATGGTTTTCACACCTTCCCAGACCTCCCTCATGTTGTTCTCCTTCAGCTTCTGCTCCACCTTTCTCCTGTAGCTGTCCTTAGCTTCCCTCACGTGGCATTTTACCTCTTGCTGTGCTGCTTTCATTGCCTCCCTATCCCTGCTCCTGAAGGCGGCCTACTTCCTGTTGAGGACAGCTTTGACTTCCTGTGTTACCCATGGCTTGTTATTAGGGTAACACCGTACAGTCTTAGCGGGGGAGACCACGTCTGCACAGAAGTTAAGGTAATCCATCAGACAGACAGTGTGATTACCCTCTATGTCCTCACAGTGTGGGCTAAGCAGCACATCCCAGTCCGTGATGTCATAACAGTCCCTGAGGGCATCTTCCATTTCAGGGGACCACCTCCTGATGGAGCTAGTTGTTGCAGGCTGCCTTTGAACCGAGGGGGTGTACTTCGGCTGTAGAAGAACCAGGTTGTGGTCAGACTTCCCTAGTGGGGGGAGGGGTGTGACTGTATGTAGGCATCCCTTACATTAGCATACAGCAAGTCAATTGTCCTGTTGTTCCTTGTTGGACAATCCACAGGCTCGTAAAAAGCAGCCAAAGTAGAGTCCAATGTAGCATGATTAAAGTCCCCAGAAATAATAAATGCCTCAGGATGCTGTGTCTGCAGCCTTGCTGTGACCGAGTGAATCCTCGCACATGCAGCGGCTGCCGTCGGAGGGATGTAAACACAGATGGTGATCACGTGACTGAACTCCCTCGGCAGATAATATGGCCACAGGCTAATGGCCAGCAGCTCCAAGTCCGGGCAACATAAAACTGTCTTTATGGAGATATGTCCCGGGTTACACCAGCGGTTGTTCACATAAATGAGTCCCCCACCTTTGCTTTTCCCGCATGTGTTAGTGTCTCTGTCGGCTCTCACAGCAGTGAATCCCCGCAGGTCCACGTTAGCATCCGGTACAAGGTGTCTTAGCCATGTCTCCGTAAAGATAAATAAGCTGCTCTCCCGGTAAATCCACTGGTTGTTCAGAGCAGAAAGCTCGTGGACCTTATTCGGCAGCGAGTTCACATTCCCCATGATAACAGAGGGAATGGATGGTTTGTAGTGCCACCGGTTGTCCACTAGCCTAGCCTTTAGCTTTAGCCTTGCAGCCCCTGGGTTTCATCCTCAGCTCAGCCGGGATGGGGTGTCGTATCCTGGCTCGTCCCATTGTTTTCAGGGCCAGCAGCTCCTCTCTTGAATAAGTGAGAAAACTGGCTCCGTGTTAAAGTTAAATATATCGATGTTATATGGTAAACACACTGTCTTCGTAAGAAGAGCAGAAAAGTTTAAAAAAAAAGTGGGAAAAGAGGTTTAAAGAGCTAAAAACTACAGAGCTACTGGCGAGGCAGCCGTCTCACACAGCGCCCATACATTAAAAATGACCGTAGGTGTGAATGGTTGTTTGTCTTGATGTGTCAGCCCTGTGATGATCTGATGACTTGTCCAAGGCGTACCCCGCCTCTCACCCATAGTCAGCTGGGATAGGCTCCAGCTTGCCCGTGAACCTGCAAACAAAGGGAAAAAAAACAAAACAAAACAAAAAAAACCATTGAGCCAAGGAACTGGACATAAAACTGGGAGGAAAAGCTGATGTCACATGATCAAATTTGCAAATGACGGATTATTTTAGCTTAAGCTCGACCCTGAACTGGGTCACTTAAGTTCATTTAAAAAAAAAACAACAACCCACACATCTCTGACCCATCACACCCCAGCCATCACCTGTTCCAGCTCCTGTGCTTCAGCCAACTGAGAATTAAAACAGCCAGACTGCAGAAAACTTCTTCCCACACACCTTCATGTTAATGAAGCACTGAATAAGACCTGCACAAAATGCATCATCTTCTGTGGTTAACCTTTTCCTTTCTTTCATGTTTATCTTAGTTTAATCTACCCTATTACTTCTGATCCTCATGCTGCAGTTAGCACTTTAATTGTCACCATCCTTTGCAAGTGCACATTTGCGTATACGGAATAGTGAACTTGAGTCACTTATGTAGAGTGTGAACTACTGTTTAACCAAATACAAATTCCTTGGGTGTGTACATATACTTGGCCATTAAAGTCTGATTCTGACCCATGGAAGCCCATAAACATACAAATAACACAATTACTGAGCTAAAACTATTCAAATTTTTACAGCTTGCCCACACATGGCATCTGGTTGAGACTTGTAGATGTGCATCACATGAACAAACTCATGCAAGTGAGAGGTTCTTCCTTTAATACGAGCAAGTGGTGGGGTATGAAACAATTGGGTATGAAATGTTCAGGACAAAGAAACATCATGTTCATTAACTTGAACATGAGTCACATGATGCATCTTCCATTCATTCATCATTCGTAGCTACCAGGTCAAAGTCCTTTGGGCTTAAATCCAAGTATAGATATAGAAATAAATATTTGGAGTACGAAACAGATGTGTACAGATTGTACACATTGTGTTACACCCATAACTTCCTGAAATCCAAAAACAGCTCAAATCATAATGTACCACTTTATGAACTTATAAAAACATGGCACAGAAAGACACTCTTGCTTAGTACTTAAGGTTCTACACTAATGAACGGAAAGTCATCCCTGGAAATGTGCAAGAAAAGTGGATATAAAGAGCCCGAGCATTTAAAGCACCATCTCTGGGCTGGATGTTTGGATCAATGCAGCATTGCAGCAAATAAGAGCTTTACAGAATATACGTTTCACCTTTTCACCAACAAGTCGCCTCCACAGTGTTTCCTGTGTTATTGCTTTTCCTCTCAGCCTCTCTCTCTGTCGTTCTCAGGTGTCAAAGCAAAAGACTTTGTGGCTTTTGTAACATTTACATGCAAACTCTGCACTGAATAATCCTTGCATTTCACAATAGTGGTAATTGAAACTCTCTGATGAACCCAAAGAAGTCCATGACGTGAACTATCATATGATGAAGCAAAACATGTCCGTGCCTTTTCTCTCATGCAACACTGGATTCATCTTAACAACGCAATAATAAATCAGGTATGGGGTCATGAATAGTGAGGAACAATCTCAACTCCAAATTTACATGTTTAACTTGAGGGAACTGAATCTTTTCTGTCTCACTATGGGTATAGTTGTTTTCATTTGTTTTTTTTTCTGAGATTTTAAACCCCAAACCACTTCCTGATGGCAGTGCCAACTAGATGTATAGCAAGAATACAAGACACCAACTCAGATTATTAAAACTAGTTCTAGATCGTAACCAACTTATTCCAAGATGTCTTGTCAAGTAAAATTCTGTCCATGCAGCAAGATAATTTCACTAGTATTAAGGAATTCTCTCCTCAAATTCAATTTTTTTGCAGTGCACTGAACGTAAAGCACTGAATACATCGAGACAAGTCGAACCATTGCACGTTCACTGCATTAAGAATAGTGTTCTTATCCCTTTTTTTTATTCCCACCCATTTCATTATCATTGCTAATTGTCACCAATTATCTCTCCCTGGGGAAGGTGAAGGCTTCCTGCGAGACATGTGCAGCTCTACTATCCTTTCGATCTGCTGCTCATGCAACATTGTGGCAGCTGAACACGTGCAGAAGAAAGCTCTAATTGTGGTCTAAATTGCAAGATTGACTCGAGCTGCTCAGACAGCCATGATAAGCTTGCATGCCATGCATGCCACAGCAGCCGTGGTAAAATTAACAGGAGACAGAGAAAAAAAGTTTGAAAAGCAGATTTAGGACCAAAAGGTCACCCGTTCAATTCCCTGGACCAGCAGGAATATTTATTAAAAAAAAAAGGATGAGGGGGGGCATGGGACGCTTTCCCCTCCCTCTACATCCATGGCTGAAGTGCCCTTGATCAAGGCACCCAACCCCCAGCTGCTCCCTGAATGCTGCAGCACAGCTGCCCACAGCTCTGGGTGTGTGTGTGCTCACATCCCCAGATGGGTTAAATACAGAGAAAGAATTTCACTGTGACAAATAAAGGCTTTATATATTAAAAAAACACAATTCCTAAAAACACCATCATTCCTACCCAGAGAGTACTGTGCTCTCCTGAACTCTGCACCCTGGATGGCTGTGGCACAAATTAGCCAATTAGTTGATCAGGGAAAACCTACAGGTCAACAGATCCTCAAGACTGCATCTCAGACACTGTTTAGCTTTGATTCTCAGTCGCAACAATGTTTGGTTTTGGCATCAAAATCCTGTTGGTCTGAAACTAAGAACTAGTGATGACAGGAAGTTACATCACTAAAGCTAAAGTGAACCGAGTTTCGGTCGAGCAGCTAAACTGCTAAAACCATTATGTACATCCATCCATTATCTGTAGCCACTTATCCTGTTCTACAGGGTCACAGGCAAGCTGGAGCCTATCCCAGCTGACTATGGGTGAGAGGCGGGGTACACCCTGGACAAGTCGCCAGGTCATCGCAGGGCTGACGCAGAGACAAAACCAGTCACACCTACGGTCAATTTAGAGCCACCAATTAGCCTAACCTGCATGTCTTTGGACTGTGAGGGAAACTGGAGCACCCGGAGGAAACCCACGCAGACACCGGGAAAACATGCAAACTCCACACAGAAAGGCCTTCGCCGGCCGATGGGCTTGAACCCAGGACCTTCATGCTGTGAAGAGACAGTGCTAACCACTACACCACCATGCCGCCCCATTATGTACAGTGCTTTGCAAAAGTATTCAAACCTCTTAAGAGTCATCAGATTTGCCTGGATTGTAAATTACACTTATACAGACTGGTCCAGACAGTTTTATTTATTTATTTATTTTTTAAAATGCTCCTAAAGTAAAATTTCAAAGTCAAAATGCATTATTTCCTAGCAAATCATTAAAATCTTTAAAAAAAACTGAAAATGCTGCTTGCATAAGTTTGACCCCTTCAGACTAGAAATTGGTCGAATCACTTTTTGCTGGAACAGCTTTAAGCTCCTGCCAGTTTTAGAAATTGATTTTTTTTTTTTAAATTTGCTCCTTTTTGGAGGTTCCTCAGGTTTCTTGGATGTTATTTGTTCACTGCAGTTTTCAAACAGTACTACAGATTCTCAAAGGAACTCAGATCTGGACTTTGAATTTTCCATTGTAGAATATACTTTTTGCTTTTAACCACTCCTGCAGGTTCTCTTGTAATATTCCCCTATATGTCCATGCTCCCTTCAGTTTTGACAAGAATCTTGGTGTTGAGGATGAAAAGCATCACCGTGATGCTGCCACCACCATATATCACTGTAGATATGGATGTTAGTTGAGGCATGGCTATATGGTTCTTTGAAACTTCCCCAAATACAGTATCTCAAACAACAAAAAAATAGGTACCCTATGGGTACATGTGGCTACTGTCAGGGTGCAGGCACTTACAGATATATGTACAGGGGAGAGCAGGAGAAGCAAACCGGAAACGAAGCCAAATCACTAGACGAGAATTGTAGTCAAAGAGCAGGCGATCAACAAACAGAGCAATGCAAGCAGGACTAGAGAATAAAGAGGTGAAACCGAGAACAAGGGTTGAAGAACTAGAGCCAGGCAGAAACAAAACAGCTTGGTACAACAGGAGTAAATGCTAAACGATACTTTAAGAGAGGCTTAAGTAGCAGAACTGATGATTAGTGAACGAAAGACGGGTGTAATTAATAAGTAGGTGATAAAGGGTGCTGTGGTTCTTGGGTGTTGTAGTTTTGAGAAGACGTGTTTGTAGTCTGATTAGAGCTGTCTCTCTCAATGCCATTATTGACAGAACACCGCCCCCCCAGGAGCTCCTTGGACACCCTCTCCCCCTTGGTGCAGGCTTGTCAGGGTACTGGATATGGGACTCTTGTGTCAGGAGAGGGTCCAAAATATCCTTGGCTCCCATCCAGCTTTGTTCCTCTGGTTCATAGCCTTCCTAATCTACCAGGTATTCTAGTTGTCCTCTTCTGTGTCTAGAGTCTAGGATCTTGTTTACCTGGTAGATGGGTTCCCCTTCTAGGCTGGGGGGTTTGATCTTGGGTGGGAGTGTTCCCAGATGGAGGACCTTGGATTGCAGGTTTTAGGCATGAGACATGAAATGTGGGAGCTATGCGGCTGTGAGGTGGACGCTCAAGTCTGTAGGAGGCCTCATGTATACAATGGAGTATCTTGTAAGGTCTGATATAGTGTGCCTGTAGCTTCCTGCATGTATTAGGGTCCTTGAGGTCTCTAGTGGAAACCTATACCCGGTCACCTGGAGAAAATTCTGGGTTGCTGCTTCTGTGCTTGTCGGTATACTCCTTATGCTTGGCATTGACTGACTCGATGCATTGATGGAGCCAAGTGATATGGGAGGAGGTTCGTGAGAACCATTCTTCCACTGCCTGTACCCTTGCAGGTGCATCGTCCCATGGGAACGGGAGGTGTGGGGGTTTGGTAACCCAGTATGCACTGAAAGGGTGTTAGTTGTGTTGCTGAGTGCTTCGGAGAGTTCTGTGCATACTTGGCCCACGGAATAAATCGGGCCCAGTCCCCCTGGTTCCGCATGCAGAAAATCCTGAAGAAACACTATTTCCTGGTTGGCCCGTTCTACCTGGCCATTAGATTGGAGATGATATCTGGACATGAGGCTCACAGAGACTCCTAACCGCATCTGCAATACCAAGTCAATGATTGTCAAAAGAGGTTCATCTATCCTACAAGTAGGATGATACGCTTCCTGTAATACAGAATTTTCATATTTTCCGTTATTTATCCCCCGAGGGGACTCAATAATCCCCCGAAAGGGCTCAATTATCCCCAAAGGGCTCAATAATCCCTCGAAAGGGCTCAATTATCCATCAAAGGGGCTCAATAATCCATCAAAAGGGCTCAGTTATGTCCCGAAGGAGCTGATTTATTCCCACATGGGACTTTTGTAATTGCAAACCTAACAGATTGCTCAAAAGATTCCAATGTTGTCTTCGCTGCCTTCTCGAGTTTTTGTTGAATGGCTGGAATTTTTGGCATAAATATCTGCCAAAAAGCTAAAAAAAAACACCTTACAAAACCTTTCATTTGACCTTTCAGACGGACCAAACAAAAGCTGTGATAATCAAAAGGTACATTTTCTTAAAATAAACACCACTTACTTGATATCAAATCAGTAGCCTTGGCGAACCATGAGGTGAATTTTGTTTATCTTTTTACTTGCCAATTATCTTCCGATACTACGAAGTTATAACGAGGTTTCTCTTATTTCGTTTCTGGTTCTGATTGGTTCCAACGTTTATCAAGAAGTAGAACTTGATCAGGATAAGTGCTGATTGGTTACGAAGTTTTGCTATTGTTACACTCATTTTTACATTCTTATACTCTTTCTTGTGTACCTTTGATAATGCGAGATCAACTGTTCGCATCGCAAGATCACGATTCGCCGTTCTGGTGATTGTAATGCTTATGTGTATGCGCATGCGCTATTGTTACACTCATTCTTACAGTCTTACAACAAGATGACATAGTGGCTTCGCCTCTATGAGGCAG
Organism: Neoarius graeffei; assembly: GCF_027579695.1. Classification (NCBI taxonomy): domain Eukaryota; kingdom Metazoa; phylum Chordata; class Actinopteri; order Siluriformes; family Ariidae; genus Neoarius; species Neoarius graeffei. The sequence continues at coordinate 109,823,046 of NC_083571.1, read as the reverse complement.
TAGCCACAAAAACGCATTTTCACTGGCTCACCCTCATGCTTTCAAACAGCTGAGCAACAGATGCTTTAAATTCTAGCGACCCTCCCATACAGTCCTCAGTTATGCCGAGCTCTTCTAATGGTTGTCTGGTGTACCTTCGCTCCACTTTCAGCCACTGTATTCTGTATTACCCAGGTAAATGCACAATAAAATAACATTTTTTTGGAATTAGAAAGAAAACCTGTTCAGGTACTCCAACCAAAAAGCAGACTACAAATACAGAATTATTAAAAGAATAAACTTCCACAGGATAGATGCAATAATTTTATCCTCAACTCGCCCTCTCCATCTAGTGGTTTAGTGCTAGTGACAAGTTCTCAGCAGAGATTGCACCAATCCGATACCCAGGGGGGAAAGTGGATTATATATCAGAGGGAGAAAAAATAATGAATTTGATCCTTGAAAATCAGGTATGGAAAAGATTTTTTTTTTGGAACAGTGCATTTTTGGATAAAGAAACCTGATTGTATTATTTGTGAAGATTTAAAAAAATATATATTCATATCTTATTATACACTGAACAAAAATATAAACGCAGCGGTCCATATTTTATGAAATACAAATGTTCAGATAGAAATTCATTTTCATTTTTATTTTCTATGTGCCCGAGCCCAGTCCAGACGAGAACGTTGTCGCCCAGCAGTCAGGTCCAATCCTCGATGAGGTCTACGTGCATGGAGGCCAGCTTCTCTGAGTCGGTTTCTCACAGTTTGACTGCTGACCCTGCGATTGTGTCTCCCCATGGTCTCATCTGCGGTCCATGTTGCAGTCCGGCACCGATCACGCAGGTGGGTCAGATGGATATGCCGGTCTTGTGCTGGAGTGGTGACACGTGGCCTGCGTGCATGTGGCATGTTGTCTGTGGTGCCATGCTGCTGAAATCGTCGTCGGAGGCGGACTATCGTGGAATCGTGGATTGACGCCCTACAGCTCTGATGGACATTCCAGCCTGCAGCATGCCAATGGCTCGTTCCCGGTTGATTCTGGTCATCTGTGGCATCTTGACATTTGAACATTTTTGTCATTTTAGGGTGGCCTTTTATTGGCCCCACATAAAGGATGGTCATGACATGCATTACTCAGTGAAATTTTTGTCTGCAATGGTCACACCCGACTGGATCATGGATTATCTCAAGTCTGGGCACTGCTCAGAACTTGAGTAGAGGGACATTTTTTTTTTCAAAAAATGTTTACTGGTATGCTATACTATCATTTGATGTGGGCAGAAAAAAAATCAGTATCGGAATACAAAATAAATAAAATCTTTAGGTGCTGCGTTTATATTTTTGTTCAGTGTATTTGAAGTGTAAGTGATTTTTGTGTGAAAGCTTCAGTTTTGTATAAGTTATGTTTTAGCTGTGAATTTTTTTCCTGTATTTCTGAAGTGCTTCAGTTTTAACAAGTGTTGCCAGGCAAAACAAATCTCGCCCGGCAGCACTTATTTTATACCTATATGTTGATAATGGTAATATTTCTCAATCATCAGCTGTCAGATTATAGTCCTATGAAAATCCATGACCTTGAGTTTGACATTTCAAAGTCATTCAAGGTCAAAGGCCATGGTGCCAAATGAAAGCCCATATGGCACTTCCAATAAGTTGATAACGGTAAATATCTGTCTACCATTAACCGTTTTCAAGTTACAGCCCTCTGAAAATCTGTGACCTTGAGTTTGACCTTTCAAGGTCAAAGATCATGGTGCCAAATGAAAGGCCATGGGAAATGGGAGTTCCCATATGCTCATATATGCTCTATCTGCAACCGTTTTTGAGTTATAATGGAAAATGTTATTTTGACCGAAAGGTTGACCTTTCCGGTGACCTTCACCTTGACCTGATTACCCCCAAAATTTAATCAGGTAATCTACGCACCATTGCCCACCTACCCTGAAAATTTGAAGACAATCGGTGCAACCGTAGACGCTAGATTGTTAACAAACAAACAAACAAACCGCACTGATTACAATACCTCGCCCGTTTACTCCATTGCGGGCGAGGTAAAAATCATTTTAAAGTTTGATCATTTTAAAGCTTTTATGGAAAAAAAATCAGATAAGTATCAATATTAGCTAATACTCAAGGTTACAGTATCAGAAAAGAAAAAAAAGTGGCATAGTTCCATCTCTAATGCTCAGTTTTCTTGAATTAACCCATCAATAGCCCCTTCATTTGCTGTCCTGGGTACTGCATTAAAATCACCATCACAGTCACTGTGACTGGACTGGGCTTCTACGACACATAAACATCATAGAAAATATGAGACTGTTGCTTTGAATGAATATAATCTGCAAGAATGTCCCCCGGGTACTGATTCTGCATAACAAAAAAGGGAAATCTGTCAGAAACACTGGATCATATAAAAGTCTTTAATGAGCCTAAGCATTTGCTTAGCAGACTGCTTTCCATCACACGTTTTATCCATGGTTCAACCTAATCTAATTTAAAAAAAAAATTGATTGGGGTGGCACGGTGGTGTAGTGGTTAGCGCTGTCGCCTCACAGCAAGAAGGTCCGGGTTCGAGCCCCGTGGCCGGCGAGGGCCTTTCTGTGTGGAATTTGCATGTTCTCCCGTGTCCACGTGGGTTTCCTCCGGGTGCTCTGGTTTCCCCCACAGTCCAAAGACATGCAGGTTAGGTTAACTGGTGACTCTAAATTGACCGTAGGTGTGAATGTGAGTGTGAATGGTTGTCTGTGTCTATGTGTCAGCCCTGTGATGACCTGGCGACTTGGCCAGGGTGTACCCCGCCTCTCGCCCGTAGTCAGCTGGGATAGGCTCCAGCTTGCCTGCAACCCTGTAGAACAGGATAAAGCGGCTAGAGATAATGAGATGAGATGAAAAATTTGATTCTACCATGGCACATCTGCATCTTGTCCTTGCTGTTTTTTCCTAGTTCTCCGAAATGTATCAGAGTGTGTGCACAGACAAAGATATACTGAATTATATGTATTTGTCAAAAATTAAAGGAGTAACAATAACATTTTACCAGTTATTGTAACTTCCTTATAATCATGTTACCTTACTGACTATCTTACCTTTTTTTTCCCTTCTTCTTTTTTTGGGACTTTACAACCAAACTGTAGGCATACTTAACTCTCATTCCAGCACTGCCAATGCTTATTTGCTGGCTATGCATTTAATTAACACTATCATACATCATTTATTCATCCCTATCCTGGTCAGGGCAATGGTGTATCTGGACTCCATCCCAGGAACCATGTGTATAAGGTGGGAATACATGATGGAGTCAAGTTCATCACATACACAAATATTCACAACTCACAGAGACAAATTAGCATCACCAATCCACATATTGGATTTGGAGGAAATCAGAGGATACACTGTAAAAAAAGAATAGTTGAGAATACTTGAAATTTCAAGGCAACAGTCTGCATTAAGAATTTTATGTTTTGCCAATGATGTGCCCATGATAATCCAAACTATGATAAAACTGTTATCTTTATTAAGAATTCTTAATTAAGTCAATTTTCAATTCCTCATTCTGCCAACATAGATTTCTCTTTTTGCTGAACAGTGGCATTCACAGTAGTACAAAAAGGCAAATGAGGTTATCAGACTTTTTTCACCTTTATTTGGATAGGACAGTGTAGAGACAGGAAATGACCTCGAGTCGGAATTGAACCCAGGTCCCCAGGTTTATGGTATGGTGCCTTATCCACCTGAGCCACGACACCATACCTGCAATGTGGGTTTTAAAAACTTTATTTCAATATTGAAGTTTTGTAATTGTGTAGAACAATGAAAAAAGGCATGTATAGTTTAATGATAAATTGTCGTGGCTCAGGTGGATAAGGCGCCATACCATAAATCTGGGGACCCGGGTTCGGTTCCGATCTGAGGTCATTTCCCGATCCCTCCCTGTCTCACTCATTTCCTGTCTCTACACTGTCCTGTCCAAATAGAGGTAAAAAAAATTTGTGATAATCTCAATTGCCTTTTTGCACTACTGTGAATGCCACTGTTCAGCAAAAAGAGAAATCTATGTTGGCAGAATGAGGAATTGAAAATTGACTTAATTAAGAATTCTTAATAAAGATAACAGTTTTATCATGGTTTGGATTATCATGGGCACATCGTTGGCAAAACATAAAATTCTTAATGCAGACTAGACTGTTGCCTTGAAATTTCAAGTATTCTCAACTATTTTTTTTTACAGTGTATGCAAATATGGGAAGAAACCTTAATTACCACCGGTATAAATTAATTTGGGGTCGCACAGTAAGTAGCATTGCCACCTCACAACACCAGGGTTCTTGGTTCAATCCTGCTCAGGTTACAGGTCTGTGTGGTTTCTGTGCATATTCTTCCTGTGTCCATGTGGGTTTCGTCAGTAGATGTACTGACTACTCAATAGTAGGTTGGAATTAGTGTGTGTGTGTGATCATTGGCAAAACTCATAGCGGAGAAGAAGTCCAGGATGTTTTCTTCTTTAATGACTTAGAATTCCTGTCCTTGAAAGCCACATTATTCTGGATAAAAACATTCTGGAGCCATTCGTGCAAATTTGATTATCCTGAAAAAATGGTTGTGAAACCCATAATCCCAGCATGCTTGGGACTTCTGTACACTGGTTCCATGACATAAGGGTGACCTGGGATGATGGGAAATTCAGAAGTGTTGCATCTGGACCGGATAATCTGGACCCTCACCTTCAACCTTGCCGCCAAAGGTGGTGCTACCAGGAGCTAAAGCTCCAGACAGCATTGTTCTCTGGGTCACTGGGTCATGCCAGCTGTCTCACCACAGCAAGGTACCATGTTCATGGTACCCTGTGATGGACAGATATCCCATTCAGGATGTATTCCTCATGTCCAGTGTTCTCAGGAAAGGCTCTAGATCCAGCACAACCTAGTGTTGTGGTCAAGACCACCTAAACTGAGACCAAGTCATGACCAAGACCAAACCAAGACAAGACCAAGACTTTGAGAGGTTGAGATCAAGTCATGATCAAGACCAAAATGTATCGAGACCCAGACAAGACCAAAAGTTTGAGGGGTTGAGATCACGTCAAGACCAAGGCCAAGGCAGGGTAAGACTGAGTCAAGACCAGGACCAGACCAGTGGGTGTGAAGGGGGTGGGGTGGGGTGGGGTGGGGTGGGGTGGGGAGGGGTGACAGCTGTTAACAGGAAGAAAAATTTCAAATTAGCAATGAGCCACATTACTGGTCGCATTTGAAGCAGGAAATGTTTACAGTACATCCAATCACAGAAACGATGTTAAAAAATAAATCAGACAATGCACAGGCAATTTAGTGAAATCCCCACAGTTGTAGTCTTGACTGGTCTTGAAATAAAATCCAGAGTCCTCTATGACCAAGACAAGACTCAGTAAAAATGTGGGTGATTGGTACACCGCGGGGTACACACTTGAGCCCACCCAATGTCTTAGCAGTTACCGATAAAGCATACAGATGGTACTATTAATGATACACGTGAGAGAACGAGAAAACCCGTGACACTCAACCATTTTGTTTGTTTTTTTTTTGCATCTGCATTTCGTCTGCATTTATCGCCTGCTCGTCTTTAACTTTATGTTCTCTTGAATGAGACAATGAAATGAAGTTCCATTGGTGGAAATAGCCAGGGGTTAAATTGGGCCGGGGCTGTCCGGGGCTGAGCCCCGGCACATAAGCTCGGAGCGGATGGCATATGATCACGCACACATCAAAAGCAACAAACCCTTTTCACGATTTTCAGTTCTGAATAATTAAATATCGTTTTATTAATCAATAAACCCATGACTTTTATGAGATAGATCATAGTTTTCCTGATAACAAGACGACCTGTCAAAGCTATTTAGAACAGAACTTGCGATCAGAGATTCCGGTTTCTGGAACACTGCGTGGGTTGCCAATTCCGCTTTTTATAAGCGACTTTGGGGTTTCTTTTTTTGTGAGCTCGCTTTAAAAAAAAATCAGAAGTCGTGGTTTGCGGGTTTTTGGGCTTGTGTTTCAGCGTTGTGACTTGTTTATAATTTTCTCCGTACACCGTCTCCCCTTTTACCTGCATACGATCCTAATCCATCAGAGGTGCTTGAACGAACTGTCTGTGCATTTGGCGAGTTCAATTTCCATAGTCCCCAGTTATCGACAGAAATTAGCCAGGGGGAGATAATCATTATCATATTTTTTATTATTAAAACCAAAATATCAAATAATGCTGAAGAGGGGAAAAAATAATACTGATCTAAATATGTTGTGTTTTTATTTTTAGACAGTATGTGTTTAGCAAAACACATACTGTCTAAAAATAAAAACACAACATATTTAGATCAGTATTATTTTTTCCCCTCTTCAGTATTATTTGATATTTTGTTTTTAATAATAAAAAATATGATAATGATTATGTTCACTGTATTGTTAATATTATTAGTGTTTAATTATTTATTGTTAATATTTAATTTAATGTTAATTTATTATTATTTATTGTTAATATTATTAGTGTATTATTAGTGTAATTATTATTGTTATTATTATGTATTCAATTATTTATTTGGCATGTGGTGCTTTTTGTATTGTCTAGAACATACATAAGATGAGCATATTATAGCAGCAAAATAGAAGCACAATCATTTGAATGCAGCAATACAAAAAGCACCCCATGCCAAATAAATAATTGAATACATAATAATAACAATAATAATAAATGCTTCCAATGTTATAGTGTTGTTTGTATTTGGTTGCATTCACTGCATGAATATATTTGATTGACAATTTGACTGACAGTGTTTTGGCATATTTAACATTTATCCTCCAAAATAAATCAACTGTTTTGGTTTAAGATTGTGCAAGCCTTCAAATTTTCTCACTGAACATTTCTCCTTCACATTTTTCACCTGTAGGCATGTGACAAGATTTAACATGATATTGCTCAACCTACCTCTGTAAAGTCAGCTAACAACTTATTAAAATGCACCAGAATTCAGCAAATAACATGTATGATAATAAAAAACTTCTGGGGGAGGACCCCCAGACCCCCCACTAATCATTTCCTTCAAACCAATGTACAACAACCTGTACAATCTGTTACATTGGCCAACCAATCTACATTCAAACTGCCATAATGTGTAGGGGGGCACTACAAGACACACATAGGCCTACAACACACAGATAAGGTGTATATCTCTGTGCAGTATGATATGGTTATCAAATTAGAGGGTTATTTTCCAAAAAGTATATTGGGGCAGGGCGGCGGGAGCAGGGGCGGGTACGAGGCAGAGCCCCCCCACATAACCAATCCCAATTTAACCCCTGGAAATAGCGAAAGCCAAACTACGAAGAAAAAATATCAGAAAATCACCAAGATAAAGTTCGGATTGCCCTTCACGATGGTTGCCAGGGACGAATGGCAGACTATTTTGGAGGACAGCAAGACAACCCTATAACTGACAAGGTTAGATCACCAGACCAGACGTTAGATTCTAACAAACTTGTCTGACTTTTTTTGCCTGACTTTTACTAACTTAGACTTAGAAATAGAATCTTATTAGAAGAACATTATCATCAGAGGGTCTACCATTGGCAATTTATAATAGTCATTATTGACATTAACATTGACTTTAGGCATATTAAATTTTGGTCTATAGTCACTGGATTTATCTAGCTCTCATCTCATTATCTCTAGCTGCTTTATCCTGTTCTACAGGGTCGCAGGCAAGCTGGAGCCTATCCCAGCTGACTACAGGCGAAAGGCGGGGTACACCCTGGACAAGTCGCCAGGTCATCACAGGGCTGACACATAGACACAAACAACCATTCACACTCACATTCACACCTACGGTCAATTTAGAGTCACCAGTTAACCTAACCTGCATGTCTTTGGACTGTGGGGGAAACCGGAGCACCCGGAGGAAACCCACGTGGACACGGGGAGAACATGCAAACTCTGCACAGAAAGGCAATCACTGGCCACGGGGCTCGAACCCGGACCTTCTTGCTGTGAGGCGGCAGCGCTAACCACTACACCACCGTGCCACCTTATCTAGATCTGTTACTATTAATATAGGGTGACCAGACGTCCCGGTTTTACCGGGACAGTCCCGATTTGGGGTTGTGTGTCCCGAGTCCCGACAAAAGTCTGTCGGGACACGGATATGTCCTGGTTTTCATCACTCGCGATGTTTGCGACTGAGCAGCGTGGGAATCATTAGCGGAGAAATGTCTGCATTTACTATTTTGATGAATTGACAGGAATCGCAAACTTTCCTGGTTACTGCCCCCTGGCCCTGTGGCATGGGTGTTTATTTAGCCACATTATTCTAGACAACAGAACGTTAACTGGCGCGAATGTTCTTTGTCTAGCAGCTAGCAGCAGTAATGCTGCAGCAATTATGCCGAAAAGAAAATGTACCTTTTCCAAAGATTTACAGGGCACCTACCCCTTCCTCCGAGAGGTGCAGAACAATGCACACTAAGCCTACTGCACACACTGTAAGTGTTCCTTCTCCGTAGCCCACGGTGGTAACACCGATATACAGGATCACATTAAAACTGGAAAAGATTCACTCTTCTTGTAAATATACGTAGGCTAATGCATTTTGTTTAGGGTGGGTGAATTGACAGTCGCCTTAGCTTTGTTCCTGTGCTTTGTTCTTGTACTGAGTTGGGTAGCCTATGTTGCAAATGCTGTGCGCTCCTGTGGGGGCTTTCCTCGGGCTGTCGCCCCTCTCCTCCTTTATTGCTGTTTTGTTTGAGTGTATATTCTCAAATCACTTGTCTCTTTTTTGTTTCTGTTTAACATACCATTCTGACAGTTTGGCCATATTGCTGTGTTGAACAGCTTGTTGCACCTTCCATTAAAGTGTTCACTTTTGTACACATCTTCTTGCTTTATTCATTCAGTTGTGGGGAATGGTTAGTAAGGTTGATTCTGACCTAGGCTATGTTGAGGTCACATATCTACTTTTTAAGTCCATGCTATAGTGCATACAATTTTAAAGATATAGCCTACATGTGCATATGCATTCTTCTTGGTGTTCTCACAAACAGGTGAAATAAATCAGTGTAAATTTGGCCTATGGACATAGCCTGGCCTATTCTCAGCCATTACTAAATCTGTTGTCTGACCATAATTTAACTGATCTGTATACCACTATGCTACTAGATAACAAAATGCCTGTTTGTTTTATTTTATGTGAGATGTTGATAAATGTGAGCTTCAACAAAATGATAAGAGCACCTCTCTGAGTGTCACGTTTACGTAAAAAAAAGGTGTGCGTGCGCGAGCATGGCTGCGCGCAAAAGTGTCCCGGTTTCAGACTAGGGAAATCTGGTCACCCTATATTAATAAGATTTAATTGGCACGAAATGTGAATAAATCATATATACACATCATTTTATAGGGCGGCACGGTGGTGTAGTGGTTAGCGCTGTCGCCTCACAACAAGAAGGTCCGGGTTCGAGCCCCGTGGCCGGCGAGGGCCTTTCTGTGTGGAGTTTGCATGTTCTCCCCGTGCCCGCGTGGGTTTCCTCCGAGTGCTCCGGTTTCCCTCACAGTCCAAAGACATGCAGGTTAGGTTAACTGGTGACTCTAAATTGACCGTGAGTGTGAATGGTTGTCTGTGTCTATGTGTCAGCCCTGTGATGACCTGGCGACTTGTCCAGGGTGTACCCCGCCTTTCGCCCGTAGTCAGCTGGGATAGGCTCCAGCTTGCCTGCGACCCTGTAGAACAGGATAAAGCGGCTTGAGATGAGATGAGACATCATTTTATATATACACACACGGCGCTCAACCTTGTCTCCCTCCGAGCTACTCGCAGAGAGGGAGAATCTCCCTCTTTGCAATTTCCCAAGTTGGAGCCTGTGCTAATCCCATTGAGTGGTTTCTATATCCAATTCTTTTGAGTGGACTTCTTAGTTTTAATAACTTGCTTGTTTGCTGAACACAAACATGGCAATAAGTTCTTGTGTTAATGGACCAGACTCCACTTTTGGATCATTAATCCGTTTTGACTGAGAATGCCCTGCCTGCATGCATGGGTTTGGCTTCTGGCACATCCATACAGTTTTAAATACAAAACCTACAGTTAAAAGCAGTTTGTTTTTCTTGCATTTATTTAATTCCTGGGCTCCCATCTGTAACAGGCTGTGATGTCGCATCCCATTGATGCACTTTACAACAGATTATTAGACTCTGATGGAATAAATGAGCCAAAATACCTGGGGATCTTTTGTAATGGACCCTGACTCTTTACAACTATGAATAAATGGGCCTCGAAGCAGAAAAGGTTGGGAATCCCTGCTGCACTAGGCATGTTTTAGCTCTGTACTGCTCTCTCTTGTTGCTGTTTCTCTTGTTTAATTTATTTTGCTGTTTTCCTCCGCCAGAGCGGCGCCCGAGTTTCAACCGGGAATGGAAAACAAAATGTGAAAGAAATGGCCATTTAATTCTATTTTTATGGCGTGGTAGTAATGGAGGAGGTTGCAAAGGGAGTCTCTTCCTTATCGCCTGAGGAAGGAGAAGAAAACGCCACACAGAAGGGTAAAATATGGTGTTTACAACGAGTTGGGAAAGAAAGCGGCTGGCTACGGCTCTTCGAAAATACTGAGGTAACTGGCTGAGCTAGCTAGCTAGCATGCTAACTGGAGTCGAAGGTAGCTGTGTAGCTACCAGTTTATTTAATATTATTTATATTTACTGTCTGAAAGGATTTCACTTCATATTATATTACCCACTGTTAGCCATTTTTGGTCTGTAGACTAGTTATTTATTACGGGTAGCTAATGAAAACAGAGGGACGCTAATAGCTAGCTGAAGTTGATACGGATGTTAGCTTATTATTGCTGTTATTATTAGCGAGTTTCTTGAAGTTAGCAAGCTGTATCTGGGCACATTTCTGACTATCTTTTAGTTAATAAAATGGTCTCTGCTTTGTGTAAGGTTACTATCGGACGTGGCCTGAATGTCACCCATCAGATTCTGTCCGTGAGTTGTCCATTAATGATCTCCAGAAACCACTGCATGTTTAAACAGAGAGAACACGGCCAGTGGACGGTGACTGACAATGAGGTACAGCAACACACACACACACACACACACACACAGTGTTCTCAGGAAAGGCTCTAGATCCAGCACAACCTAGTGTTGTGGACAAGACCACGTAAACTATGACCAAGACTTTGAGGGGTTGAGATCAAGTCATGACCAAGACCAAAGTGTATCACAACCGAAACAAGACCGAAGTATATCACAACCCGACCAAGACCAAAACTTTGAGGGGTTGAGATCAAGTCATGACCAAGACCAAAGTGTATCACGACCCAAACAAGACCAAAGTGCATCACAACCCGACCAAGACCAAAGTGTATCGCAACCCAAACAAGACCAAAACTTTGAGGGGTTGAGATCAAGTCATGACCAAGACCAAAGTGCATCACAACCCGACCAAGACCAAAGTGTATCACAACCCGACCAAGACCAAAGTGTATCACAACCCAACCAAGACCAAAGTGTATCACAACCCGACCAAGACCAAAGTGTATTACAACCCAAACAAGACCAAAACTTTGAGGGGTTGAGATCAAGTCATGACCAAGACCAAAGTGTATCACGACCCAAACAAGACCAAAGTGCATCACAACCCGACCAAGACCAAAGTGTATCACAACCCAACCAAGACCAAAGTGTATCACAACCCGACCAAGACCAAAGTGTATTACAACCCAAACAAGACCAAAACTTTGAGGGGTTGAGATCAAGTCATGACCAAGACCAAAGTGTATCACGACCCAAACAAGACCAAAGTGCATCACAACCCGACCAAGACCAAAGTGTATCGCAACCCGACCAAGACCAAAGTGTATCGCAACCCGACCAAGACCAAAGTGTATCGCAACCCGACCAAGACCAAAGTGTATCACAGCCCGACCAAGACCAAAGTGTATCACAACCCGACCAAGACCAAAGTGTATTACAACCCAAACAAGACCAAAACTTTGAGGGGTTGAGATCAAGTCATGACCAAGACCAAAGTGTATCACAGCCCGACCAAGACCAAAGTGTATCACAACCCGACCAAGACCAAAGTGTATTACAACCAAAACAAGACCAAAACTTTGAGGGGTTGAGATCAAGTCATGACCAAGACCAAAGTGCATCACAACCCGACCAAGATCAAAGTGTATCGCAACCCAAACAAGACCAAAACTTTGAGGGGTTGAGATCAAGTCATGACCAAGACAAGTGTATCACAACCGAAACAAGACCAAAGTATATCACAACCCGATCAAGACCAACACTTTGAGGGGTTGAGATCAATTCATGACTAAGACCAAAGTGTATTACAACCCGACCAAGACCAAATTGTATCACGACCCAAACAAGACCAAAACTTTGAGGGGTTGAGATCAAGTCATGACTAAGACCAAAGTGTATCACAACCGAAACAAGACCAAAGTATATCACAACCCGACCAAGACCAACACCAACACCAGGGGCGTCACTAGGAATTAAGCTTTACTGGGGCACACACACACAAAATGCCCCCCCACACAATGCACCTTAACGTTCCTGTCCCCAATCTATGCAAAGTGGATAATTCTCATGCTCTCGTGGATGAAGTTATGCGAAGAATAGGTCAACGAGACGGAAAACACATCCCAGTCCCCAAAAAATTTATCGTTGGCATTTGGGCTTTTAATGCATGCTGATGCTAAACGTGTCACCTCAACTCTCACGATTCACGAAATTAGCTGGTTAGTTATGACTGACTAGCACATAGCCTACAACCTTAATCTTACCTCTCTCACCCTCCTCATCTGTCACTGTTTCCCTGCCCCTGTCTCTGCTTCGTGAGAAGAATTGTCTGATATCCATCTGGAAAAGTAATTTAATATCGTTTAATTCGATGTAGTGTAATGGGTTTGTTAGAATATGGTTTGCTTAGTTTTGTTGCAAAAACTTCGCGCTACCTTAACTCATCCAGAGCCCGTTCTCTGACTCATCCAAAGAGTAGGCTCATCTCTCCAGTAGGCTAAATGGACTCATGGTATGCCGCACGCACGCTATGTTTACAATGAGAATCTCCCAGACCAATCAGAAAATTAAAGCCGCAAGCGGCCTCGACGGGCCCTCGCGCCAGCGGCCAAGGGGGGCGGGGGCATGCGTCCCCGCGAAATACCTTCCACAGCTTCTGCGGCAAGAGACATTACTCCCACAATGGCGACAAAGCACAGAATTGGACACATGGCAACAATAGGGTCTCGCACTGTACGGTGCTCGGGGCCTAATAATAATAATAATAATAATAATAATAATAATAATAATCCTTCAAAAACAATAGGGTCTCGCACTGTACGGTGCTCGGGCCCTAATAAGAATAATAATAACTAGAAACTATATGCCAAGCAGGCACCTTAATGCGAGAGGCAAAAATCACAACACGTTAGGGGGCGCTATAGAGGCCCTGAGGCCCGCCTGGATCTGGGCTTCTGGTTCTCAGTAGCGGTGGCAGTCTAAGAAAAAGGAGCCAAATTTCGTGCGTTGTCGACCATGGCAAGCGCCCCAATAAGGGTCTTGTAAAGAGTTTGCTTGCCAAGTTTGACAAATCAGAAGCTGCAATATCATTTGTGCCATAACCAGCACCCCCAGGGGCGAAAGTGCACAAAATTTGGCGTATATGTCAGGTGAGCTATGAAGAGTTTGCGTATGAAGTTTGATGACAATTGAGTAAATAGAAGATATGAGATAAATTTTTGAAGAATAAATTTTTTGGTTTTTCCCATGTCAGTAGGTGGCGCTATGCTGTACATGAGCGATTATGAGTTGGAAAAATAAGTGTCTACAACAGCAACGTACTAGCACAAGGTAGTGGTGTGAAGGAAAAGCATTATGGAATTATTTATCAAAAACCCGTTTTGGAGAAATTGCGTCGGCCAAAAACAGCGCCCCCCATGGACGAAAATTCCCAAAATGTGGTATACATGACATGGGAGGTAGTAAGAGGGTGGCCGTGAAGTTTGACCAAATTTGAGGAAAGATTGGATTTTTTGCCCAAAAATAGCGCCCCCAGTGGCGGAATATCACAGAAATTGGGTAACATGTCAGAAGCCCAATGAGTGATTTGCGTGTGAAGTATGAGCAGTTTTGAGCAATTAGAAGATTTGTTATGAATTTTTTAGCATGTAAAATTTTGAAGTGAAAATTGATTGACGTATAACTTCTGAACGGTTGATCCTACGTGAAACATATTTAGTAACTTTTGTCAGCCATGTCTGTAGATGATGTGTATCAATTTTGGTGACATTCCTATGAACGGTCTAGGAGGAGTTGCGCCGTCTTCGTGGCCATGCATTTCGCACAAAAGTGAAATTACCTCACTTCCTGTTGGGCGTGGCTAATGCATTGGCATTACATTTTTGTCCGGCTTAGTGAGATACATATGCGTACCAAATGGCATGCCACTACTACAAACTATATGGCAACCAGGCACCTTAATGCGGGAGGCCAAAATCACAACGACTTAGGGGGCGCTATAGAGGCCCTGAGCCCCGGCCAAGTTTGGGCTTTTGGTTCTGAGTAGCGGTGGCAATTCTCGGAAGTGGTGCCAAATTTCGTGCGTTTTCGCCCATGGCAAGCGCCCCGAAAATGGCCCAACAGCGGAGAAAAATAAAGAAGACGACGGAAGAATAATAATAGTGAACTCTTACAAGAACAATAGGGCCTTCGCCCATTCGGGCTCGGGCCCTAATAATAGTGAACTCTTACAAGAACAATAGGGCCTTCGCCCATTCGGGCTCGGGCCCTAATTAGTTAGAAAGAAGTGGCGATAGAAGTTTGAAACACACTCTGTCCTACAACTTACAGTAGATAAATGATCTGCCAAAGAAACTGGTTTGTTACGAAAATCCTTCAACATTTTCTTACTGGGGCACAGCTGATTTTTACTGGGGCACGTGCCCCTGTAAAAAAGGCCTAGTGACGCCCCTGACCAACACTTTGAGGGGTTGAGATCAAGTCATGACCAAGACCAAAGTGTATCGTGACCCAAACAAGACCAACACTTAGAGGGGTTGAGATCAAGTCATGACCAAGGCGGGTCAAAACCAGGACCAGACCAGTGGGTGGGGACGGGTGACGGCTCTTAACAGGAAGAAAATTTTCAAATTAGCAGTGAGCCACATTACTGGTCACATTTGAAGCAGGAAATATTTACATCCAATCACAGAAACGATGTTAAAAAATAAATCAATCAGACAATGCACAGGCAATTTAGTGAAATCCCCACAGTTGTGGTCTTAAAATAAAATCTAGAGTCCTCTATATCCGAGACGGAGACAAGATTGAGTAAAAATGTGGGTGATTCTGAAACAAGACTGAGACCTTCAAAAAGTGGTCTTGTCACTCACACACACACAGAGCTCACTTTATAATACTGTTACAACTTTTACTGTAATATCCCTGCAGTATCTGCACTATTAACCTCTGCTGCTCTTATAAGTTACAAATAAAACACTTTGGGACAAGCCATTATAGGAAAATAATCAACACCAGCCTAGTGTGATGCAATCCCAAAGCTGATTATATACCAATCCCAATTGTTTTATTCCTCCTATACCACAGTAATTTGCCAGTTATTGCAAAACAGTTACAACCCCGATTCCAAAAAAGTTGGAGGGTTGTAGGTTAATTTTGAGGTTTGCCAGCTTGATGGAGTGTCAGTGCTGCTCACTGTGGCGCGCGCACCTGAAGGCACACTTCGGGCTGCATGCACACCGAGTGGACTCCAGCACGCGCGCCGTGAACAAGGCGCACCTGAGCTCACTGAAGGAACTGTGTCTTTGCCTGTTTAAGGACTGTACTGATGCATTTGCATCGCGAAGTATTACAATACGCATGTACGTATTACCGAGCCTTTCTACCCATTTTCTTGATTATTTCCTGTTTCTCGTTCTTGTCCTAGCTTAGCCTCTGATGTACCGTTTGCGCCTCGA
This sequence comes from Neoarius graeffei, assembly GCF_027579695.1. Classification (NCBI taxonomy): domain Eukaryota; kingdom Metazoa; phylum Chordata; class Actinopteri; order Siluriformes; family Ariidae; genus Neoarius; species Neoarius graeffei. The sequence goes on along the minus strand of NC_083571.1, from coordinate 109,807,061 downwards.
CCGACCCTTTTGCCTGTATACTCGTTTTTGATCTCACCTGCCATTTTGGATTGTTTACGTGTGTGTATATTGTGTCGCTGTGTATATATATTCTGCACTTTTTAATTTTTTTAACTGTAGACTTCTGCACATACATCCGCCTCGCTCGCGTACGTGATGTGGAGATTATTCCATACGACTTCGAACCAACGTGGAGTAGAGAAAAGTTGGAAAGACGACAGGATAAGGACTAGTCTGTCGCGCTGGTATTTGTCATTACTGTCGCAGAATTAAAACGTGCCAGATCAGGCAGCTGGTGGGTTTTCAAAATAATAAATACATGCGTGTATTTTTGTGACAAATCCATATTATACTGAGCGCATTTCCCACACAATCCTCACTAAGGTTTCGGACAGCACTACAAAACGGCGTCCACACTATATAGTGAGTAGAGAGCGATTTCGGACACGGAAAACTCCCGGCTTGATTACGTCAGCATTCGAAAGAGGGCGCGCGTCCTTTGACAACGTTGGCAGATGTCGGTCACTTTGATTTCCACTGTACGTTTTACTTCCGTCCTGCGATGTCTCGCACAGGTCTCAGCGAATCTCGTTTACGGCCATTGCTTTGATATATGGACTGATACATTACATAGCATATTTCAAACACTCATAACTTACTATAGCAGCGACAAAATAGTGATCGAAAATGCATTTCTATATTTAATAAAATGGTAAATAGAATTTTGATGATGAAAAATTTGCCTTCAGTTCCCCTTTAAAGTCAGACAGCATGAAGGGGGTGGAGGTGGGCTGCAAAATGGCTTGCAGGTTAAAACAGCTTAATTAAGGCGCTCTATTGCCGCTTTTCCACTACCAACGCGGCTGAGTTGGGCTGAGCCGTGCCGTGCTGAGTTGGGCTGAGTCGAGCTGAGTGGGGCTGTTGGAGTTGCATTTCAACTACAACCGTGCTGAACCGTGCTGGCTGGAAGTGGGTGGACACATTGGGCGGGGTTAGCGAAAGTGGGTGGACGTCAGGTGATGTCATTAGGCGGCGCAAACAGTGACATCAGTGATCTTTTAAGCGGTAGTCTCACGACCCGGATAGTCAACAATAAACATGGAGGACATGGAGTCGTTAGTGTTGCTGGTCTTGGTGCTGTGGCTTGTTGTCACCGACAACGCCAACAGATACTGGCAAGAGCGTATAGATGAGGCGAGGCGCATAAGGCTTCAGAAATTCTCGTAATTCGTAATTCTTCTTCTTCCGGGTTTACGGTGTTTACAGATCCCAGCGTGCTCGCGGGGCGTGTGGGCATGTGAGGACACTCCTCCTCACCAATCAGTGCACAGGGGAGTGTCTCCTCACGCCCCTAGCCCCACTCGGCTCGGTTTGGCTCGCTTCAGCCCCACTCCAAAACCGTGCGAGTTTTGGGTGCTCAGTAGGGCTGAAGCGAGCTGAGTCGCGCCGCTCTGAGGTAGTCGAAACGCGAGCCGTGTCGGGCTGAAGTGAGCTGAAAAAGGGTAGTGGAAAAGGGCCATATGAGAGATTTGCCAGTAGAATGCGTAGGAGGGAATCCCTTGAGCTGACCGCTGATGTAGGCTGGCTTGAGATCAGCTGCAGTCAGTTGATGTAGCTGGGATTGAGGGCTGAGCTTGACTTCGTGGCCTGCCAGAATGACGCTACGCTCGATTTCTGGCGTGTTTTATCAAATTATGTAGTAACCTCAAACCTTATTTATTATTTTTATTTCTTTTACAACTGTACTTGCTCTTGATTATTGAACTTCAAAATAGTGTTTTTTAGGTTATTAAAAGTTACAGTATGTTACACAAATGTGTACGAGTTTGATCATACAGATACACCAAAGATTATATTAATAAATAAACTGCTCATTTGTCAATCAGATTAGACATCAGCACAACTTTAATGAACACAGGCCGTGGTGTTTTATCCTTAATCATTCTCCTCGGCTGTTATTCACTTGAATAATTTGCTCTTTTCTTTCCTTTCCTTCACTGCCTCAGAGTCTAAATGGCGTGTGGGTGAATGGTAATCGGATATCCCCGGGGAAACCTCATGTTCTGCAACAGGGTGATATTGTGCGATTCGGCGTCCCGTTGGATGGCAACCCAGTTGAGTTTGAGTATGTTCTTCTCCGTTCCAGCCTAGACAAAATCAAAGATTTCTTGACAAAAACAGCTGAAGCAGAAGTCAAAGCTTTGACATCCAGACCAAAAAAATCAAAACGAAAATTTGGGACAGATGAGACGGAGCCGAACAGCACACCGGACTCGAAACCGAAGCGCTATCGCGTGTCCAACACGGATAAATCTCACAGCCTGCCATGTCCCATGGCAGCAACACAACCTGATCAGGCTGGACCTAGTGAACCATCTGGGTGCTTCGCTTCGTGTAGTGACAGCAGCCAGCATCTGACTACCCTAAAACGCTACAGTGAGAACCTGAAAGCGTTGAAGAAGCGTATGGGCGCCACACAGAAGCGGGCGGCTGAGTTAGAGGGGCAGGAGGGCTCAAGTCTAGAGCAGCAGCAGGAAATGGAGGTTCTGCAGGAGCAGATGAAGCTGCTACGAGGCGAGTTAAACTCGCAGCAGGAACTGGCACGGCAGCGCATTGAGATCCTGGAGAGGTCCGTGTGTGAGGAGGAGAGACGACTGGCGGTGGGTTAATGTGCAGGCTTTTAATCCTTATCCTGTCTATATGTGTGAAGTCGTCTGTAGGATATATAACCGATTGGCGTGCAACAATATCTTTGATCCATATCGAGATAGGTGGGCATTGTTTGTGCTCCTGAGATAACACACGTTCCTTATTTTGGGGAAAAAATTGAACGCAAGCAAATAAAATAAACAAGTGTTGCCAGGCAAAACAAACCTTGCCCGACAGTCTGGCCTATTCACCTTACAAGGTGAATCCGTGACCTTCAGGTTGATATTTTCAAGGTCAGCATTCATGGTGCTAAATGAAAGCCTATATGGGACTACCTATATGTTGATAACAGTAATATTTCTCAATCATCAGCTGTCAGGTTGTAATCCTATGAAAATCCATGACCTTGAGTTTGACATTTCAAAGTCATTCAAGGTCAAAGTTCATGGTGGCGACTGACAGCCCATATGGGACTTCTTATATGTTGATAATGGTAAACATCTGTCTATCGTTAATTATTTTAAAGTTATGAGCCTCTGAAAACCCATGGCCTTGAGTTTGACCTTTCAGGGTCACTCATGGTCAAAAGTCATGGTGCCAAATGAGAGCCTATATATGGCTTCCTATATGTCAATAATATTAAGTATCTGTCTATCTTGAACCATTTCTCAGTTAGGCCAAGAAAAAATAATTGTTTGTTTCCGGTTACCTGACCGACCGTTTAAAAAATGCCCCGACCCTAGACTTTTTTGTTAGATGTTTAAAAAAAAAAAAAGTATTTTCGCCGACCAACAATAAATTTTGAAAAAAAAAATCTGCATTACGATTTGCATAATATTGTCGATCTGACAAGTGACTAATTCTAAAACGCATATATTGGACAAGAAACACTCATTGATTTCTCACGGCCTCAATCTGACGTCATGACCTCTTTCCGGGAAACTCCGGCTTGTGTTGTACACAACGCTAGGCATCATGGCGGCCAACGAAGTGTTCTCGATTACCGTGATCGGTTGCTACCACACGGAAGATTGTAAGACAGTAAGTTCATTTTATAAGTTTTCAACTGTAAAAGAACTCTACGAACGTTATCATCCTCCGCAATATTCCACAAGCTTCACTGGTTTTCTTAGGCCTGGTTCTGGATGGTTGAGTCACAGAATGACACTTCCCCACTATGTGCCACTGTTTGTCCCATACCTAAAATTTATTAAAAAAAAAAACCTACCTACCCGGTATTTTGTGTGATATAAAATAAAAAGACCTACCTACCTACCCTATTTTTTTTTTCAAGATGTAATAGGAAACAAACAATTATTTTTTCTTGGCCTTATGAGCCTCTGAAACCCCGTGACCTTGACCCCTGATATTTGATCCCCAACCACTAAGAAAACTGAGAGATACCCTATCATGTAGCATATCAATGGAAGCAGAATTGAAAGATGAACACTTTGGATTTGGTTTGAAGTAAATATGATGAATATTAAGGAAGATATTGGGGGGAAAAAAACCAGATGTTGACCTTTTTGGTCTCCTTGACCGGATGACCCTCAAAATGTTGGAGGTTCTATTTGAGACCAATGCCCATCTATCCTGAAAGTTTCATGAAGATTGGTCCAGCTGTTTTCCCGTAATGTTGCAAACAAACAAACAAACCTGACCGAAAACAATACCTCGCCCTGCTTACTCCGTAGTGGGCGAGGTAACAACACCCTCAGCATGTTTCAAAAGTAAAAACAAGAAGATGCTGTGATTTTAGTCACACAGCTAAAACATGAGTAAGGGAGTTTGTGTGAATCAGTAAATACTGATCTTAATTTAGCATTATTGCACTGTGTGGTGTGTCTCTTCAAAGATGGAGAGAAGCCAGGAGAAAGAAGATGGCCTGAAAAAACAACTAGAGGAGGCTTTGAAAGAGGTAAGAGGTTTGTATGTATATGGATCGAAGATTGGGGGGGGGTTCAAAGCTTTTTCCATGGGGGGAAAAAAAATCTTATTGACCTGTGTTTGTTGAGGCGTTTTGTTTTATTTAACGTCGTAATTTTAATGCAGACTTGAATGACTGCATTATGTCACATTACAGTGGTGCTTGAAAGTTTGTGAACCCTTTAGAATTTTCTATATTTCTGCATAAATATGACCTAAAACAATGTCAGGTTTTCACACAAGTCCTAAAAGTAGATAAAGAGAACCCAGTTAAACAAATGAGGCAAAAATATTATACTTGGTCATTTATTTATTGAGGAAAATGATCCAATATTACATATGTGAGTGGCAAAAATATGTGAACCTTTGCTTTCAGTATCTGGTTTGACCCCCTTGTGCAGCAATAACTGCAACTAAACGTTTGCGGTTCCTGTTGATCAGTCCTGCACACCGGCTTGGAGGAATTTTAGCCCATTCCTCCGTACAGAACAGCTTCAACTCTGGGCTGTTGGGTTTCCTCACATGAACTGCTTGCTTCAGGTCCTTCCACAACATTTCGATTGGATTAAGGTCAGGACTTTGACTTGGCCATTCCAAAACATTCACTTTATTCTTCTTTAACCATTCTTTGGTAGAACTACTTGTGTGCTTAGGGTCGTCTTGCTGTATGACCCGCCTTCTCTTGAGATTTAGTTCATGGACAGATGTCCTGACATTTTCCTTTCGAATTCGCTGGTATAATTCAGAATTGATTGTTCCATCAATGATGGTAAGCCGTCCTGGCCCAGATGCAGCAAAACAGGCCCAAACCATGATACTACCACCACCATGTTTCACAGATGGGATAAGCTTCTTATGCTGGAATGCAGTGTTTTCCTTTCTCCAAATGTAACGCTTCTCATTTAAACCAAAAAGTTCTATTTTGGTCTCATCCGTCCATAAAACATTTTTCCAATAGCCTTCTGGCTTGTCCACGTGATCTTTAGCAAACTGCAGACGAGCAGCAGTGTTCTTTTTGGAGAGCAGTGACTTTCTCCTTGCAACTCTGCCATGTACACCATTGTTGTTCAGTGTTCTCCTGATGGTGGACTCATTAACATTAGCCAATGTGAGAGAGGCCTTCAGTTGCTTAGAAGTTACCCTGGGGTCCTTTGTGACTTCGCCAACTGTTACGCGCCTTGCTCTTGGAGTGATCTTTGTTGGTTGACCACTCCTGGGGAGGGTAACAATGGTCTTGAATTTCCTCCATTTTTACACAAATCTGTCTGTCTGTGGATTGGTGGAGTCCAAACTCTTTAGAGATGGTTTTGTAACCTTTTCCAACCTGCTGAGCATCAACAACGCTTTTTTTGAGGTCCTCAGAAATCTCCTTTGTTTGTGCCATGATACACTTCCACCAACATGTATTGTGAAGATCAGACTTTGATAGATCCCTGTTCTTTAAATAAAACAGGGTGCCCACTCACACCTGATTGTCATCCCATTGATTGAAAACACCTGACTCTAATTTCACCTTCAAATTAACTGCTAATCCTAGAGGTTCACATACTTTTGCCACTCACAGATATGTAATATTGGATCATTTTCCTCAGTAAATAAATGACCAAGTATAATATTTCTGTCTCATTTGTTTAACTGGGTTCTCTTTATTTACTTTTAGGACTTGTGTGAAAATCTGATGATGTTTTAGGTCATATTTATGCAGAAATATAGAAAATTCTAAAGGGTTCACAAACTTTCAAGCACCACTGTCGGTATATCTCATTTTTGCATTTCTCTCATAATGTATGTGTCTGTCTGTCTTCTGCTTCAGCACCGCAGAGTAATAGAAGAGCTCAAACACGAAAGGGAGGGATTTCAAGAAGTTCTTCAGGCCAAAGACAAGGAGCTGGAAGTTACCAAGGTATTTATTCCTTGTGGAAAAGATTCATGTTTATTTCTCCCTCACATTTAGTTCAGGTTTAACCATAAAGCCAATTTACAGCTGTTCACCCCTTATGCATATCCCACAATCCACTGCGCGGTTGGGAACTTCCAGTGGCCAGGCCCAGGCTGCTGATGACGGTACAAAAACCAATATCGGTCTGTATAATCAGTTTAGACTAGGGCTGTAACGATATGCGTATCGAAATCGCGATACGCAGAGCCACGATCTGTATCGCGATACAAGAAGGCAGAATCGCGGTACACCCTTTTAAACTTCTCAGCCCAAAAACAGAGGCGCTTCCAAACTTCAATTTATGAATACTTTTTATTTAAATTACATTTTAAACTTACTTAAATTACTTTTATTTTTTTATATCTATTAGTAAGTCGTTTTTTCGCCGACCTGCGACAATCTTCTGCGAGTCACGCAACGTCCACACTCGCCACTGGCAGAGCATTCATTTCTTTTAAGAGGTCGCCATTCTGGTTGCGACGCGGGGAGCGAATCTGTAAACAAGCAGCTCATTGGCTGGCTAGGTGTGCCACAAGCCAATCACAATCACTTGACTGGAAAGGCATGCAGTGTTGCCAGATTGGGCAGGTTTAGGTGCTTTTTGGCTGGTTTTGAACATATTTTGGGGTGGAAAACATTAGCAATATCTGGCAACACTGAAGGCGTGTCTGCTTGGGCGGAAGCCTTCTGCGGCAGTTACATTTTGACAGGCGAGCAATGTTTCACCATAAAAATTCCGTAATTTCCATCTGTTTTCCGCGATCACAGAAAATCATTGGCCCTATGAGAGTGAGACAGTGAGAGAGCCACCCCCCCAAAAAAAAATCTTAACGGATTTACACGATTTGGAAAAATGACTTTTTCAGAACCGAAAAAAACAGAGCTTCCGGTTCAACAGTATTATTTTGAGAAATAAAACAATCTTTGGATATACATTTGTTCATTTTTGCATACATATTACTCATTCTCTGCAGTGGTCTGAATTATTTGTTATTAAATAGTTAATGTAAGTAAGTAAATGTTAATAAGTCAAATTTACTATAAAAAAACATTTAAAAAAAATCATGGGCGTATCGAATCGTGGGTCAAAAATCGCGATACGAATCGAATCGTGAGTTGGGTGTATCGTTACAGCCCTAGTTTAGACGTTCAAATATCGGATGCAAGCTGAAATGCGATGTTATTAGTAGAGGTCTGACGATTCAGTTTTTTCATGATTTGATTCTGTGGTGGAAAAGTGTAATAAAACTCGAGGCTGTTAGGAAGAAACAAACAGAAATATGAATTTATTCAAGTACTCTTGCAAGAGAGCTTTTCCAAATGAAATAATTTCACCCAGAAGAAGCACTTTCCATTTTCACACCCATAGTTATGTACTTGTCAAAATAACAATAGCATATCAGATATCTTATTAATCTCAGGGTGTCCAGCCTTGGCACCCTCTCTGTCGTAAAACATTGTCCTGGCACATATACATGTTTACAATAACCTAGAAAATAGAACACAAACAACATTCTTCATTTTATATAAACATGAGACACAGTGTCTGACCTAAGAATCTGAGAGGCACAGATTCTCAAAAAAATCTCATTTTTCCCCTACACAATGTGTCTACAGCTTACAGTGTCTTGCAAAAGTATTCATCCCCCTTGGTGTTTGTCCTGGTTTGTCACATTACAAGCTGGAATTAAAATGGATTTTTGTAGGGTTAGCACCATTTGATTTACACAACATGCCTACCACTTTAAACGTGCACATTGTTGTTTTATTGTGACACAAACAATAATTAAGATGAAAAGACAGAAATCTGGAGTGTGCATAGGTATTCAAACCCCCCCCCCCCCCCCCCCCCAAAAAAAAAAAAAAATCAGTACTTTGTAGAGCTGCCTTTTCCTGCAATTACACCTGCAAGTCTCTTGGGGTATGTCTCTATTAGCTTAGCACATCTAGCCACTGGGATTTTTGCTCGTTCCTCAAGGCAAAACTGCTCCAACTCCTTCAAGTTAGATGGGTTGTGTTGGTGTACAGCAATCTTCAAGTTATGCCACAGATTCTCAACTGGATTGAGGTCTGGGCTTTGACTAGGCCATTCCGAGACATTTATATGTTTCCCTTTAAACCCCTCCAGTGTAGCTTTAGCAGTATGTTTAGGGTCATTGTCCTGCTGGAACGTGAACCTTCGTCCCAGTCTCAAACCTCTGGCCGACTCAAACAGGTTTTCCTCCAGAATTGCCCTGTATTTAGTGCCATCCATCTTTCCTTCAGGCCAGACCAGCTTTCCTGTCCCTGCAGATGAAAAACATCCCCACAGCATGATGCTGCCACCACCATGCTTCACTGTAGGAATGGTGTTCTCAGTGTGTTGGGTTTGTGCCACACATAGCATTTCCCATGATGGCCATAAAGATCAGTTTTAGTCTCATTTGACCAGAGAATCTTCTTCCTTGTGTTTGGGGAGTCTGCCACATGCTGTTGGGCAAACTCCAAATATGCTTTCTTAAGCAGTGACTTTTTTTCTGGCCACTTTTCCATAAAGCCCCACTCTGTGGAGTGTACGGCTTAAAGTGGTCCTATGGACAGATACTCCCATCTCCACTGTGGATCTTTGCAGCTTCTTCAGTGTTCTCTTTGGTGTCTTTGTTGCATCTCCGATTAATGCCCTCCTTGCCCGGTCTGTGAGTTTTGGTGGGTGGGGCCTTCTCTTGTCAGGTTTGTAGTGGTGCCATATTCTTTCCATTTTGCTATAATGGATTTAATGGTGCTCTGTGGGATATTCAGAGTTTGGGATATTTTTTATAACCCAACCCTGATCTATACTTCTCCACAACTTTGTCTCTGACCTGTTTGGAGGCTCCTTGGTTTTCATGTTGCTTGCTTAGTAGTGTTGCAGAGTCAGGGTCCTTCCAGAACAGGTTGATTTATACAGACATCATGTGACACTTTGATTGCTCACAGGTGGATCTTAATCAACTAATTATGTGATTTATGACGTGAATTGGTTGGAGTAGCTCTTATTTAGGGGCTTCATATGAAAGGGGGTGAATACTTATGCACACTCCAGATTTCTGTTTATTCATCTTAATTATTGCTTGTGTCACAATAAAACAATTTTCACCTTTAAAGTGGTAGACATGTTGTGTAAATCAAATGGTGCTAACCCTCCAAAAATCCATTTTAATTCCAGCTTGTAATGCGACAAAACAGGACAAACACCAAGGGGGATGAATACTTTTGCAAGCCACTGTGCCTTTCTAAAGATCACTGAAGTCGTAAGAATTGTCTAAAAAATTAAATTTTCCTCTACAATTCGAATAACGATTTTGACCTTTCGATTCAATTTGAATCACAATTCACATTTTTCGTCCTCTGTTTTTATAACTGATGTAAATCATTGTCCGTATTCTGTTAACTGCTAACCTAGAAATGTAGCGCAATAAAAAACAAACAAGTAGTGTTGCCTTTGTCGTCTTTATTCAGACTCCAGTCACGTCATTGGCTTTGAATGTATCACAGTTCAGTCATTTTTGGCACATTTTAATTTTCAAAACGCTAAGAAACAGAAAAGCAATGGGAACTTCATGACTTTTGTCTCAATCTTTTTAAAACACAAAAATAGTCACTTGTGTTAAAGTGAATACCATCTCTTGAGACACAATTCATTGTCCAGAGATACATAAGGCACTGAGATTCAATAAGTTCTGAGATGGCAATAATTTATTGCCATGATGAGGAAACTTCGACTCGCACAGCTTAAGGCCAATTTATGCTGACAACCCAGTCCTCGCAGATGGCGTCGCAGACAGCGTCTGCGTAGCCCCCCCCCACCTTCGCAGACGCTCTGCGTGCACCTCCCAAAAATTGTGACCACCGCAGAAGCCTCACAGACAGTGTCGCAGACAAGAGGGCTCTGATTGGTCCACTCTACATCCGCTGTACACACACTTCCGCTTCCCTACTTTCCCGGTTTGGTTTTGTTTTCATGACCACCATTTTTAAAAACATGAGCGAAGATGGAGCAGCACGAAGAGCGGTTGATTGAGGAAGTACGTACATCTATACGACTCGTTTTTTTTTTTTTTTATTAAAGAAAAATCAATTGGCAGTACATTACACAGTAACGACTCCAGTTCTAGTCATTATAAGTAACCGGAGGATAAACACTCCACTAACCACACCCACCAACTACTCCTAGCGACTTCGTGCCCCCTTGCGTTGTGGCGGTGAATAACATCGCACACGCCTATTACTCCCCGCTCAACGATAAATTACAACCATCTGCGAAAGCCTTGTCGCAAGAGCATGCAGAGGCCCTTACACAACACTTGTCATGAGGCAGTAAGAAATGCCGCCAGACTGGGCTTTTAAAAGCCGGTGGCTTCAGGAATTCCGAGTCGTCTGCCATGCTGTTCACAAAGCACCGCGTGATCTTGCAAGGTTGCTATAGAAACCACAAACATGGCTGCGCCCACGTACAGCTCCGGATACCGGACTGAATTTTTAATCTCAATTATGCCTTTTGTCGAAATTTGCTGTGCATCTAGGGTTATTGGGATGAAATTAAGTATTGTTAGTGAATCGTGATTCATTAAATTTTAATCGATTTTTGAATCGCGAATTGAAACGGATCGATTAGATCGGGGATCGATCAGTCATCAACACCTCTAGTTATTAGATTGCTTTTATATGTCTAGTTATTGGTTCTATGGTATTTTTCATCAGCACAGAAGCTTTTAATTGATCATTGTTATATTATCGCCCGTACAGCCCTTTCACTTTCACTCTGTGCGTTGTTTACACCAAATACATATTCCAACTACTCAGCACTATAACTCTGGCCAACAACATTAAAGTGCATATTCTGGACCAAGTTCGTGTTTTTTTTTTTTTTTTATATGTACATGGATGCAAACGATGCGCCTTTTGGCGGATGCTGCCTTTTTCACGGCTGTCTGGGGGACTTGTGTGAATCGCGCAGATCCGATGAGGTGGTTTTTTGGGGGGGGGGGGCGTTGGAGTGTCTCATTATAATTTCATCAAAGTAAATTCTGTATTAAAATTACTAAATAAGCAAATGCCGTTACAGTCCATGAAACATAGGAAGTATAAGTATGAGAAGAAAACAGTAAATCAGAAAGCTGCGCACGTAAAGCCAATTACGTAACTTACGTTGGACTGATGGAAATCCTTGCGCGTGCAGTGAAGTGCAGCCAGCAGCAGATAATGGCGCGCAGCCAATTGGCTTTACGTGCGCAGCTTTCTGATTTACTGTTTTCTTCTCATACTTATACTTCCTATTTTTCATGGACTGTAACGTAGGGGTGGGTGATATGGGCAAAAAATAATATCTCGATAGTTTTTAGGATTTTAACGATAACGATATTTTGACGATATTAAAAAAAAAACACTTGCTTAAAGATTACAATAATTACAATGACTAAAAGAATCATTGCAGTGACACAAGTATTTAAGGAAAAGCCATATTTATTTTCTTAAACAACTTTAAATTAATAAAAATGAATAATTCAATTGACAGTTCGTAATGGCAGCAAACATTCTAATCAACCGTCTCTGACGGCAGTACGGGTCTGCAAATATCCCGCCTGTTCCGCTGCCAACAACTAATCATATGTCGATCTGAACCAACAGCTTTCCAATCATCTTGCAGCTTCGTGCTCCGCTGTCCCTCTCCTGCCGTTATAGAAGTACTGTGCCTGCGCAGTGTCAAAATAATCCACGAGAAAAGTGGATTTTAAAGCTTTTTCTGAGTCATGAGAACCAACCTAACACTCAAGTATAATCAACTTTTCATGGCAATTTCAATCATATGCTCTTCGCGACCATTAGTTTTCACAGAGTCCAGTATTGATATCTCCCCATTCATGTTCAGAGGGTCTGGTCTCTTAATGAAAATAAGTGCTCCAACCCCTAGTAATTGTGTTTGTTGTTTTGTGAACAGAATAGGATGATACGGAGTGAACGAGTAACCAATGGATCCACACTATACACAAATATACTGTTATAATAATGTGTACATTATTATATAATGTTAATACACAATGTAATTAATACACATGTTGGAATTTACTCTCCTACCCTACAAAACATATATTCTGACCTTTTAATTGCATCAATATTTTTTTGGGGGCCTGAGATATGGGCAGATCTCCATTTGGCGGCCATTTTGGACGCCATCTTGAATTTCTCAGAGAGCACAAGGGGGATTTCCGGGGACTTTTAGTATGTTATTCCTAAAGGTATTCTGAACATATTCTGAAATTTTCAGCTTGTTACTAATTTGTTCCGGGTATAACACTATTACTCCTGGGCTAAATGGAGTCTGGAGCCAGATTCGTGACGTCACCTGCGGAAGCGCCAGCAGGCTGCGCGAGCTTTGCACAGTTTCAGTGCACAGCCTGTGTAGACCAAGCGCTCCCATTTCTCTCTCATTGTCCGGTCTTTTGGGAAACGATGAGTACTAATCCCATCAAGATTGGTGTTGCTACACCCTCCTACGATACATCTGTTAACCATTTTAATAATTACGCGATAACGTTGAAGAAATTTGCAGAAAACCACCAGGTCGTTTTCTCATAAACAAACCAGCGCTGACGTAGGATTCAGAGGGAGGCGTCCCGCACGCGACGTCATGAAAATCAATGTTTGCCCAGAAATCCAAATGCGAAGTTTTTTCAGAGGTGGACCAATTCGCCTCAAATGGCTTGATTTCAACTGAATTTTTCTGGTCTTGCGCAAGGTAAAAAAAAATTGCAGAGAATGCAGAATGACAGATATTTGACCAAAGTTTAATATAAAACAGGATAATTACATTGATCTAGCTCCTGAATTTACCCGTGATAAGAACTTTAACTGTGTAAATTGCAAATTTGCAATTTGTCATCAATGTAAATCATTTCGAGCAGAATTACTCTTTTTTATTTATTTTATTTGACCTTTATTTTACCAGGGTGAGTCCCATTGAGACATTCAGCCTCTTTTACAAGGGAGCCCTGACATACAGACATATAGACATTGCACAAAGTATGATGAAACATAGTGTGACGCTCTGCTTATTGTTGGTAGCGCCACCTACCTGGTTAACCTATTTCCCTGTCCAACTAGGTGATCTAGCGCAGGTGCGCGTCTATAATTGGACAGGGTATAAAAAGACCAGTGGTCCATTCTGGCGGGGCCTCCCCTTCCTCCTTTGGCCGATTTTGTGTTAGTTTGAACACTCCTAGACATTCTTTGCAACACATACACACAACTGATCTTGCATACACGTTACTTAATTCTTTATTTAATAAATATTCTGAACATTTTTTCGTCTGCGTGTGGTTTCCTTTTATGTTACATTGCCCTTGAGCCAGGTGATTGTAACAATAGAAACGGAATTTCTGTTTCCTTGGGGGGGGGGAATCTGTGAGACCATATAAACCTGTAGTAATATTTGGACATCGAAACTGATTATATAGCCCAGTATTGGTTTTGAGTAACGTTATCAGCAGCCTGGGCCCGGCCACTGGAAGTTCCCAACCGCGCAGTGGATTGTGGGATATGTGAAAGGGGCGAATGAGGTGAAAATGAAGAGTAAGGACTGATTTAAATGTAAAGCTGCAAAGGGCTATGAAAAAAAGCTTGTATTGCAGGGCTCGACATTAACTTTTAAACCCACTTGCCCTGGGGGGTAAGTTGGGGTTAATATCCACTTGCCCCCTATTTCGCGAGTACTACTTTTTTTTTTTAGGAAAACCATAGAATAGTTGTGAACTGCAACATAAAATGAAGATCAGACATCGAGTTGAAGTTTGGTTATTGATTACGTTTATTAAGTTTGGTTATTGGTTACTTTTTACTTGTAACGGACAATAACAACAATTTTATCCAAAATAATTAATTTTTCCTGCCTTAGTCGATTTATTTCCATTTCACATGCACGCAGCTGTTGTAAAGTTCAGTGTGTGTTTTGTGTAGAACTCCTCTGACTGTAGGTTCATTACTCGATAATGTAGGAATCATAAAATAGAAATCTATAACAAAGTTTGTATGAAGAAAATAATAGGGTGCCAAGACCTTTTTTTTTTTTTTTTTAATAAATAAACCTAGAAGTGGATGATGTAACAAAAAAAGATATTCTGCACAGGACTGTGTTCCTCTGATAACAGAAACAAAGCTCCAGCTCTCTCTGCTCTTAATCTGTTCTGTTCTTTCAGGCTTTATCACGCATGTTGCTCCTTGTTGAGGTTTTTTTTTTTTTTTTTTTTTAATGCCCGAGTTGTTTGAAACCAATCTGGGTTTTCTGTGTTGAATAAGGAACCTGTAAGAAAATCAAACACTAGCACAACTGCAACAGCGTTTAAAAAGAGGAAAAAAAAATTAAACAAACTCAGATACATGAGAAAGAAGTGATAACCATGAGCTTTCACTGTTAGATATGAAAAACAAAAAAAGAGCTTCTTTTTTGTCACATGGAATTTTTCAGGGATGTTAAAATCATACCACAAGGCTCGACATTAAGGACTGCCCGATTGCCTGGGGCAAGTGAAACACGCATTCGGGTAAGTGGAATATGTCCCCAACGTGCCCGACTGGGCAAGTTAGAATGAGCATATGTTACAATCTAGCACCACAAAAATGAGGCTTTTTGATCTTTTATTTCAGTTCCTAAAAGCGTCCCTGACTACGTATCCGGCATCATGTCTTGGCTGTTTTCTCCGTCTCGGTTTCATTTACGGCTTTACAAGTTATTTAGGAAGGTGCTAACTCGAATGCGAGCAGAAAAAAAAAACGAGATTCTTAAGCAAACTCTTCCATCCTCACTTCCGACTTTCTGTTTTTGTAAAATATATTTTAAATACAATCGTGAACTTCTCTGGAGTTTTCAGGCTGAGCTCCTCTTCGTGTTCTTTAACCACTAATTTCCTCGTTGTTCTTGAAGCATTTGCTTTTATTTAGCATTTTTCTTGATAGCAGGGAGACGGTAATGCCTTTTATCCGTTTCTGTTTGAAGATGAAAAAACAGCGCAAAAATTAACCACACTGAAGACAGATTAAGCTGCTTACATAAAAGACGGTGTCTGTCTGACCCCAGCTGTAATTATCACGTGATGCGTGACGTCATGCACAAGGGGTCTATAAGCAGTACGTGTACCATACGACAACAGCGGGGGGATATAAAATAACTTGTAAAGCAGTAAATGAAACCGAGACGGAGAAAACAGCCAAGACATGATGCCGGATACGTAGTCAGGGACGCTTTTAGAAACTGAAATAAAAGATCAAAAAGCCTCATTTTTGTGGTGCTAGATTGTAACATATGCTCATTCTAACTTGCCCGGTCGGGCACGTTGGGGATATATTCCACTTACCTGAATGCGTGTTTCACTTGCCCCGGGCAATCGGGCATAGACCCCGAAGCCGTTTGTTTTCAGGATAATGGCTGGCTGATGAAATTATTGGCTGGCTAGCTGACTCAGCCAAAACCTTAATGGCTGCTGCAGCCACCAAAATGTTTATGGCTACAAATGGCTGATACTGGACGTCACTGTGTGGCATATATCCGGGCGAACGGATCAAACAAATGGGGGGAATAAATAGCAAATTACCACAGGTCCCCTGGTCTCTTACTTCATTGTAAATATAAATCTAGCAAGATTGTAGTTCAGTGCTAATAATAAGCTAATCTGGATTGTTCGAGGAAGGCATCTAGCTATCTACTCTCACTAGCAATGACCAGTGAAGGACTGGCAGCTATCTTACTATGATGAAAGTAGAGTGGTGGAGTACTTTTTTTTTTATCAATCTCGAAGTATGTGAATAGGGTTGCCACATCTGAGTTGTAAAAAACCGGGACACATCGGTCGGCGGCCGCGCCTGCGCGCACGTACGAGCGCGGGGGTTGAGGGCTGCGGACACGCACATCTACTATGCCTTATGTGAATGTTCACGTTTAAAAATAAAACAGTTCAACTGGTGCAGTTAGGCGTTTAGTTAAAATTCATTTTGTCTTCTTAACCCTTAAATGGGCACTACCACAAATATTATTACAAAAAATAATTTCATATAGGAATGATCTTATTTGGACGCCAATATTTTTTTTTTACAATTTTTTTTTTTTTCTTTTTGACAGGTACCGGATCTTCTACTTCATTCTGTCCGACTCCCTCATCGTCTGTCTCTCCTCCCATTCCGTTTCCAAATCAAAATAATACAAATATAATCAATATAATTTCTCTCAGTCTGCTTTGTTGTTGTTTTAGCCTTTTCTCTGGAGAACTGAACTTTAAAAGTTAGACTACCGTATCATACCAAATAGCCCTAATCCTTTGTTTTAATCACAAGAGAGAGGTGCTATGTTATTGGGACAACTGATTTATTCATTTCTCACGCCAGTGTTCAGGCATTCTTTTTTGATATATTTAATGATTTATTTAATGATTCATTTATTGGGGCGGCACGGTGGTGTAGTGGTTAGCGCTGTCGCCTCACAGCAAGAAGGTCCTGGGTTCGAGCCCCGGGGCCGGCGAGGGCCTTTCTGTGCGGAGTTTGCATGTTCTCCCCGTGTCCGCGTGGGTTTCCTCCGGGTGCTCCGGTTTCCCCCACAGTCCAAAGACATGCAGGTTAGGTTAACTGGTGACTCTAAATTGAGCGTAGGTGTGAATGTGAGTGTGAATGGTTGTCTGTGTCTATGTGTCAGCCCTGTGATGACCTGGCGAGTTGTCCAGGGTGTACCCCGCCTTTCGCCCGTAGTCAGCTGGGATAGGCTCCAGCTTGCCTGCGACCCTGTAGAAGGATAAAGCGGCTAGAGATAATGAGATGAGATGAGATTCATTTATTGATGAAATTGGCCCAGGCTTTAGAACCAGCCTTTATCAGAATCAGAACATAGGAAGTAGACAGCCAGCCTACTCGCGCACCGACCAAGGGAACTCTCACCTATTGTTTGGTATTACGGTATTCCAGTATCTTTGATTTCGCGCGGCCGCCGTTGTATTGACAACGATCACCTAGCAACGGCGACTGGCTGCGTGCGCAAACATTCGATGAGGCCACACAAGTAGCTGCCTACAATATGCCCGCTTGCGTGAAAACTATTAATATGTTAAGTGGCTGCGAGAAACATTAATGATTTGTGTTTATTTCAATGGGGGATAATGTGAGGAAGTAAAAAACCAGGACAAAACGTGTCCCGGGAAGGTTATTCCATTTTCCTGGACATTTTCCACAAAAAAACCGGGACAATCCCGGAAAAACCTGGACGTGCAAACAAACAAAAAAAAATACCTTTACACTTTCCCTCAGCAGCGGCAAAGAATGCAGCCATCTCGTCGATATCGGAGTCGATTGATGCTCTGGGTGGGTTCCCGGGTTCCCCAGTGTATCGTGGTAACGGTGTGAGGGGCGGGAAGCCAGACAGGTAGTCACAACGGCAAGCTTGTGGTGGCTCTCTGTGCTGTGATATCAGTTCTAAATCTCTACAGTGTATGCCTATACGTCTCTATTGTGTTACTACTAGTGTGTACAGTTGATCATGTTTGTGTCACTTTTCTTGTAGCTCATGATGTGGATAAACCCATTATTTGATGTACACAATTCTTAGTGGCTCAGCCAAATTTTATTAGATAGCGGCTCAAATTGGCTTACAAAATTATTGGCTGGCGGCGGCTCAAATTCTAAATGGCGGTTTTAGCGGCGCCTGGCGGCGGCTTCGGGGTCTAATCGGGCAGTCCTTAATGTCGAGCTTTGTGGTATGATTTTAACATCCCTGAAAAATTTCATGTGACAAAAAAAGAAGCTCTTTTTTGTTTTTTGTATCTAACAGTGAAAGCTCATGGTTATCACTTCTTTCTCATGTATCTGAGTTTGTTTAATTTTTTTTCCCTCTTTTTAAACGCTGTTGTAGTCGTGCTAGTCCTCCCAAACACAGCAAAATATTTATTTAATTTTATTTGTCTATCTGATTTGTCTTCGCTATTTTTCTGCCAATCATTTGCTGGAGATGTAAATAAATATTTCTAAACAGCGTGCATTACAAATCTCATTACTGCTTGGTGTACAGCAGTTTAGCGTGTTTGATAAATGATTGTGCATGCTGCAGGAAGAGAAAGAGCGGGCGAGAGCTCAGAAGGAAGAGGTGGTCACACAGATGACGGAAGTGCTGGAGAATGAACTGCAATGCATCATCTGCTCAGAGCTCTTCATCGAGGTACGGCCATCATGGGGTACTATACTTTTAAAATGTGCGTGTTATGTCCACGCATGAATAGATTGTCTGACTGTCTGTCTGTAAATGCGTTTAGTCATCCAGATTTTAAAATATCCATTCGTAGTGAGTCAATCACGTCACTCGTGTCCTCTTGAAAAACTTCCCAATGGTGTTTAGAGCTTGTGTACAATTAAATGTTAAGCAGCGTATATTTTTCCTCCTTTCTCAGGCAGTGACGCTGAGTTGCGCTCACAGTTTCTGTCAGCACTGTATCGAAGACTGGCGGAGACGCAGAGACGAGTGTCCCATCTGCAGGCAGCCCATTGTGTCGCAGGCTCGCTCTCTGGTGCTGGATAACTGCATTGACCGTATGGTGGAAAACCTGAGCACTGTGATGAGGGAGAGGAGAACAGCACTTATCGGCCAGAGGAAAGGTGAGAGGTGCGTCCTCTCCACCCACGATGCTGCAAACGCTGTTTAGCGACGTTATCCAACACTTACGTCCACCTTTACTGAGGAGTCCATTCAGCCTCGACACTACATTAGTCATTACTAAATAGTAAAAGCTAGACGGCCTTTCGATTTCATAAAATCGGTGAAATTTAGTTCTCTCTGAAATGTGGTCATTGTGATAGATGTTTATTTCTGTAACATCTAAAAAAAAAAAACTACGCCATTCTGTGGCTGGGAAGTTATTTAATTTGAGGGGATTAAAGCAAATAATGTGCATGAAATTGCTCGCTTCACGCAGTCAAGCAGACAGAGGAAGTCCGTGTGCGCATGCGCAAGTTTACCTTCATTTTTTGGGTTTTACGGCAGCTGGCATCCACAGTGTCGCATTACTGCCATCTACAGGTTTACCTTTGAGCGTGCACTGACAGTTCCATCATTCTGTCGCTAAATGAACAGCTGATCACACCGAGGTGCTCGCTGAGCGCCGATTTTTATTAGTTTGATATTTTTTGCGTTTCCTTTTCTTCGTATATAACATCACGTCTTTTCTTCTTCTCGCTTTCCGTTACTGTAGTCGGTTTTTCACGTTTCATTCGCACACTCGCGTCCTCCGTTTTTCTCTCATGTTTCAAATTTGTATCCCACAATGCCTTGCGCGAACAGGAAAAGCCCACCACGTCATGCATGATGTAGTATCTTAAATTGCGTCATGGTGAAGCAGGAAAAAATAGCGGAGAATTTAGGGCCGCATGAAGATAAATTCTTTTAATTGTTCTATTTAAAAAAAAAATAGATAGAACTCGACGCCAACGGCGTCGATGGGGATGCCTCCGCCCGGTAGACTACACACCTTATTAAGTTGTGATTTGGGGATGGACATTTGACCTCACAGTAATCATGACCTGGTAAAATTACTTGTATTAGCCTTGGAGATATTGTGTTCACAAGGTTTTCGGACAGACATTTGACCTTACGGTGACCTTGACCTTAGACCTCAAAATCTAATCAGTTTATCTTTGTCCCCAAATGCACAAATGGTGAAAGTTTGGTGAAATTCCTTTCATCTGCCTTGGCGATATTGTGTTCACAAGGTTTTTGGACAGACATTTGACAGGGATGAGAGTTTTCCGCTTTTTGGCGGAATTCCGCTTTTTTTTCAGTCAAAATGGACCTCTTTTATATTGTTGCAAATCCGTTGAGAAAATTTTAGGGGGGTCGGGTCTGGTACTATTTCTGGGCGGCCAGAAATGTTTGTATCTTGCCAAGGGAGACCTCTAGTGGTCATATTTTTCCATAGCAACGCAGTTTTCTATTCCTTTTGGGCCTTTGGTGTTGCCGTACTCAGACGTATTCAGTTACCGTAAAATACCAAATAATAGCCGAGTTCCAATTAACCGCCGAGTTCCCTTTAACGGCCGGATGTACGCGTGTGTTGTGACAAATAAAGGCCGGTTCCGAATACTCGCCGGGGTCTAAAAAAAAAAAAAAAAGCGTCCGAATGTTCTATCTAGAATCTTGAGGCCCAGCACTTTTCTGGTTTTCTGGTGTTTAAACGATTTTGCATTGCATGGTTTTCTACCGAAACAATATGAATGAATGAATGAATGAAATTATTTCTATAATACTGTTTACAACATTTTGTTACGTGATAATAAACATGCCATTTCAATGTTATAATCTTGGTCTACCGTAATATTTCTTGAGGAATGCAACTCCGTAACTTTTGACAGATGTCTTAGCCACCCCTTTGGGTATACCCAACGAAAGCCAGCGTGTGTGGTGACATTGAGGACTGTGGGTTTCCAAGGTTGGACTGCTGCTTCTGTTAAACGACCTAAATTGCCGAATGCATGCGTCAAAGCACACACTGAGTTTTATTAAAGACCTTATACCATTTCACTTGCCCTTACCCATTCGGATCTGGAAGACGCTTTACAAAAAAGGTGAGAGCGTTCTAACATGCATTTCAGTCTGCTCGCGGCCAATCTAATCCAAGGGGCCTTTTCAACAAGTAATCTGTCGTGCAAGTTGGGCAGAAGCACGCGTCAGGCAGGCAACATGTAGGCCTACAAGTCAGTAACCTATTCAACTAACTTTCATCCGAACTTTAAGTTTTCTACGGGGTCGAGCCACCGTACCAACTCACTCGGGGAATAGGCTCATATCGGCCAAATAGGGAGACGTCTTGGAGAGAAATGTGATGCAAGATGACAGTATGTAGCCACTGCAGGTCACTTATTTTTCAGCATAAGAAAAAACCCTTTGGTTTGACACTTCGCACCCTAATTATGTTGCTTCAACGTCGCGCCCTCCATACAATTTCAGATTGACAGACATCGCGAAGCGCAAAGGGTGGAGGCTGCATGGGTGAGGGTGATAGCAAGTGACCATAACTTTGCAGAGTAATTAAATCACAGTGCTGCGCACAGACAATGGTGTGGTTTCTTGATTATTTTGTAAAGCATGCGCTTAACTAGTCATTAACAGGAAAAGGTGTGTGATTTATCCTTTATCCACCCCGACTGTGCCATGCGAAGATGCATTCTGCGTCTTCAAAATTCCCCGAAGTCGGCACCGTGCTATCTGTAATCTAACTCTAAACAAACTGTAAGTTATACTGGTTAAAAGTAGGCCTATCTGAGAATGATTTTTTTTTTCCCCGTTTTGAGGTAGATTTTGGGGAAGGTATTTGTGAAGAAGGAATTAATCGCCTGTTCCAAATAGCCGCCTAGTCTCTAATACGCGCCGGGTCTCTTACGTGATTGAGACAAATAATCGCCCGGGCTATTATTTGGTATTTTACGGTATTTACATTACTCAGAAGCTGAACGGCCAATGGTTTTGTGATCTGTGTTTATGGCCAGAAAGCATTTGCCTGTAAGTAATTTATGTTAATCTGCCTCTCAGTAGTAATAATAATAATAATAATAAGAAGAAGAAATTATCTGACATGAATCTTCCTACATAAGCGAGAATATCTTTTTACAGTTAATGTATCAAATGGTAATCGTTAGCTTCTAAATGACGTTTCCCATAGATGTTAGCCTTAAGCTAACTGCTCATCTTTCATTTGTCCTGTACATAGCCTACTCTTTCTTGTGTTGTGTGATTATAATCCAAACATAGCTCAATCCAGATACACTTTGTATGTCAGTTTTACAGATAAATCTTCAGTAAATTCTTCATAAATCCACCAACGGACTCTGAAAGTTTATTGAAGAAGTTGTTAGCTATCTGCGTAGCTCGTTGCCACGCAACCAGGGAAGCACAGGCACGAGCGGGGGCAGAATAATCGTACTTTCTCGTAAGACGTTAGTTTGCCGTTAGTTTGTATTTGGTGTATAACCAATGTCTCATGTGTTGTGATTGGCCCCTGTATCGGCATTTGCTGAATGACAACCAATCCGTATTCACCTTCTTAAACCGCCTTCCCGCGCTACATGATTGGTTCTTTGCACGTGTGGAGCACTGCAGCAATACTCGTGCATGCAGTTTTGTATCAATCAAAATGCCGAATGTTATCGAGACTCGCGACGAAGCTAAAGTGCGTGAGAGAGATGCGGATCTGAAAAACAAGTTTCGATGGAAGCATGCAGAGTAAGAGAAAGGCCAAGGAGGAGTTAGACAGGGAGCAAAAGAAAGCAAGGCTGGAGCATGTGAAAAATCAAGAGGAGTTGGCTAAAAAGAGGGAGAGGACCAACAAGCTTTTAGCTCTTGCTGAAAAGCTCAAAATAAAGAAGAAATTTTCTGCACCATGAAACTGTAAATAGTTGTATATATTGTAAATAGACAAACACTTTATAGAACCAAAGGAAAAATGTATTCATAAATCATATAAACAGTTTGGGACTTGTACATGTATGAGGTAAGAATCTACAGCTTCTATCAAATTTGCACATTTTATATAAATACTAGTGATAAACCATTATTTAATATAGCAGTGAATGTGTTACCTTAGTTTGGATTTAGAGCAGCAAATTTGAAGTATCATGTTGGTGCTCACCTGGAATGTATATGCAGAATTTATCCCAAAAGGCCTATGTCAATGTTTCCTTTACATAGGTGTAGTTGATCTTTATCAAATGAAAGTTTAAGTAATGTATGTACTTGAAAGAGAGTTCTACTTTTGTACAAGTGTCAATTTTGTAAGCAAACAGGGTATGGTATTTCAACAACATTTGTAAAATTTTGATGATAAAATAAATGGTTTTTAGGGTAAAAAATCTCTAAAATCCATGAGTTCCCGGGGGCTTCGCCCCCTGGGCCCCCACCGGGGGCCTATGGCCCCCAGACCCCTGGCTAATTTTTCAGATTTTTTCATCACAAGCCACTCTCATCCCTGATTTGACCTCACAGTGACCTTGACCTTAGACCTTTTGATCTCAAAATCTAATCAGTTCATGTTTGTCCCAAAGCGCACAAATGGTGAAAGTTTGGCGAAATTCCTTTCATTAGCCTTTGAGATATCGTGTTCACAAGGTTTCGGGACGGATGGACGCACGGACAGACGGACAACCCGAAAACATAATGCCTCCTGCACCTTACGGTGACGGAGGCATAAAAACCTAATACAGTTGGAAGTCTGTGATTCGAATTCAGTAGCTTTCAGTCCACTAAAGAAAAATAATTGGGTGTCGGGGAAAAATCTTTTTATAACCTACACTTGAGAAATCTGAAAGGCAGTCTAGCTTTAAGCATGAAAAGCAATTCTACTAGTTCTGTGAAGCTTGTACACAAGTGGAACATTTGGCTGGTCCCCATGAAGGGCGGGAAAAAAAATTTATAGATAACAAACATGTAGCTTCACTTCTGTTTGAAACTTTAACAGTACCAAAGGAGATATTCGGGTACTAAGATTAAGGTTGCCACAGAAACTGTAGGAGTGGCCAGATCAACCATTTGGTACGCTTCTTAAAAAGAAAGAACGCACTAGTGAGCTCGGCAACACCATAAGGTCTGGAAGACCATGGTGGATGGGTAGGAGTGGCATCCCCCATCCAACATTAGCTACAGAAAGGAAAGTTGCCTACTCACCAATAAATAAAAATAATAATAATAATAATAATACCCCGTACTTTCGCCCGTAGTCAGCTGGGATAGGCTCCAGCTTGCCTGCGACCCTGTAGAAGGATAAAGCGGCTAGAGATAATGAGATGAGAATGAGAGATGAGATGAGATAATAATAATAATAACAACAATAATAAGGTGGCAGTCAAAAATTTGGAAAATGTTCTTTTGGGAATAGCAGGTTTTTTTTAAGGCTGCATGTCTGTCATTCTGTGTGTTTGTCTTTCTATAAAATTAGGCTTTTTTATAACATCGATCATTAACAGCCCGTTTATTTAGACTGTGGGATTGCACTCTTCTCTTCTGATGGACTTTTTTTCTCTCTTTCTCTAATGGGTGATGTGACTTAGAACCAATGTTGTAGTTGAGTCAGTAAACCTCAAGTCCAAGTCCAGTCTCGAGTCCCCAGTTTTCAAGTCCAAGTCATTTAAAGAGAATTTCGAGTCGGGTCCGAGAACAGGACTCCGCCCGCACCATGTGACAGTGGCTGTTGCTGCCTTTATGTGAAAGCGTCTCTGCTATTGTGTCGGACTAACGTTTCTGCTCGACTGCCCCATTTTAGTTAACAGGCTACAGATAAAAAGCTTGTTCATCGCTCAGCAAGCCCCGCCCACTATCAACAGAGCAATGAACATGGCGTGTCACTTCCTTCTCTGGGTGGAGTCTCGCCAAATGGCGATTGAAGTTCGAGGTCGTCCCCGTCGTCTCCTCGATAGTTCTTCTACTTATGGAACACATAACTGCGTTTTTTTCCCACTGCGCGAGAAGTCTGTATCAGCAAAGCGGACAATCCTAGGGGCGTTCTGTCCGGCCATTTTAGCGCCATTAACGTTAGTTTATTCCTGAACATGACGTATGAACTGGTGAATGTGCATTCTCTTGCATGAAATTAGTATAAAAAATTATCATAGATATAAATATCTTATGCCAAATTATTATGGCATGTTACAAAAAAATAAAGAAAAAATCCGCGTCCTCGTCTCCAATTTACGAATCTGAGTCATCGGTGCTCAAGTCAAGTTACGAGTCCTTAAAATTAGGGTACGAGTCGGACTCGAGTGCTACAAGTCTGCTTAGAACCTACGTTTGTTTGTTTATAGCTAAACTCCGTATACCACCACAATTGATTTGAAATCAATCAATCAAGATGTGATTGCATTAAAGCTGAAATTCTACACTTCATGGTGTGCAACATAAATATCACCTCAACTGTTTAGGAATTGCAGCCATTTTTTATTTACACATAGCACCTCCATTTTCACAGGTTCAAAAGTAACTGGACAATCGTCTGACGTGCAGCTTCATGGCCAGTTATGGCCTGTTTCCTCTTTCATTATAAATAAAGGAGAGAAAAGGTCTGGAGTTCATTCCAAGTGTTGAATTTGCATTTAGCAGTTTTCATAAGGAACTTTCATTTCAGGGCGGCACGGTGGTGTAGTGGTTAGCGCTGTCGCCTCACAGCAAGAAGGTCCGGGTTCGAGCCCCGTGGCCGGCGAGGGCCTTTCTGTGCGGAGTTTGCATGTTCTCCCCGTGTCCGCGTGGGTTTCCTCCGGGTGCTCCGGTTTCCCCCACAGTCCAAAGACATGCAGGTTAGGTTAACTGGTGACTCTAAATTGACCGTAGGTGTGAATGTGAGTGTGAATGGTTGTCTGTGTCTATGTGTCAGCCCTGTGATGACTTGGCGACTTGTCCAGGGTGTACCCCGCCTTTCGCCCGTAGTCAGCTGGGATAGGCTCCAGCTTGCCTGCGACCCTGTAGAAGGATAAAGCGGCTAGAGATAATGAGAATGAGAACTTTCATTTCAATATGCAGTCCAAAAAGGTGTCCATGCAAGTGAAGGAAGCAATCGTTAGGGTGAAAAAAAAACAACCGATCTATCGGAGAGATTGCAGAAACCATAGGAGTGGCCAGATCAACCATTTAATATAATTTTACAAAGAAGGAATAAACTGGTGAGTTCGGCAACACCAAAAGGCCTGGAAGACCACAGAAGACAGCTAAAGTGGATGATCATTGTAGTATTTCCTTGGTGGGGAAAAAGAGAACCCCTTCACAAATCTCTTCAAGTCAAGAACACTCTCGAGGAGGGAGGGATATAATTGTCCAAGTCTCTAATCTAAGACGCCTTTATTGAATGTAAATGCAGAGGGTTTACCTCAAGATGGAAACCTTGAGTAACACTCAAGAACAGAAAGATGAGCTTCGGCTTTTCTAGAAGCCTGCCCAGGCCCAGAACAAAATTCTTTGGACAGATGAAGCCAAGATTAACTTGTACCAGGATGATGGGGAGAAGGAAAGGAAGCGCTTATGATCAAAAGTATACCTCATCTGTCAAACATGGTGGACATAGGCATGTATGGCTGCCAGTGGAACTGGGTCATTGGTGTCACTCAGTGCGTTTACATGCACATAGAGAGAATCGAATTTCTGCCGTTGCTCGACTGAAATCGAAGTTCAAAATGCCATGTATACACCTTAATTCGGCTGAAATTGAACCGAACTTGATTTCTCGGAATCGAGCTACACGACCTAGATTATGCGATTTCTGCCGAGCTACTTAGTGCATGTATACCCTATTGAGCTACGTATTCGAGCTACTTACTTCAGCACTGCCCCTTCCGGGAGTGACGAGACCACAAGGGAAACACAACAGCCTCGGTCGGCATGACAACGAATCATGACAACGGCATGAATCTTTTCTTTTTGTGGCATTGTTTGCACTGTTAAAATTTAGCTCACTTACTGTATCACCAAATACATCTGTACAGCTGTTGCATAGCTGTGAATTGTGTACATAAACAAGTCACTGTATTTGTGTGTGTGTCCAACATCTGAAGAATGTCAATAAAAGCAAAACAGTTGAACTTTGTGTGTTTATTAAGACATAAGTTAAATTGTAAGCAAAAAAAAAATATTTTTTTGTAAGCAAAAAATGGACTTTAGAAAAATATTATTGTGCAAAATAAGTTGTCTTACAAAACAGTGGTCTGCGCCGGACAGTTTGTAGCCATACAGTCTGTTAGAGCAAGCCTAACAGCTTGAACACGGAACTGCCAGTGTTGCCAGATTGGGGGTTTTAAGTGCATTTTAGCGGATTTGAACATGTTTTGGGCTGGAATACGTCAGCAGTATCTGGCAACACTATAGCTCTTCTTCATGACGACAACCGGAAGTGTACCAACACGATGGGGCGTGTAGCGTCACGTGTGGCTCAGGTGCACAATGCACCTTGCACAATAGCCCGATTTCACTTGTGCATGTAGGATTGGATTTCTCTGGCACCCCTGCTGGGACCCTTTGCTCGATTACCGACAGCAGCTCGATTTGGACGTGCATGTAAACGTACTGACTGTGTGTGTGAAAATTCCAGGAGAACACCAGTTATAGAAATATTCAGTTCAGCTCATCTGGCACCAAAGATCTCTTTCTGACGTCTCACTTTTCCACATTCTGACGGTTGACGTAAACGTAACCCAAAGCTACTGGCCTGTATCTACATGAGTTTATGCATTGCACTGCTGCCACATGATTGGCTGATTTGGATAATTGCATGAATAAGTAGATGAACAGGTATTCATAATAAAGCAGTCTGTGACTGTGTATATAAATATTCTCCATCTTTTTGAACTGCTGTGTCACAGGGCAGGACAACACACTTGAAGAAAAGTGCTAACTGCCCTCTTCCACATACGAACATTGTACAGTGGTGCTTGAAAGTTTGTGAACCCCTTAGAATTTTCAATATTTCTGCATAAATATGACGTAAAACATCAGATTTTTGCACGAGTCCTAAAAGTAGATAAAGAGAACCCAGTTAAACAAATGAGACAAAAATATTATACTTGGTCATTTATTTATTGAGGAAAATGATCCAATATTACATATCTGTGAGTGGCAAAAGTATGTGAACCTCTAGGATTAGCAGTTAATTTGAAGGTGAAATTAGAGTCAGGTGTTTTCAATCAATGGGATGACAATCAGGTGTGCGTGGGCACCCTGTTTTATTTAAAGAACAGGGATCTATCAAAGTCTGATCTTCACACCACATGTTTGTGGAAGTGTATCATGGCATGAACAAAGGAGATTTCTGAGGACCTCAGGAAAAGTGTTGCTGTTGCTCATCAGGTTGGAAAAGGTTATAAAACCACCTCTAAAGAGTTTGGACTCCACCAATCCACAGTCAGACAGATTTTGTACAAATGGAGGAAATTCAATACCATTGTTACCCTCCCCAGGAGTGGTCGACCAACAAAGATCACTCCAAGAGCAAGGCGTGTAAGAGTCGGTGAGGTCACAAAGGACCCCAGGGTAACTTCTAAGCAACTGAAGGCCTCTCTCACATTGGCTAATGTTCATGAGTCCACCATCAGGAGAACACTGAACAACAATGGTGTGCATGGCAGGGTTGCAAGGAGAAAGCCGCTGCTCTCCAAAAAGAACATTGCTGCTGGTCTGCAGTTTGCTAAAGATCACGTGGACAAGCCAGAAGGCTATTGGAAAAATGTTTTATGGACGGATGAAACCAAAATAGAACTTTTTGGTTTAAATGATTAGCGTTATGTTTGGAGAAATGAAAACGCTGCATTCCAGCATAAGAACCTTATCCCATCTGTGAAACATGGTGGTGGTAGTATCATGGTTTGGGCCTGTTTTGCTGCATCTGGGCCAGGACGGCTTGCCATCATTGATGGAACAATGAATTCTGAATTATACCAGCGAATTCTAAAGGAAAATGTCAGGACATCTGTCCATGAACTGAATCTCAAGAGAAGGTGGGTCATGCAGCAAAACAACGACCCTAAGCACACAAGTCGTTCTACCAAAGAATGGTTAAAGAAGAATAAAATTTTGGAATGGCTAAGTCAAAGTCCTGACCTTAATCCAGTGGAAATGTTGTGGAAGGACCTGAAGCGAGCAGTTCATGTCATGAAACCCACCAACATCCCAGAGTTGAAGTTGTTCTGTACGGAGGAACGGGCTAAAATTCCTCCAAGCCGGTGTGCAGGACGGAGCAACAGGAACCGCAAACGTTTAGTTGCAGTTATTGCTGCACAAGGGGGTCACACCAGATACTGAAAGCAAAGGTTCACATACTTTTGCCACTCACAGATATGTAATATTGGATCATTTTCCTCAATAAATAAATGACCAAGTATAATATTTTTGTCTCATTTGTTTAACTGGGTTCTCTTTATCTACTCCTAGATCTTGTGTGAAAATCTGATGTTTTAGGTCACATTTATGCAGAAATGTAGAAAATTCTAAAGCGTTCCTAAACTTTCAAGCACCACTGTACATGAGCTCACAGATGCCCATGATTGCCATGATTTTAGACTCCATTTAACAAGATTAAAAATCTGCAATTGTTCATTGATTTCTGGATGTTAGACCCCAGCAACTCATACGAAGCTACTTCTGTCCAAATATACCTACAGTGTAATTCAGATATGCTAAAATATAAACAATAGTGTAAAAGACTTTGTCTGTCTGGGTTTTCACAGGTCGGCGCAAAGCACCTTCTGTCGGACTGGTTGTGATCCAGGACGATAGTGACAGCGATCCATCGGTTCAACCATCCAACACGGCAAAGGCAACCTGGTGAAGCCCTCTGTGACTCAGTAGTATCAGTGTGTATGAACGATAAGATGAATGTGAAATGTACAGCTATGAGTTTGTTGCTGTTTTGTAGATAATTGTCTTACTTGTGAGTTTTTTTTTTTTTTCTTTCTGTTGAACAATAAATAAGATTTATTAGATTATCACTCAGATATTCCACTTTGGATAACTGGTGATGTCATCGAATGGTTTTTATCTCACACGTGTATTTGTTTGGTCGGTCAGTTCTTTATTGTTCTGGAATATTGCACCTACTCATGTGCTGATGCTCAGCAATACAGTTATTAGGCCCTTATTTCACCATTCTCCCTGTAATCTGTTCATGGCAAGGATGTGTAGGCATTAGGCTGGGCTGGGGTGGGGTTTTGGGAGACAACAACCCAACAGGTTATAGGTTCCATGAAAAAATTGACTGGCAAACCTGTTCCTGTGACTATAATTGAATTATATTTGTCTAACACTAGGGGGCAGCAGATTCATTTCTTTGACGTAGCCATCCTTCATGTACTAGTGCATCTCAAAAAAATTAGAATACCATGAAAAAGTTCCTTTTTTTTCATAATTTAATTCATAAAGGTAAACTTTCATATATTCTATATTCATTACATGTAAAGTGAAATATTTAAAGCCTTTTTTGTTTTAATTTTGATGATTATGGCTTATAGCTCATGAAAATCAGAAATCCAGTATCTCAAATTATTAGAATATTCCCGAAGATCAATCAAAAAAATGATTTACAATACAGAAATGTCCAACTTCTGAAAAGTATATTCATTTATACACTCAATACTTGGTCGAGGCTCCTTTACCATGAATTACTGCATCAATGCAGTGTGGCAGGGAGGTGATCAGTCTGTGGCACTGCTGAGGTGTTATTGAAGCCCAGGTTGCTTTGATAATGGCCTTCAGCATATCTGAATTTTTGGGTCGGGTGTTTCTCATCTTCCTCTTGACAATACCCCATAGATTCTCTATGGGGTTCAGGTCAGGCAAGTTGGCTGGCCAATCAAACACAGTAATACCATGATCAGCAAACCATTTGGTAGTAGTTTTGGCACTGTAGGTAGGTGCTAAGTCCTGCTGGAAAAGGAAATCAGCATCTCCAAAAAGCTCGCCAGCAGATGGAAGCATGAAGTGCTCTAAAATCTCCTGGTAGATGGCTGTGTTGACTTTGGACTTGATAAAATACAGTGGACCAACACCAGCAGATGACATGGCACCCCAAATCATCACAGACTGTGGAAACTTCACACTGGGCTTCAAACACCTTGGATTCTGTGCCTCTCTACTCTTCCTCCAGACTCTAGAACCGTGATTTCCAAATTAAATGCAAAATGTACTTTCATCTGAAAAGAGGACTTTGGAACAGTCCATTTCTTTCTCTCCTTAGCCCAGATAAGACACTTCTGACATTGTCTCTGGCTCAGGAGTAGCTTGATATTAGGAATGCAAAAGTTGTATCCCCTTTCTTGAAGATGTCTGTTCGTGATGGGTCTTGATACACTGGCACCAGCCTCAGTCCACTCCTCGTGAAGCTCTCCCAAGTTCTTGAATCAACTTTTCTTGACAATCCTCTCAAGACTGCGGCCATCCCTGTTGCTTGTGCGCCTTTTCCAGCCACCCTTTTCAGCAATGACCTTTTGTGGCTTACCCTCCTTGTGGAGGACATCAGTGATCATCTTCTGGACAACAGTCAAGTCAGCAGTCTTCCTCATGATTGTGGTTGTGTGTACTGAATTAGACCGAGAGATACACTGTGTTCATGCTGTTTTACTCAAACTCGAAATGAAATATTCTAATATTTTGAGATGTTTTTTTTTTGTACTGTATGCCATACTGATTAAAATAGAAAAATGCTTGAAACATTTTAGTTTGTGTAATGAGTCTATAATATATAACATTTTCACTTTCTTAAATAACTGATGGAAAATATTTAACTTTTTCACAATATTCTAATTTTTTGAGATGCACTAGTATATGACCTGACTATAGGCACAAACATAACCCCAGGATTGGAGAACACGGAGTGAGAGAAGGAATTTGACCACAGTTGTTGTGGTTGTTCCTCGCCACTAGCTTTTTTTTTTTAATTAACAGAAATTAATTTCATTATCTAACATTTTTTACAGAATGAATTATGTTGTGATGTTAAAGGAGAGCTGAAGTCATTTTTAAACTTGCTTTATTTCTTAATTAACGTGTTATTCAATTATGTTTTCGGTTTTAGTAACCTTATATTGTGACTTGTATTGACAACTAATTTCAATTAAATATTATACTTATCGGCCTGTTCGGTTTTTAGCCGTGTTGAATTTAGTTCGTTTGGTCCATGGCAGGCGTCACTTATCCGCGCGATCTTCACAAGACTTGTGCGAGACTTCGAAACGTGACGTGTCAGCCAGGTGTCCGTGCCGCCATTTTGAAAACTGTTTTCTAAATGAAATATTGCACAAAAACGAGTTTAAATGACGATTACTGCCTACTTTTTTCAAACTTTCCTGGTTGCTATCAAAACAAACAAAACATCTGGCTTGATCACATCAGCATTCGAAAGAGGGCGCGCGCGTCTTTTGACAACGTTGGCAGACGTCGGTCACTTTTGATTTCTGCTGTATGTTTTACTTCTGTCCTACGATGTATCACACAGGTCTCAACGAATTTTCATTTACGGCTATTACTCTGACATATGGACTGATATATATATTTATTACAGAGCATATTTCAAACACTCAACTTGCTGTAGCAGTGACAAAATAGCGATCAAAAATGCATTCCTATGTTTAGTAAAATGAGAAATAGAATTTTGATAAATTTGCCTTCAGTTCTCCTGTAAAGCTAGACGGCCTTTCGATTTCATAAAATCGGTGAAATTTAGTTCCCTCTGAAATTTGATCAATATAATGTGCATGAAATCGCTCGCTTCATGCTGTCAGTCCGTGTGCGCATGCGTGGATTTACCACCTCCTTTTGGGTTTTACAGCAGCTGGCATCCACAGTGTTGCATTACTGCCATCTACAGGTTTACCTTGGAACTGTCAGTGCACGCTCAATCATTCTGTCACTAAACGAACAGCTGATCACACCGAGGTGCTCGCTGACCGCCGATATTTATTAGTTTGGTCCCATGTTTCCTTTCTTTCGTATATAACAATGTCTTTTTCTTCCTGCTTTCCGTTACTGTAGTCGGTCTTTCACATTTCATTCGCACACTCGCGTCCTCCGTTTTTCTCTCCTGTTTCAAATTTGTATCCCACAATGCCTTGCGCGAACAGGGAAAGCCCACCACGTCATGCATGTTGTAGTATCTTGAATTGGATCATGGTGAAGCAGAAAAAATAGCGGAGAATTTAGGGTCACGTGGCCCTCAATTCATTGTTCTATTTAAAAAAATAAAATTGGAAGTCTGTGATTCGATTTTAGTAGCTTTCGGTCCACTAAACAAAAATAATTGGGTGTTGGGGGAAAATTCTTTTTATGACCTATACTTAAAATCTGAAAGGCCGTCTACCTCTGCCCTCTCTAATGCTTGAAATGTTGATTTTTTTTTTTTAACAAATTCATCAGAAAAAATTCTCAGAATGTCATCCTTGATGACCATGTCATCACTCAGAACAACTTTTAGAGTGTAGAAGCCGTCTTGGTGGTGTACTTCCACAGAAATGGGGGGAAATGGCATGGCATAGAGTCACAATGGTACAGAATCGCATGGCATAGAACGAAAATATTGTCATCAAGAAATTAAGATCATATGAATAGCCAAGTTTAGCTTCATGGGTTTTTGCTAAAACGGGTTAAAAGCTGCCAATTTTTTTTCTCTCTAATTATTACTGTATTGACGTGAATGCATATGAATTTTATGATAAAAATAATATTCTATAATGTGTGGTCTGTAAGAACTACCAGGAAAGGTTTCCAACTGGAACAAACCAGCACCAAATCAAGGCTACAACTCCAACAGGTTGCATTGACATGATCTTACGTATAGTTGGTATTAACCTAATATCAATCTAGACTTTTAGATATGTTGTAAAGGTGTTGTAAAAATGATTAGGCCTGGGATAGGGGATACATAATGCATGTTATCGGTCTTGTTGACGGTTGGGACTTGTTCTCTCTCAGGTACAGATACAGTGATGATATTGGGTGATCTTTTTCTATTTTATTTTTCTTCTTCTGACTGACTTGGTAAATATTTGGTACGGTATCCTCGGAACACTGGGCACTAGTCAGGAATACACCCTGAATGGGACACAAAGCATCATGCACATATTCACAATTCTGTGTCACCAAACCACCTCCTGGTAGGAGTTTCGAGGAAACCCAAGAACCTGGAGGAAACTCACACTGACGCTGGGAGAATGTCCAAAACTCCCTGCCAGTAGCTCAGGATCAAACCAGGAACCCTGAAGTGTTGAACACCCACTGTACATGCACACGAAACGCAACATGACATTGAAGGTAAACATGTGATGATTTAAGCATGTAGCATGCATGATCCTGAACTGAAGGCGATTTAACAATTATTCCACAAAATCCAGTTGTACATGAGCTGATTGCCAACTCAGTGTTATGTGCCTCATCGGCTATACAGTGGTGCTTGAGAGTTTGTGAACCCTTTAGAATTTTCTATATTTCTGCATAAATATGACCTAAAACATCATCAGATTTTCACACAAGTCCTAAAAGAGATCCCAGTTACAGAGATGAGAGAAAAATATTACACTTGGTCATTTATTTATTGAAGAAAATGATCCAATATTACATATCTGTGAGTGGCAAAAGTATGTGAACCTCTAGGGTTAGCAGTTAATTTGAAGGTGAATTTAGAGTCAGGTGTTTTCAATCAATGGGACGACAGTCAGGTGTGAGTGGGCACCCTGTTTTATTTAAAGAACAGGGATCTATCAAAGTCTGATCGACCAACACGTTTGTGGAAGTGTATCATGGCACGAACAAAGGAGATTTCTGAGGACCTCAGAAAAAGCGTTGTTGATGCTCATCAGGCTGGAAAAGGTTACAAAACTATCTCTAAAGAGTTTGGACTCCACCAATCCACAGTCACAGATTGTGTACAAATGGAGGAAATTCAAGACCATTGTTACCCTCCCCAGGAGTGGTCGACCAAAAAAGATCGCTCCAAGAGCAAGGCGTGTAATAGTCAGCGAGGTCACAAAGGACCCCAGGGTAACTTCTAAGCAACTGAAGGCCTTTCTCACATTGGCTAATGTTCATGAGTCCACCATCAGGAGAACACTGAACAACAATGGTGTGCATGGCAGGGTTGCAAGGAGAAAGCCACTGCTCTCCAAAAAGAACATTGCTGCTGGTCTGCAGTTTGCTAAAGATCACGTGGACAAGCCAGAAGGCTATTGGAAAAATGTTTTGTGGACGGATGAGACCAAAATAGAACTTTTTGGTTTAAATGACAAGCGTTACGTTTGGAGAAAGGAAAACACTGCATTCCAGCATAAGAACCTTATCCCATCTGTGAAACATGATTCAAGATTCAAGATGTTTATTTGTCATATACACAGTAACAGACACAGCGGTTTATTATTATTGGGTAATGAAATTCTTATTTTGCAACTACCCGACCAAAACTATGCTTACTAATATAAAAAGAAATTTATATAAAGTGCATATGCAATGCAAAATATAAAAGTAGAATGAAAATAAACAATTTTAAAAAATTATGGTGGTAGTATCATGGTTTGGGCCTGTTTTGCTGCATCTGGGCCAGGACGGCTTGCTGTCATTGATGGAACAATGAATTGTGAATTATACCAGCGAATTCTAAAAGAAAATGTCAGGACCTCTGTCCATGAACTGAATCTCAAGAGAAGGTGGGTCATGCAGCAAGACAACGACCCTAAGCACACAAGTCGTTCTACCAAAGAATGGTTAAAGAAGAATAAAGTTAATGTTTTGGAATGGCCAAGTCAAAGTCCTGACATTAATCCAATGGAAATGTTGTGGAAGGACCTGAAGCGAGCAGTTCATATCAGGAAACCCACCAACATCCCAGAGTTGAAGCTGTTCTGTACGGAGGAACAGGCTAAAATTCCTCCAAGCCGGTGTGCAGGACTGATCAACAGTTACCGCAAACGTTTAGTTGCAGTTATTGCTGCACAAGGGGGTCACACCAGATACTGAAAGCAAAGGTTCACATACTTTTGCCACTCACAGATATGTAATATTGGATCATTTTCCTCAATAAATAAATGACCAAGTACAATATTTTTGTCTCATTTGTTTAACTGGGTTCTCTTTATCTACTTTTAGGACTTGTGTGAAAATCTGATGTTGTTTTAGGTCGTATTTATGCAGAAATATGGAAAATTCTAAAGCGTTCCCAAACTTTCAAGCACCACTGTACATGAGCTCACAGATGCCCATGATTGCCATGATTTTAGACTCCATTTAACAAGATTAAAAATCTGCAATTGTTCATTGATTTCTGGATGTTAAACCCCAGCAACTCATACGAAGCTACTTCTGTCCAAATATACCTACAGTGTAATTCAGATATGCTAAAATATAAACAATAGTGTAAAAGACTTTGTCTGTCTGGGTTTTCACAGGTCGGCGCAAAGCACCTTCTGTCGGACTGGTTGTGATCCATCGGTTCAACCATCCAACACGGCAAAGGCAACCTGGTGAAGCCCTCTGTGACTCAGTAGTATCAGTGTGTATGAACGATAAGATGAATGTGAAATGTACAGCTATGAGTTTGTTGCTGTTTTGTAGATAATTGTCTTACTTGTGAGGGTTTTTTTTCTTTCTGTTGAACAATAAATAAGCTTTATTAGATTATCACTCAGATATTCCACTTTGGATAACTGGTGATGTCATCAAATGTTTTTTACCTCTCACACGTGTATTTGTTTGGTCAGTCAGTTCTTTATTGTTCTGGAATATTGCACCTACTCATGTGCTGATGCTCAGCAATACAGTTATTAGGCCCGTATTTCACCACTCTCCCTGTAATCTGTTCATGGCAAGGATGTGTAGGCATTAGGCTGGGGTGGGGTTTTGGGAGTCAACAACCCAACAGGTTATAGGTTCCATGAAAAAATTGACTGGCAAACCTGTTCCTGTGACTATAATTGAATTATATTTGTCTAACACTAGGGGGCAGCAGATTAATTTCTTTGATGTAGCCATCCTTCGTGTATATGACCTGACTATAGGCACAAACGTAACCCCAGGATTGGAGAACACAGAGTGAGAGAAGGAATTTGACCACAGTTGGTGTGGTTGTTCCTAGCCACTAACTTTTTTTTTTTATTAACAGAAATTAATTTCAGTATCTAACATTTTTTACAGAGTGAATTATGTTGTGATGTTAAAGGTGAGCTGAAGTCATTTTTAAACTTGCTTTATTTCTTAATTAACGTGTTATACAATTACGTTTTCGGTTTTAGTAACCTTATATCGTGACTCGCATGTAATATTGGATCATTTTCCTCAATAAATAAATGACCAAGTATAATATTTTTGTCTCATTTGTTTAACTGGGTTCTCTTTATCTACTTTTAGGACTTGTGTGAAAATCTGATGTTTTAGGTCATATTTATGCAGAAATATAGAAAATTCTAAAGGGTTCGCAAACTTTCAAGCACCACTGTAAGCCATGTACAATGAGATTGAGTGGAATAACCATTTTATTCTATCCACATTCACTGGATTTTGAGAAATGGAGTATTTTTATTTTTTGCAAACTCAATAAATAAAAACTTTATACAAAATGTCCAACAAAATCATTTCCGCTTAGAATGTAAGCAAGCTGGTGAAATAACAGTAGCAATTTGTGAAAAATGCGATAATTCTTGAAAAAAAGATGTTCTCTACTGACGGTGTTAGGGTCCACCCAGTCGGAAACGGTCAATCGGTCAACTTACTTCTCGGGACCCCCGCCCTTGTACCACCCAGACGTCTGGGACGGAACACCACAAAAAAACAGAGAACCAGAGATCGGTTTAACTGCTGTTTATTCACAGTATTCTCGCCAAAGATGAAAGATTACAAACACCTTTTATAACAAATTATAATCTCTCTAAACGGCTATTGTGTCTGTTGAATGTGTGTGTGTGTGTGTTTTGTATGTGACCTCAGAGAGGGGTGTGTGTGTCTCTATGG
Source organism: Neoarius graeffei (assembly GCF_027579695.1). NCBI lineage: Eukaryota > Metazoa > Chordata > Actinopteri > Siluriformes > Ariidae > Neoarius > Neoarius graeffei. The sequence goes on along the minus strand of NC_083571.1, from coordinate 109,769,070 downwards.
GAGGGTGTGAGTAAGTGACATCATTTTAATATCTGTGTCTATGTGTATGTGTGTGTGTGTGAGCAGGTCACATTTTAATTACATCACTGTTTTGATGGAATGTTCAGATGTATGTGTGTGTGGTTGACTTGCGAGCAAGTGAGCAGCTTGATCTTGGGGCAGGTCAAATAATCATAACATAACATATTTCTGATCATATGACATGATAGCAAGGTACAAACAGATTTTAAAGGTCATTGCTTACGCACATACGGAATTTTTCAACAAAGATATGTTATAAGAAAGTAAACAAAAATAAGAACAAACCTAAACAAAGACAAGCAAATCTCATATCAAAACAAGCAAAATGTTCCCAAACATTGTCCAGCCGAGACAGAAGGTCATTTTAACTGAACAGAAATTAATCCTTAATTTTGTCACCATTTTAATAAATTAAATAAATAAATAAATAAATAAAGAATAATACTTATATAAACCTAACAGACGGTATATGAGCTGATATCCTAGTAGTAGAGTAGCCAATCAGAGTGTGCGATTGCTCATATTCAGTGAATGTGGATAGAATAAAAAACGATATACGCTAACTTTATACATGGTTGCTTGAATTTTTGTGGTTAGGGAAAAAAATCAGATTTCATTATTTTTTCTTTGAACTATCACTTGAATGAAAATGCTGACTTTAATGGTTTGATGATGATGATGATGATGATGCACTTGATTCATAAAGCACTTTTCTTACATATAGTAGCTCAAAGTGCAGTGCAATCAAGTAGTAAAATTAAATTAATGAGCAGATGAACACTGCTAGTGTCCAGGATGTCAAACAGCATTTATTTAGGGGTATTTTTTGTACAATAGTGTGATGGAAAATCTTTCAAAAGGCTCCACGTGATTTTTTTTCATGCTTCTGGGGGGGAAAAAACCCCAACTATAAAGGTGCGGAAATGTCTGTCATATAAAAACCCACAAGTGAAGCAAAAAACCTGGGAGAGAAGTCGTGTGAAAATCACCTGACACGGCAGAAAACCGCAGCTCACACTTTAATCCTGTTAGGTTATTTTTAACACGGCAGCCCTTTTGAACTAACTGTGTGCAATTCACAGGATGTGTATGAGCTTTCAGTTCATTTCCCTTCTCACCTTTTTCTAGATGTTTCATATGCAAAGTAGTGAAACACAAGCAATATGGAAGTGGTTTCATCTCTGGAAAGGACACTTTACACTCATGGTGGCTTTTACAATGCTTTCATGCTTCATGATGTGTGTTATTTATTAAAAGCCCATTAAAACGTGCCGACTGAAAGGACAAGTTATAAATGTTATAGTTTCTTGATCAGGAACATTTTTGACCTCGTTTTGTTTTGGGTCGCATCTCTGAACTAACTGAATGGCATTGGTGCAAAATATTACTATTGTTCTTATAATAAATATAACACTGAGTGTATATTCAATCTACAGCAGTTAAAACAAACCAATCTAAAGTGTAAAAGTGAACAAAATAAAAATCTCTCATCTCATTATCTCTAGCTGCTTTATCCTGTTCTACAGGGTCGCAGGCAAGCTGGAGCCTATCCCAGCTGACTACGGGCGAAAGGCGGGGTACACCCTGGACAAGTCGCCAGGTCATCACAGGGCTGACACATAGACACAGACAACCATTCACACTCACATTCACACCTATGGTCAATTTATGACCCTTTTCCACTACCCTTTTTCAGCTCACTTCAGCTCACTTCAGCCCGGCACGGCTCGCGTTTCGACTATCTAAGAACAGCACGACTCAGCTCGCTTCAGCCCTGCTCAGCCCCCAAAACTCGCACAGTTTTGGAGTGGGGCTGAAGCGAGCCAAACCGAGCCGAGTGGGGCTAGGGGAGTGAGCAGACACTCCCCTGTGCACTGATTGGTGAGGAGGAGTGTCCTCACATGCCCACACATGCCCCGCGAGCACGCTGGGATCTGTAAACACTGTAAACCCGGAAGAATAATAATTACGAATTACGAGAATTTCTGAAGCCTTATGCGCCTCGCCTCATCTATACGCTCTTGCCAGTATCTGTTGGCGTTGTCGGTGACAACAAACCACAGCACCAAGACCAGCAACACTAACGACTCCATGTGCTCCATGTTTATTGTTTACTATCCGGGTCGTGAGACTACTGCTTAAAAGATCACTGATGTCACTGTTTGCGCCGCCTAATGACATCACCTGACGTCCACCCACTTTCGCTAACTCCACCCAATGTGTCCACCCAGCACGGTTCAGCGCGGTTGTAGTCGAAATGCAACTCCAACAGCCCCACTCAGCTCGACTCAGCCCAACTCAGCCGCGTTGGTAGTGGAAAAGCGGCATTAGAGTCACCAGTTAACCTAACCTGCATGTCTTTGGACTGTGGGGGAAACCGGAGCACCCGGAGGAAACCCACGCGGACACGGGGAGAACATGCAAACTCCGCACAGAAAGGCCCTCGCCGGCCACGGGGCTCGAACCCGGACCTTCTTGCTGTGAGGCGACAGCGCTAACCACTACACCACGGTGCCGCCCCAAAATAAAAATCATAAACCACTATACTATTTGATCAGTGTAATCAAACCTTTTTTAGGATTGCTGGGAAAGGATTTTTGTTGGGTTGTTTTTAGATATTTGTGCTGGTGTTATCCATTAAGCTCCTTTTGTTATGCAGTTGAACCAGTTGGAAAAGGTTCTCTCCCAGCTGGACCAGCTCAGCGTGTGTTTTGGCAGCTGGTAGTAGTTTAGATGTTTCCGCAGGGAACTGATCTGGGTTTGTTTGTTTGAATTAAATTATACAGTGGTGCTTGAAAGTTTGTGAACCCTTTAGAATTTTCAATATTTCTGCATAAATATGACCTAAAACATCATGAGATTTTCACACAAGTCCTAAAAGTAGATAAAGAGAACCCAGTTAAACAAATGAGACAAAAATATTATACTTGGTCATTTATTTATTGAGGAAAATGATCCAATATTACATATCTGTGAGTGGCAAAAGTATGTGAACCTTTGCTTTCAGTATCTGGTGTGACCCCCTTGTGCAGCAATAACTGCAACTAAACGTTTGCGGTAACTGTTGATCAGTCCTGCACACTGGCTTGGAGGAATTTTAGCCTGTTCCTCCGTACAGAACAGCTTCAACTCTGGGATGTTGTTGGGTTTCCTCACATGAACTGCTCGCTTCAGGTCCTTCCACAACATTTCCACTGGATTAAGGTCAGGACTTTGACTTGGCCATTTCAAAACATTAACTTTATTCTTCTTTAACCATTCTTTGGTAGAACGACTTGTGTGCTTAGGGTCGTTGTCTTGCTGCATGACCCACCTTCTCTTGAGATTCAGTTCATGGACAGATGTCCTGATATTTTCCTTTAGAATTCGCTGGTAGAATTCAGAATTGATTGTTCCATTAATGTTGGCAAGCCATCCTGGCCCAGATGAAGCAAAACATGCCCAAACCATGATACTACCACCACCATGTTTCACAGATGGGATAAGGTTCTTATGCCGGAATGCAGTGCTTTCCTTTCTCCAAACATGACGCTTCTCATTTAAACCAAAAAGTTCTATTTTGGTTTCATCCGTCCACAAAACATTTTTCCAATAGCCTTCTGGCTTGTCCACGTGATCTTCAGCAAACTGCAGACGAGCAGCCATGTTCTTTTTGGAGAGCAGTGGCTTTCTCCTTGCAACCCTGCCATGCACACCATTGTTGTTCAGTGTTCTCCTAATGGGGGAGTCATGAACATTAACATTAGCCAATGTGAGAGAGGCCTTCAGGCTACGTTTACATTAGACCGTATCTGTCTCGTTTTCTTTGCGGATGCACTGTCCGTTTACATTAAACCACCTGGAAAAGCCGGGAAACGGGAATCCGCCAGCGTCCACGTATTCAATCCAGATCATATCTGGTCCGGTGCTGTGTAAACATTGAGATATGCGAATACGCTGTGCTGAGCTCTAGCTGGCGTCCTCATTGGACAACGTCACTGTGACATCCACCTTCCTGATTCGCTGGCGTTGGTCATGTGACGCGACTGCTGAAAAACGGCGCGGACTTCCGCCTTGTATCACCTTTCATTAAAGAGTATAAAAGTATGAAAATACTGCAAATACTGATGCAAATACTGCCCATTGTGTAGTTATGATTGTCTTTAGGCTTGCCATCCTTCCACTTGCAAGTAGTAAGTGATATGCGCTGGGATCACACACACAGCGGCTCAGTCCCGAATCGTGGCTTGTGCACTTCACTCGCGCGCTGTGTGAGCTGCGCAGGGCCGGAGTGCGCACCCTCCAGAGGGCACTCGCTGTTCAGGGCGGAGTGATTTGGAGCGCAGGATGCCTGCGGAGCCGAGCGTATCCGTGTATTGGTGTTGCTGTGTGCACGGCTAACGGTTTTAGTGTAAACGCGAATCGTTTTAAGAACGTTAATCTGATGATCCGCTGATTCGACGTAATGTAAACGTAGCCAGTTGTTTAGAAGTTACCCTGGGGTCCTTTGTGACCTTGCTGACTATTACACGCCTTGCTCTTAGAGTGATCTTTCTTGGTCGATCAGACTTTGATAGATCCCTGTTCTTTAAATAAAACAGGGTGCCCACTCACACCTGATTGTCATCCCATTGATTGAAAACACCTGACTCTAATTTCACCTTCAAATTAACTGCTAATCCTAGAGGTTCACATGCTTTTGCCACTCACAGATATGTAATATTGGATCATTTTCCTCAATAAATAAATGTCCAAGTATAATATTTTTGTCTCATTTGTTTAACTGGGTTCTCTTTATCTACTTTTAGGACTTGTGTGAAAATCTGATGATGTTTTAGGTCATATTTATGCAGAAATATAGAAAATTCTAAAGGTTTCACAAACTTTCAAGCACCACTGTAGGTCATCTTGATATTGTATTTTTAGGTGGGTCTTTTATTACCCCAATTTTCAAGGCAGGTGCAAAGGATCAAGCATGTAACTATAGGCCAATATCAACATTGCCTGCTCTTTCCAAAATTCTAGAAAAGATTATCATAGAACACCTTGTTGAGCATCTTGAAAGCAAACTTATCAACTCCAAACAGTTTGGATTTAGACCAGGGTATTCTACATAAATGGCTAACTGCTACCTTACCGAGAACATCAAGAGTAAGCTGGACAAGGGTAATGTTGTGGGAACTGTGTTTATAGACCTCAAAAAGGCCTTTGATACCGTGAACCACAATATACTCCTGAATAAACTCATCACCTTCAACTTCTCTGAGCATGCTATTGGCTGGTTCACATCATATCTGGAGCACAGAGAGCAACGAGTTAAAATAAACACTGAACTCTCAACGCCACTACAATCCACAATGGGTATCCCACAGGGCTCCATCTTGGGGCCTCTGCTCTTTAGTTTATATATAAACGATTTACCAACATGCTGCCAGTCAGCTAACTGTCAAATGTATGCTGATGACACAGTAATTTATGCATCATGTATCCCCAGTGGCCCAAAGACAACCATCTGACACTTAAATTCAAAAAGACTGTATCTATGTTCTTCTCCATAAGAGGGAAAGCCAAATGTACTATCAAAATAGACCAAGAGGCCATAGAGGAAGTTGACAAATTAAAATTTTTAGGTATTATTTTGGATTCTCCACTCAAATTCAATAAACACTTTAATAAACTCTGTAAGACTGTTCGGACAAACCTGAACTGTTTCAGAATGATAAGGCATCACATACCTGTCAAGGCAGCTCTGCTGTTTTTTCATGTTATGATCAGGGCTTTGAACCAGAATTTTTTTCCTATTGGTTCGTTCTGAACAGAAACGGAATTTTAACATTTCCGGTTTTGGGTTCCACCATTAAATAGACATTCCCGAACCGGTTAGAACAAAAAAATTTCGTTCCAGGAACGGTTAATTACGTTCCCTGTCAGCTGTTTAACAAATGGCTATAAAATTATGTCTCTGTCTCATCCAGCTTAAGCCAAATGTAGGCTAATTCTATTACAACCTTCATTAAATAAGACAAGAAATAATTCAAAACAATTATTATTTCAAATGTTGGCGATTTGGATTCTCAGTATGTCTTCCCATCTACACAAACAGAAAAAGTGCCAAAAATGAAAGATAATTCGTTTAGTGTGTTACCAAAGGCTAGTCAGGCCCTATGCATTGATAGGCTAACAGAGGTTAACGTCATTTAATGTTCGCGAGCCTCTCATTAACGTGGACAAATATATTGATATCGTGTTTGAAATTGACGTTTTTGAATAACGATAGACTGCAATATTTACCTCTTATTTAAGATGTGGAGACGTGATAGTAGTCCACCCTCCCGCTCTCTCCATTCAGTCAGCGAACGTCACACAGGAAGTGAACCCCAGCGGGTCATAGAAACTTGCGCAGGAGAAGAATGACTTTTTTATTTGTAGGCTACAGAAACTTTGAGGAACGAAATAAAAACCGGTATTAACCGGTTACCATTATTTTTAATAAGCGTTTCTGTTCCGGAACATAAAAAATAATAAAGTTTCTGGTTTCGTTTCTGTTCCATGTGAAATGGAAAAAGTTCCCGGTTTTCGTTTTCGTTCCTTGAACCGGTTCAAAGCCCTGGTTATGATACTTTCTCACTTATCCTATTGTGTTACTGCATGGGGCCAAGCCTCTCAGACAACAATCAAACCCACACAGCAAAATCCCCAGTGTTGAATTAATACCCAGAGTGTTGATTTAACACCTTACTGTGTTTATATAGGTCCAGTTGGACACAAATTAACTCTGAAAGTGTTAATTCAACACTGAGGAATTTGCTGTGCATCTTATCATTATACAAACAGGCACTGAAAATAATGGATCAGAAACCAACAATGTGGCACCACTGTCTGATTGTACAGAAATACAAGCTTTTAAGTTTTGACAGTTTTATTAAGTTTTCTTTTCTTAAATTGATTTTTAAATGTGCAAATTTAAAATGGTGTAGTGGTTAGCACTGTCACCTCACAGCAAGAAGGTCTGGGTTCAAGCCCCGTGGCCGGCGAGGGCCTTTCTGTGTGGAGTTTGCATGTTCTGTCCGCGTGGGTTTCCTCCGGGTGCTCCGGTTTCCCCCACAGTCCAAAGACATGCAGGTTAGGTTAACTGGTGACTCTAAATTGACCGTAGGTGTGAATGTGAGTGTGAATGGTTGTCTGTGTCTATGTGTCAGCCCTGTGATGACCTGGTGACTTGTCCAGGGTGTACCCCACCTTTCGCCCGTAGTCAGCTGGGATAGGCTCCAGCTTGCCTGCGACCCTGTAGAACAGGATAAAGTGGCTAGAGATGATGAGATGAGATGAGAATGTAGCTCCCGCTGTACTCTGTCCTTTTGTGACAAAAACAAATACAAGGAGAGTGGCCACAAGGGGAGCAGTGGGAGGCGGCTGCATAGCAGAGAGGCGCAAAACCACTTTCGGCCAGTCATGTTTCTCAGTGATAGGGACCCATTTCTGGAATGATTTACCAACTGAAATAAAAACACAAACTGAACTGAAAACATTTGATAGAAAGGTGAAATACTGGCTGAAAGAAAACCAAACATGTAATCACTGCAGGACCATGGGTGCAGGGGCAGAGGCGCGTGCATGTGCATGCATACACACTGTTGCTCTTGTTGTGGTGTGTTATCTGTGCTGGATGCCTGGCTGTTCGTGCATGGCTGCTGGGGCTCGCCCTGTGGGGTGGAGTCTGGGTATGGGAGCTAAATACGTAGCGGCCCGGGCCCCTCACTGTCGGGGTGAGTGTGGGTGAGCAGGTGTGAGCGGCTGGGTGTTTGGGGTTTATGTTGTTGTGTGATGTGCTGTTTTTGTGACGTTCTTAATGTTATATGTTTATATTAAGAAAGGAGAAAGAAAAAAAGCAACGGCAACTGCACACATGCATACGGTGCGCTGCTCTTGTGATATGGTCATGATTCTGTGAGATGTTGATGTAATGTATTGGTATCCAATATATCTGCTGCTACTGTGTAACTCACATTATGCTGCACTTTTAAAAATTATATTTGGACTATTTTTTTTTAGAAAGGCCTGACCAGGGACTGGGGTTGCAAATTAGCCAATTGGCTAGAAACCTTTTACGCAACACATCTACAAATGTTGTTATGGCATTGACTGTGATATTATGTATGTAATAATGTGCGCTGCATTGTCCCTGACAAATAAACTAATAAATCTCATCTCATCTCATCTCATCTCATTATCTCTAGCCGCTTTATCCTTCTATAGGGTCGCAGGCAAGCTGGAGCCTATCCCAACTGACTACGGGCGAAAGGCGGGGTACACCCTGGACAAGTCGCCAGGTCATCACAGGGCTGACACATAGACACAGACAACCATTCACACTCACATTCACACCTACGGTCAATTTAGAGTCACCAGTTAACCTAACCTGCATGTCTTTGGACTGTGGGGGAAACCGGAGCACCCGGAGGAAACCCACGCGGACACGGGGAGAACATGCAAACTCCACACAGAAAGGCCCTCGCCGGCCCCAGGGCTCGAACCCAGGACCTTCTTGCTGTGAGGCGACAGCGCTAACCACTACACCACCGTGCCGCCCTAAACTAATAAATAAATAAAATAAAAATACTGGGTACATGAGCAGAGCAATTTACTTGTGTACATCAGATAAAGATGTATATTATTTTCAAACATAGTAATGTTATTTTAATTCAAGGTTTTACTATCACATTTAAATAATCCTTACTTGAGTCAGATTGAGTGGTTACTAATGGGCCTGGTGAGGTAACACTGAGCGAGTGTGTGTGTGTGTGTGTGTGTGTGTGTGTGTGTGTGTACACATATTTTTCTATCCACATTCACTGGATATGAGCAATCGTGTGCTCTGATTGGCTACTCTACTACTAGGCTATCAGCTCATATACCATCAGTAGAGAAAAAAAATGGCAGCGCGTGTTGCTGAACCAATGGAGGATGAAATAAAAACTCTACTTGAAAACAAAACCCCAACAAAATATGAAAAAAGTATAGTAGGTATCTTTACCTCACCCAGGACAGAGTCCACCAGGGGGTGAGGTATCGCTTTTGGTCGGGTTTTTTTGTTAACAATATTATGGGAAAACGGCTGGATCAATCTTCATGAAACGTTCAGGATAGATGGGCATTGGTCTCACATAGAACCTCCAACATTTTGAGGGTCATCCGGTCAAGGTCACCAAAAAAGTCAAAATCGGTTTTGTTGTGGCTACTGCCTCATATAGAGGCGCTAACCACTATGTCATCGTGCTGTAAGAGTGTAATGATCGCGCACTGCGCATGTGCATAGACGTGTTCTGATTAAAATAGCCGGTGAGTGTATACAATTCGGTTCACCATTCAAAATAAATGGACTAGACTAAAGAAATCGCTTTCAGACATGTTTATGCTTGTTACAGAGGGAAAGTGCGTTCCACTGAGCTCTAGCGCCGGGCCATTTCCGGGAAATAAGAGTTTGGGTCATGGCAACAGCGTGCGTGTGTCAGCCTCGGTTCGGAGGTTTCGGTTTTGAAAACTGTAAGAGTAGAATAATATCAAGTACAGACACTTGGTATATTTTACTTCTGTGATTTTTAAATCATTCATTTTTGGATTGCGCTTCATTTTTGTGGCTACTGCCTCATAGAGTAAATATATATATGCTGTATAGACATGGGATCAGAAAACTCATCTCATTATCTCTAGCCGCTTTATCCTGTTCTACAGGGTCACAGGCAAGCTGGATCCTATCCCAGCTGACTACGGGCGAAAGGCGGGGTACACCCTGGACAAGTCGCCAGGTCATCACAGGGCTGACACATAGACACAGACAACCAGTGGCACTCACATCTACAGTCAATTTAGAGTCACCGGTTAACCTAACCTGCATGTCTTTGGACTGTGGGGGAAACCCACGCGGACAACATGCAAACTCTGCACAGAAAGACCCTCGTCGGCCACGGGGCTCGAACCCGGACCTTCTTGCTGTGAGGCGACAGCGCTAACCACTACACCACCGTGCCGCACCAGATCAGAAAACTATTTTATTTATAAGCAGTAGCCACATGTATCCATAAGGTACCTATTTTTTCACGATATCTTCCTTCATATTCATCATAAGTGCTACTGAGTGAGGTTTGTTTTGCCTGGCAGCACTTGTTATTTTATTTTTCAAGAATTATTATTATTATTGCATTTTTCACAAATTGCTCCTGTCTTTTCACCGGTTTGTTTACATTCTAAGCGGAAATAATTTTGTCGGACGTTTTGTATGAAGTTTTTATTTATTGAATTTGAAAAAAAAAATCTTTAAAATGCTCCGTTTCTCAAAATCCAGTGAATGTGGATGGAATAAAATGGTTATTCCACTCAATCAAAGTCAAAGTGAACTTTATTGTTGATCAGACCATGTAACAGTTAATTACACAGAGGATTGAAATTGCATTTCCCCAAACTCCAAATGTGCAGTATTAAAAATTTGACACACAACTAAACATAAAAGTGCACACAGACATCAACATATAAGCAAATTAACACATCATATAGACAGACAGTGGGCATACAGTTCCCAGAATATTCACAGTGTTCCAGAAATATAGTCAAGTTTGAGGTATGTTACTGGAGTGCAATAGTACAAGGGTACAAAAATACAAGGTGCAGTATGGTAAAGTGCAAAGTGCAGAATAGCAGCATGGAGATAAATAAATATTGTAAACTTGTACCGGTATGTTCTTGTGCAAAAAAGAATATTGGCATATGTGCATATAAAGAACATTGTGTAGACACTGAGTTTACTGTTTTGACAGTTTGCTGGTCTTTCGTGTGTGTGTGTGTGGGGGGTGATGTTCTTGGAGTTTTCATGAGTGAGTTGAGCAGTCTGATGGCCTGTGGGAAAAAGCTGTTGCTGAGTCTGGTAGTCCTGCAACACATGCTGCTGTAGCGCTAGAGGGTAAACAGTTCGTGTGCAGGGTGGGTGGGGTCTTTGATGATGTTGATGGCTCTTTTGCGGCAGCGGGATGGGTATAGGTCCTGGATGGATGGTTGGGCTGATCTGGTGATCTTCTCTGCTGTCCTCACCACCCTCTGTAGGGCCTTCTGGTCAGCAACAGGGCAGCTGCCGTACCAGACTGACAGACTGCTGGTGAGGATGCTCTCAATGGCACCCCTGTAGAAGGTGGTGAGTGCAGAAGGGGGCAGGTCGGGTCTCCTCATCCTGCATAAGAAGTGGAGGCGTTGCTGTGCTTTCTTGACAAGGGAGGTGGTGTTAGTTGTCCATGTCAGGTCATCTGTGATGTGCACCCCCAGAAACTTGGTGCTTTTCACTGATTCCACAGCACTGCCATTGATGGTGAGGGGTGTGTGTGAGACGTGATTTTTCCTGAACTCCACAGTTATTTCCTTTATTTTATTGACATTGAGGTGTAGATTGTTGATGTCACACCAGTTGATGAGTTGGTGTACCTCCTCTCTGTAGGCTGAGTCGTCGTCGTTGCTGATGAGGCCCACCACTGTTGTGTCATCTGCAAACTTGATGATGTGGTTCGAGTTGTGTCTGGCACAACAGTCATGGGTCATCAGTGTGAACAGCAGAGGACTCAGCACACATCCCTGGGGGACCCCAGTGTTCATGATGGTGGTCTCTGAGGAGTTTTTGCCAATTCTTACTGTCTGTGGTCTGTTGGTGAGAAAGTCCAGTAGCCAGTTGCATAGCGGGGTGCTGATGCCTATAGCACTGTGTTTATTCACCAGGTGTTGTGGGATGACTGTGTTGAAGGCGGAGCTGAAGTTGATGAACAGCATCCGCACGTAACTGCTTTTGTTTTCCAGATGAGCCAGGCTGATGTGAAGTGCTGTTGCTATGGCGTCATCAGTTGAGCGTTTGGGACGGTATGCAAACTGGAATGGGTCAAATGTGGTGGGTAGGCTGGATGTTATATGGGCCTTGACCAGCCTTTCAAAGCACTTCATCATGATGGGAGTGAGTGCTATGGGCCGGTAGTCATTCAGTGTTGTGGCTGGGGATTTCTTGGGTAGCGGTATGATGGTGGTGGCTTTGAAGCATGCTGGTATGATGGCTTGGCTCAGAGAGGTGTTGAAGATATCTGTGAGAACATCTCTAAGTGAATCAGCACAGTCTCTAAGCACATGCCCAGGTATATTGTCAGGACCAGCAGCTTTTCTGGGGTTCACCTATTGAAGGGTCCTCCGCACGTCAGCAGGGTCCAGGTGAAGTGTTACATTGTCCGAGCAGTGAGGGGCTTTTGTTAGTGTGGTGGTGTTGTTTTCTTCAAACCAGCTGAAGGTGTTAAGTGAGTTTAGGAAGTCTGTGCTGTCCTCACACGGTGGGGGTGTTGGCCTGTCATCGGTTACTGACTGGATGCCTTGCCATAGGCGTCTGGGGTCTTTTATGTTAGTGAAGTGTGATTGGATTTTCAGTCCATAGGCATGCTTGGCTGCTCTCACGCCCCGGTTCAAGTTGGCCCTAGCAGTTCTAAGAGCTTCTTTGTCCCCGGACTTGAAAGCAGTATTCCGTGCTCTCAGGAGCTCACGTACCTCCCTGGTGAACCAGGGTTTTTTGTTGGCCCTTGTGGTGAAGCTGGAATTAGCATAACAGAGAGATGGCCCGAGTTTCCCAGGTGGGGGTGGGGAACAGCTCTGAATGCCTGTTTAATGTTTGTGTAGACCTGGTCAAGAGTGTTCTCTCCCCTAGTTGCAACCTCGTCGTTCATGGATTATAGCTATGCGCCTCATCGGCTGTCAGCTCATGTACGATGAGACTGAGTGGAATAACTGCTAATCACACACACACACACACACACACACACACACATATAAACCAGTCAAAAGTTTGTACACCCCTACTCTACTCATTCATACAGTAGATTTTTCTGTATTTTGACTCTTTTCTAGCCAAGTTTATTTGTATAGCACTTTTAACAATAAACAATGTCACAAAGCAGCTTTACAAAATTTGAATGACTTTAAATATGAGCTAATTTTATCCCTAATCTATCCCCAGTGAGCAAGCCTGTGGCGAGGGTGGCAAGGAAAAACTCCCTCAGACGACATGAGGAAGAAACCTCGAGAGGAACCAGACTCAAAAGGGAACCCATCCTCATTTGGGCAACAACAGACAACATGATTATAACATTAACAGTCCTAACATAACAGCTTCGTTGATGCTATAAACCCCCCACCAACGGAAACACAAGCACAAAACCGTTCACGACAACCGCAGTCCCAAAGTCAGCAAGTCAACTGCAGTCCCCAGCCACAAAAGCATCACTGCAAGAGTCCAGAGCGTCCTCCAAGCGTGACCCCCAACTGTCCACATGGGGCTGTCCTCCACAGGAGCGATGCGATGAGACTCCAACCAGACACAGGGCACCAGGATGGATCAGGCAGGTCCGAGGAGCAGAAGACGTCAGCATCTCGATCCCAGGACCGACATGTAACTCAGAGTGACAGATTTGGGGGGAAACAGGTTGTTAGGTTTTCTACAACGTAGAATAAGACTGAAGACTGAAAACTATGAAATAACATCTCATCTCATTATCTCTAGCCGCTTTATCCTTCTACAGGGTCGCAGGCAAGCTGGAGCCTATCCCAGCTGACTACGGGGGAAAGGTGGGGTACACCCTGGACAAGTCGCCAGGTCATCACAGGGCTGACACATAGACACAGACAACCATTCACACTCACATTCACACCTACGGTCAATTTAGAGTCACCAATTAACCTAACCTGCATGACTTTGGACTGTGGGGGAAACCGGAGCACCCGGAGGAAACCCACACGGACACGGGGAGAACATGCAAACTCCACACAGAAAGGCCCTCGCCGGTGTTAGGGTTTTGCTGGGATTCGAACCTGGTTCATTGGTGTGATAATCCAGCAAACCCCCACTAGGCCACCAGGGGGATGACTCAAATGCAGAGGCGTGAGGCGGAAGTAGAAAAATAATCAAAAGGTTTATTTAAACTATATACACTATATACAGGGCAAAACAAAAGACAAAAAAAAACCAAAGAGTATAATCCAAAAGAAAAGCAAAGTGCAAAAATTCAAAAGCTAAGAAGATCAAAAAACACAGTACAAAGGAAACTGGAGATAAACATAACAGCACAAAGACTCCGTGACAAGAGGACTGAACTCAGGGGTATAAATAGACAAACTAATTAAGGACACAGGTGAAGATAATTAGGCAATTAACACAAACACAAAACACAGGAACAGTGGCGGCCTCTAGAGGCCAAAATAAACACGACATGAAAAGGAAATAACAGCGGCCTCTAGAGGCCAAAACAGTCCTAGTCCTAACAGGACCCCCCCCTCTAGGAGCGTCTCCTGACGTTCCCAGGGCGATCCGGATGGGCCGAATGGAAGTCCCGACATAGTTCTTTATCAAGGACATCCCGAGCAGGAACCCAGCAGCGCTCCTCAGGACCATAGCCCTCCCAGTCCACCAGATATTGCAACCCGCCGCGGACCCGGTGGGAGTCAAGCAGGCGATTCACAGTGAACACAGTCTGCCCCTGGAAGATGCGGGGGGGTGGGGGGTTCCTAGGGGCAGGGGCATACGTAGACGTCAGTACGGGCCGTAACAGGGAAACATGGAAAGTGGGGTTGATCCTCAGAGTCCGGGGCAACTGGAGCCGGTAGGAGACAGGGTTCACCCTGCGCACCACCTTGAAGGGGCCAATGTAGCGAGGAGCAAGCTTGCGGTTCTCCACCCGCAGTGGAAGGTCCTTAGTGGACAGCCAAACACGCTGCCCAGGGCGGAAAGCGTGTGCAGGTCTTCTATGGCGGTTGGCCTGAGTCTGGTTGGTTCTGGAGGTCTGTATGAGGGTCTTCCTGACCTTGCTCCAGGTCTTGCGACACCGTCTCACATATTGGTTGACCGAGGGCACCCCCGCGTCCTCCTCCTGGTCCGGGAACAGAGGTGGCTGGAACCCGAATTGGCACTGGAATGGCGACAGCTTGGTGGCCGATGACTGCAGGGTGTTGTGGGCGTACTCCGCCCATGGCAGCCAGGTGCTCCACGATGTCGGGTTATCCATAGCCAGGCCTCGCAGGGTGGTTTCCAGGTCCTGGTTGAGCCTCTCCGTCTGACCATTGGACTGTGGGTGAAACCCAGAGGAGAGGCTGGCAGTGGCTCCGATGACCTTGCAGAACCCGTGCCACACTCGGGAGGAGAACTGGGGCCCTCGGTCTGAGACGATGTCCTGTGGAAGACCAAAGACTCGGAAGACATGATTAGACAAAAGTTTCGCAGTTTCAAGAGCAGAGGGGAGTTTGCACAGTGGTATGAAGCGGCAGGCCTTGGAGAATCTGTCAACTAAGACCAAAATGACCGTGTTACCTTGTGACTCAGGGAGACCCGTGATAAAGTCGACTGCCACGTGGGACCAGGGACGCCGGGGAATGGTCAGAGGATGCAGGAGACCCTGGGGACGCTGTCGTGGGTTCTTGGTTCTGGTGCAAACCTCACAGGACAGGACAAATGACCTTACTTCCTTCTCCATGTTAGGCCACCAGAAGCGTCTTTTCAGGAAGTCCAGGGTCCTCCGAGCTCCCGGGTGGGCGGTGAGAGGGGAAGAGTGACCCCACTGGAGAACCTTGGCCCGGGCTTGATGTGGGACGTACAAGAGGCCTGGTGGCCCCGTCCCAGGACCGGGGTCCTGGCGTTGGGCTCGTCGGACAGCCTCCTCAATACCCCAGCGGACAGGGGCCACAATCCGGGACACAGGGATAATAGGCCCGACTTCATTCTCCCTGTTAGTGGCAGAGAACAGTCTGGACAGTGCGTCAGGTTTGGTGTTCTTGGAGCCGGGGCGGTATGAGAGGGTGAAGTCAAACCGACTGAAAAACAGGGCCCACCTAGCCTGTCGAGGGTTCAGTCTCTTGGCTTGCTGGAGGTACTCCAGGTTCTTGTGGTCAGTCCAAACCAGGAATGGATGTTGTGCTCCCTCCAGCCAGTGCCTCCACTCCTCAAGGGCCAGTTTGACCGCTAGCAGTTCTCGATCCCCCACATCGTACCGGGACTCAGCAGGACTCAGGCGGTGGGAGAAGTGAGCGCAGGGGTGCAGCTTTCCTTCCGAACGTTGAGAGAGCACCGCGCCGACACCACTGTCCGAGGCGTCCACCTCCACGATGAATGGTTGGGAGGTGTCCGGGAGAACCAGAATGGGTGCCGTGCAGAAGCGGTCCTTGAGGTCTTTGAACGCCTTTTCTGCCTGAGGAGACCAGCCATAAGATCCACCTGTCCCTTTGGTGAGGTCTGACATGGGTGCTGCCACAGAACTGAAGTTCCTGATGAACTTGCGGTAGAAGTTAGCGAATCCTAAGAACCGCTGAACCTCCTTAACGGACTTGGGAGTAGGCCAATCCCGGACGGCCAGGGTCTTGGCAGGGTCCATTTGGAGTTGGCCTGTCCGTACAATAAATCCCAGAAAGGAGACCTCGGGAACATGAAATTCGCATTTCTGGGCCTTGGCGAACAGATTGTTCTGTAGCAGCCTCTGGAGAACCTGGCGGACATGGTGGCGGTGCTCCTGCACGGTCTTGGAAAAGATAAGGATGTCGTCGAGGTAGACAAAAACGTATAGGTTAATCATGTCCCTTAAGACGTCGTTGATTAGGGCCTGAAAAACAGCTGGTGCGTTGGTGAGTCCGAAGGGCATCACCTGGTATTCGTAGTGCCCAGACGGGGTGTTAAAGGCAGTCTTCCACTCGTCTCCCTGTCGGATACGGATGAGGTGGTATGCGTTCCGTAGGTCCAACTTGGTGAAGACGGTGGCGCCTTGGAGCAGGTCGAAAGCTGTGGACATCAGCGGAAGGGGATATCGGTTGCGCACAGTGATCTTATTCAGGCCCCTGTAATCAATACATGGTCGGAGCCCCCCATCCTTCTTGCCGACAAAGAAGAAGCCGGCTCCAGCAGGTGAAGTGGAGGGTCGAATAAACCCAGAGACCAGGGCATCCTTGAGGTATTCCTCCATGGCCTTGCGTTCTGGCTGAGAGAGTGAAAACAGTCTGCCACGAGGAGGGGCAGTCCCAGGGAGCAAGTCGATGGCACAGTCGTAGGCCCGGTGCGGAGGAAGAACGGCGGCCCTGCTCTTGCTGAATACCTCCTTGAGATCCCAGTACTCTGTGGGAACTTGAGATAACTCGGTGAGATCAGGGGGCTCGGCAGGAGACACAGGAGAGCTAGAGAGCAGACAAGAGGCATGGCATGCAGGGCCCCATTCCACAACCTGGCTTGTTACCCAGTCTATGCGAGGGTTGTGGCGAGTAAGCCAAGGAAGGCCTAGAATAACTGGGAACTCAGGTGAAGGAATCAGGTGCAGGGATATTTCTTCCTTGTGACCTTGAGACTGGAGGAAAACTGGAGAAGTAACTTGGGTGACTCTTCCATCACCTAACGCTTGGCCATCGAGGGCAGACACAGACAGTGGGACTTCAAGAGGTGCAGTCGGAATATTGATGCTTTGGGCGAAGTGAATATCCATAAAGTTCCCAGCCGCCCCTGAGTCTATCAAAGCTTGACAAGAGTGGACAGACTCACCCCAGGAGATGGAGACCGGGATGTAGATTCCTTGGCCAGGGAGTCCGGGAGAGAGGGTAGGCCCCGTCACAACCCTCCCTCGGCTGGACGGGGCGGTCCTTTTCCCAAGAGTTCGGGACATGATGCTCGGAAGTGACCAGGCTTGCCACAGTAGATGCAGCACTTGTCCCTCCTTCTGCGCTCCCTCTCAGATGCGGAGAGGCGAGTACGACCCACTTGCATGGGTTCTGGACAGTCACTGAAGGAGGTAGACGGTCTCCAGGTAGAGGTAGGGAGGCTGGGGGGGCTCAAGGCTTGGTGGCGTTCTCTCATCCTGTTGTCCAGACGAATAGCATGTGAGATGAGGGTTTCGAGGTCACTTGGGCATCCAATAGAGGCCAGACCGTCCTTGATGGGGTCAGACAGACCATGGTGGAAGGCTGACACCAGGGCAGTCTCGTTCCATCCACTTACTGCTGCGAGTGTTCAGAACGAGATGGCGTAATCTGCGACGCTTCCTCCTTGCCGGATGGACATGAGCTTTCGGGCTGCGTCGGTACTGATGTCTGCCTGATCGAAGACCCGAAGCATCTCTTCAGAAAACAGCTGGAAATCAAAGCACTCAGGTCCCTGTCTTTGCCAGATAGCAGTAGCCCAGGCTCGCGCCTTACCAGCTAATAAGGTGATCACAAAGGCAATCTTGCGGCGATCCGTAGTGTAGGTGGTAGGCTGAAGCTCAAAGGTGAGTTGACACTGGGTAAGGAACTCTCGGCACTCACTGTGCTTGCCGTCATACCTCTGTGGTGCAGGAAGGCTGGGTTCGCGAGGTGAAGAAGGCAGCATTGCAGGAGGCACTGGAGCAGGAGTGGGAGCTGGATCAGGAGCAGGAACTGGATCAGGAGCAGGAGATGCAGGCAGAGATGTCAGCTGTGCCAGGGTTTTCCCAATTTGCTGAAGCAGTTCCTCGTGGCGAGCGAGGGCCTCACGTTGGCTGGTGAGCGTACGTCCATGAGCGTCCATGGTCGCTCCGAAGCGTGTCAAAGCTGCCATAATTCCCTGAAGGTTGGCCGGGTAGACAGTTGAAGCAGCCTCTGCTGAGTCGGTCATGACGGAGTCTTTCTGTTAGGGTTTTGCTGGGATTCGAACCTGGTTCGTTGGTGTGATAATCCAGCAAACCCCCACTAGGCCACCAGGGGGATGACTCAAATGCAGAGGCGTGAGGCGGAAGTAGAAAAATAATCAAAAGGTTTATTTAAACTACATACACTATATACAGGGCAAAACAAAAGACAAAAAAAAAACAAAGAGTATAATCCAAAAGAAAAGCAAAGTGCAAAAATTCAAAAGCTAAGAAGATCAAAAAACACAGTACAAAGGAAACTGGAGATAAACATAACAGCACAAAGACTCCGTGACAAGAGGACTGAACTCAGGGGTATAAATAGACAAACTAATTAAGGACACAGGTGAAGATAATTAGGCAATTAACACAAACACAAAACACAGGAACAGTGGCGGCCTCTAGAGGCCAAAATAAACACAACATGAAAAGGAAATAACAGCGGCCTCTAGAGGCCAAAACAGTCCTAGTCCTAACAGCCGGCCATGGGGTTTGAACCCAGACCTTCTTATTGTGAGGCGACAGCGCTAACCACTACACCACCGTGCCGCCCCATGAAATAACATACGGAACATATATGGAATTATGTTGTAAACAAAAGTGTGTTAAAAAAAACAAACAAAATAAGGTTCATATTGGGAGACTGCCTGGGAATACCAGGTGCTATAAGCTTGGGCGGCATGGTGGTGTAGTGGTTAGCACGGTTGCCTCACAGCAAGAAGGTTCTGGGTTCGAACCCAGCGGCTGGCGAGGGCCTTTCTGTGTGGAGTTTGTGTCTGTGTGGGTTTCCTCTGGATGCTCCGGTTTCCCCCACAGTCCAAAGACATGTGGTTAGGTTAATATGGGATGGCCTTGGGCTGAGGTGCTCTTGAGCGAGGCACTGGACTCCTGACTGTTCCTCGGGCACTGTTAGCATGGCTGCCCACTGCTCTGGGTATGTATGTATGTATGTATGTATGTGTGTGTGCTCATGTGTATGATGAATAAAGTTGTGCTTTCTTTCTTTTATTTTAGATTCTCCAAAGTAGCCAGTGTTTACCTGGATGATGCTTTACACACTTGGCATTATCTTAACCAGCTTCATGAGATAGTCATCTGGAATGCTTTTGAATTAATAGGTGTCTAGTCAAAAGTTAATTAGTGCAATTTGAGATCAAATAGTAAATAATAACAATACAGTAAATAGGCCTATTCAACAACACAACTGTAGTAATCCATATTATGGCAAGAACCAAACAATTAAGTAAAGAGAAACGACATCCATCATGACTTTAAGACATGAGGAAGTGACTTTTAATTCATAAAAATACAACCCCGATTCCAAAAAAGTTGGGACAAAGTACAATAAAAATGGAATGCAATGATGTGGAAGTTTCAAAATTCCATATTTTATTCAGAATAGAACATAGATCACATATCAAATGTTTAAACTGAGCAAATGTATCATTTAAAGAGAAAAATTAGGTGATTTTAAATTTCATGACAACAACACATCTCAAAAAAGTTGGGACAAGGCCATGTTTACCACTGTGAGACATCCCCTTTTCTCTTTACAACAGTCTGTAAATGTCTGGGGACTGAGGAGACAAGTTGCTCAAGTTTAGGGATAGGAATGTGTAGAACTTTGCACGGGTGGGTGGAGCACAGAAGTACGACAGGCCAGAACTGAATTTCCAAAAACTCTTTATTAACACTTTTCAGCGTTTCTTCACTCTCCCAGACACACACACACACACACACACACACACACACACACACACACACACACACATCAGCCATCTGGTTGGGGAGAGAGCTCTCTTCCTCTGCTCTCTCTCCTTATATCGGGTGTGGTCGCTGGGAAGACACAAACACAGGTTAATTGACATCAGGTGTAGTGATTCTGCCACTTACCTTCCCTGACTTCGCCCTCCAGTCATAGACCGACGCTTGACCACGCCCCTGCTGCCACATATCCCCACCGCCCGACTCAGGCCGGACAGGCGTCCGGCCTGCAGCCGACCCCCCCCGCCTTTGACGGGAGAGGAAGTCCGCCACAACCATCTGCGCCCCTGGCCTGTGGATCAGCTTGAAGTTAAAGGGCTGGAGTGCCAGATACCAATGGGTGATCCATGCGTTGGCATCCTTCATGTGGTAGAGCCACTGGAGGGGCACGTGGTCCGAACAGAGGGTGAAAGGGTGTCCCAGCAGGTAGTAGTGGAGGACGAGGACCGCCCACTTGATGGCTAGGCACTCCTTCTCGATTGTGCTGTAGCGCCCCTCACGCACTGACAGCTTCCTGCCGATATACAGCACGGGGCGATCCTCCCCCTCCACCTCCTGGGACAAAACAGCCCCCAGCCCTCTGTCCGACGCGTCCGTCTGCAACATAAAGGGGAGAGAGAAGTCAGGGAAGTGTAACAGTGACCCCCCACACAGTGCAGCCTTCACCTCAGAGAAAGCCCGCTGGCATTGCTCCGTCCACTGGACCAGATCTGGTGCCCCCTTTTTAGTGAGATCAATCAGCGGGCTAGTGACATCTGAATAATTAGGTATAAACCTACGATAGTAGCCAGCCAGCCCCAGGAACTGTCTCACCCCCTTTTTGGTCTTGGGCCTCGGGCAGGCTGCAATCGCTGCTGTCTTATTAATTTGGGGACGCACCTGCCCATTGCCCAAGTGGAAGCCCAGATACCATACTTCCACCCGCCCAATCGCACACTTCGTCGGGTTGGCTGTGAGACCCGCTCGCCTCAGCGACCCAAGGACGGCCCTCAGGTGCTGCAGATGCTGCGGCCAGTCATTACTGCAGATTATTATGTCGTCCAAGTATGCAGCTGCGTAGGTGGTGTGGGGGCGGAGGACTCTGTCCATGAGCCGCTGGAATGTAGCGGGTGCCCCAAACAGCCCAAAAGGAAGTGTGACAAATTGGTGTAAGCCAAACGGTGTGGAAAAGGCCCTTTTTTCTCGGGATAATGGAGTCAAGGGGATCTGCCAATAACCCTTTGTCAAATCCAGTGTCGAATAAAAGCGAGCCGTGCCTAGTCGATCCAGCAACTCGTCAATGCGAGGCATTGGGTATGCGTCAAATTTAGACACCGCGTTGACTTTTCTATAGTTCACACAGAACCGGACCGACCCATCGGCCTTGGGAACCAAGACCACCGGGCTGCTCCAGTCACTGTGGGACTCCTCGACAATGCCCATTTCGAGCATGGCCTCGAGTTCTTCCCGAACCACCTTTTTCTTGTGTTCGGGTAGACTGTAAGGGCGGCTGCGCACTACCACCCCTGGGGGCGTCTCAATGTGGTGTTCTATGAGGTGGGTGCGTCCGGGCAGGGGCGAGAACACGTCCGAAAATTCGGTCTGCAACTGGGCAACCTCCGTGAGTTGGGTCGGGGAGAGGTGGTCTCCACAGGGGACCGGAGAGGTAAGCGATGTCAATGTTCCTTTTTGAACCTCCATCCCCAGCTCCGCCTTCTCTGGAACCACCGACACCAACGCCACGGGGACCTCCTCGTTCCAGAGTTTAAACAGATTGAGGTGGTAAATCTGTAGCACCCCACCCCTGTCCGTTCGCCTCACCTCATAGTCGATGTCCCCGACTCGCCGTATGACCTCAAAGGATCCTTGCCACTTGGCGATCAATTTGGAGCTCGATGTGGGCAACAGTACGAGTACTTTATCTCCCAGTGCGAACTCCCTAAGGCGCGTACCCCTGTCGTACAGGCGGATTTGTCGTTCTTGAGCCTGCCCCAAATTCTTCTGGGTTAGGTGTGTGAGTGTGTGGAGTTTTGCGCGCAGGTCAATATACTGAATTTTGTTTTTGCTCGGTGAAGGTCCCTCCTCCCAATTTTCCCGCAGTACATCTAGGATGCCGCGCGGCTTACGCCCATATAATAATTTAAACGGGGAGAACCCCGTGGAGGCTTGTGGGACCTCTCGCACTGCGAATAACAGGGGTTCGAGCCATTTATCCCAATTGCGTGTGTCCTCGCTTACAAATTTTTTAATTATATTCTTGAGGGTGCGGTTGAACCGTTCGACTAAACCGTCTGTTTGTGGGTGATAAACGCTGGTGCAGATCGGCTTAATTCCCAATAACCCATACAGTTCGCGCAGTGTGCATGACATAAACAAAGTGCCTTGATCAGTCAGAATCTCTTTGGGGATTCCGACTCGGGAGATGACGTGGAAGAGCGCTTCCGCAATACTGCGTGCTGAGATATTGCGAAGAGGCACTGCTTCCGGGTATCACGTTGCATAGTCCACTAGGACTAAAATAAAGCGATACCCTCGTGTTGACCGATCTAATGGCCTGACGAGATCCATCACAATTCTTTCGAACGGGGTCTCGATTAATGGTAGAGGGTGCAAAGGCGCTTTTGGAATGGCCGCTGGATTTACTAACTGGCATTCGCGGCATGCCGTACACCACCTATGGACATCGCCGCGAATCCCTGGCCAATAGAACCGGGCCAGTATTCGGGCTAGTGTCTTATACTGCCCCAAGTGTCCAGCCATGGGATTAAAGTGAGCCGCCTGGAATATCAATTCCCGGCGGCTCTTTGGGATCAAAAGTTGTGAGACTGTCTCTTTAGTCTTAGTGTCCTGCATCACTCGGTATAATCTATCTCTCATAATGGAGAAATAGGGGAAGGATGGGGTGGCGTTTGGCTGGAGCGTTTGACCATCGATTACTCTCACTTGGTCAAATGCATGCCGCAGAGTCTCATCTCGCGACTGCTCTAACGGGAAATCTGCAAGGGATTCCCCGAGAGAGGGAGGAGGAGCCTGCTGCTCCTCACTCTGACGCGAAGATGACGTAGACGGCTCTGTGACAGCTGCTCCCGCCAATGCCACTCTGGGACCTCCCCCTGCTGAACTACGGCAGGACCCACTCTTCACTAAATGAGTCATTAACTCCCCAAATCCCGGCCAATCAGTCTCCAAAATTATTGAGTGGGTAAGGCAAGGATTAACCGCCGCCTTTACACTAGACTTCTCTCGTGAAATCTATATTCTGCAGTATGTGGTTTGGCATTGTCATGTTGGAAAATGCAAGGTCTTCCCTGAAAGAGACGTTGTCTGGATGGGAGCATAATTGCTCTAGAACCTGGATAGACCTTTCAGCATTGATGGTGTCTTCCCAGATGTGTATGCTGCCCATGCCACATGCACTAATGCAACCCCATACCATCAGAGATGCAGGCTTCTGAACTGAGCACTGATAACAACTTGGTAGACTAAGTTGATAAAGAAGTTGATAACTTCTTTAGTCTGAATGACACGGCGTCCCTGATTTCCATAAAGAACTTCAAATTTTGATTCGTCTGACCACAGAACAGTTTTCCACTTTGCCACAGTCCATTTTAAATGAGCCTTGGCCCAGAGAAGACGTCTGTGCTTCTTGATCATGTTTAGATACGGCTTCTTCTTTGAACTATAGAGTTTAGCTGGCAACGGCGGATGGCACGGTGAATTGTGTTCACAGATAATGTTCTCTGGAAATATTCCTGAGCCCATTTTGTGATTTCCAATACAGAAGCATGCCTGTATGTGATGCAGTGCCGTCTAAGGGCCCCGAAGATCACGGGCACCCAGTATGGTTTTCCGGCCTTGACCCTTATGCACAGAGATTCTTCCAGATTCTCTGAATCTTTTGATGATATTATGCACTGTAGATGATGATATGTTCAAACTCTTTGCAATTTTACACTGTCGAACTCCTTTCTGATATTGCTCCACTATTTGTCGGCGTAGAATTAGGGGGATTGGTGATCCTCTTCCCATCTTTACTTCTGAGAGCTGCTGCCACTCCAAGATGCTCTTTTTATACCAAGTCATGTTAATGACCTATTGCCAATTGACCTAATGAGTTGCAATTTGGTCCTCCAGCTGTTCCTTTTTTGTACCTTTAACTTTTCCAGCCTCTTATTGCCCCTGTCCCAACTTTTTTAAGATGTGTTGCTGTCATGAAATTTCATATGAGCCAATATTTGGCATGAAATTTCAAAATGTCTCATTTTCGACATTTGATATGTTGTCAAGTCAAGTCAACTTTATTGTCAAATATGCTATACATGCTCAACATACAGCACAGATGAAATATCAGTCCTCTCTGACCCACGGTGCAAACAGGCAATGCAATAAATAAAAATAGAATAATTGAAAAAAACAAACAATATAAACAGTATAAACACTCTAGATAGGAACTAGACATAGACTAAACACTCAGACAAACAATATAAACAGTATAAATAAACAGTATAAACACTAGATAAAACAAGACATAGACTAAACACTCAAACAATATAAACAGTATAAATAAACAGTATAAACACTTGATAAGAACTACACACAGACTAAACACTCAGACAATATAAACAGTATAAACACTCTAGATATGAACTAGACGTAGACTAAACACTCATATATATATATATATATATATATAATATATGTGTGTTTGTGGGCGGCACGGTGGTGTAGTGGTTAGCGCTGTCGCCTCACAGCAAGAAGGTCCTGGGTTCGAGCCCCGGGGCCGGCGAGGGCCCTTCTGTGTGGAGTTTGCATGTTCTCCCCGTGTCCGCGTGGGTTTCCTCCGGGTGCTCCGGTTTCCCCCACACTCCAAAGACATGCAGGTTAGGTTAACCGGTGACTCTAAATTGACCGTAGGTGTGAGTATGAATGGTTGTCTGTGTCTATGTGTCAGCCCTGTGATGACCTGGCGACTTGTCCAGGGTGTACCCCGCCTTTCGCCCATAGTCAGCTGGGATAGGCTCCGGCTTGCATGCGACCCTGTAGAAGGATAAAGTGGCTAGAGATAATGAGATGTGTGTTTCTGTGTGTGTATATTATATATACACAAACACACACACACATAAATTGGTTCAAATAACCAAACAGTCAAGGGCACTTGAGGTATAGCAGGTAAACATGAAATAAGCAGCATAAACAAACTAGCAGCTGTTAAGATGAGGTAGTGCGGAATAGTGCAAATGAGCGAGGTAAAGTGAAATGTGCGGTCCCTGAGTTCAGTGTGTTAATGAACGATGAGATGTATGTATATGTGTGTGTGTGTGTGTGTTTGGGGGGTGGGGAACTGTAAGGATGACATGTCAGATGCTGAAGGGGGGGCAGGGGGGTGTGCGAGCAGAATCTGTGGCAGGGGGCAGAGGGGGGAGGAGGGGCAGAACAGGGAGGGAGTTGAGCCTCCTGACCGCCTGGTGAAAGAAACTGTTCTTGAGCCTGCTGGTTTTGGCCTGGAGACTCCGCAGTCTCCTCCCCGATGGCAGCAGACTGAAGAGGCTGTGAGATGGGTGGGTGGGGTCACCTGCAATCCTGATGGCTTTGCAGGTGAGGTGGGAGTTATAAATATCCATAAGAGAAGGGAGAGAGACACCAGTGATCCTCTCAGCTGCTCTCACGATGCGCTGCAGAGACTTGCAGCAGGACACGGTGCAGGCACCGTACCACACGGTGATGCAACTGGTCAGGATGTTCTCAATGGTGCCTCTGTAGAAAGTGTGCATGATGGGGGCCGGGGCTCTTGCTCTCCTCAGTTTGCGGAGGAAGTAGAGACGCTGTTGGGCTTTTTTGGCCAGTGATGTGGTGTTGTTGCTCCAGGACAGGTCTTCAGAGATGTGCACACCCAGAAACTTGGTGCTGCTCACCCTCTCCACTGCAGCACCGTCGATAGATAGTGGAGCATGCTGGGTGTGCTCTCTCCTGAAGTCCACAACAATCTCCTTCATCTTCTCCACGTTCAGACGGAGATTGTTGTCCTTGCATCACATGGCCAAGCGGCTCACCTCACTCCTGTAGATTGTCTCATCGCCATTGTTGATGAGACCCACCACAGTCGTGTCATCCGCAAACTTAATGAAGAGATTTGAGCTGGATGTTGGTGTGCAGTCGTGGGTCAGCAGAGTGAAGAGGAGGGGGCTTAGCACACATCCTTGGGGGGCCCCCGTGTTCAGTGTGATGGTGCTGGAGGAGTTGCTGCCGACCTGTACAGTCTGTGGTCTCCCCGTCAGGAAGTCCAGCAGCCAGTTGCACAGGGAGGTGTTGAGTCCCAGCTGGTCCAGTTTGTGAATGAGCTGCTGAGGAATGATTGTGTTGAATGCTGAGCTAAAGTCTATGAACAGCATTCTGACATACGAGTCTTTTGTCTCGAGGTGGGTGAGGGCTGAGTGGAGGGCAGTGGAGATGGCGTCATCGGTCGAACGGTTGGACTGATATGCAAACTGGAAAGGATCCAGGGCGGGGGGGAGGGCAGACTTTATATGCCTCATGACTAGTCGCTCGAAGCACTTCATGAGGATGGGAGTGAGTGCGACAGGGCGGTAGTCATCGAAACAGGAGGGAGACGGCTTCTTCGGGACCGGGATGATGGTGGTGGTTTTGAGGCACGTGGGGACAACAGCCTGGCTCAACGAGATGTTGAAGATGTCTGTAAAGACATCTGTGAGCTCCTCGGCACAGTCTCTCAGGACACGACCAGGAATGTTATCAGGACCCGGGGCTTTTCATGCATTTGTCGTCCTGAGAGCTCTCCTCACGCTGTCTGGGGACAGTGTCAACACCTGGTCGCCGGGAGATGGTGGGGTCTTCTGTGCCTTGGTGTTGTTGTCTGCCTCAAAGCCCCCGCCACAGGTTCCTGGTGTCTCTGCTGTCGTTGAAATGGTCAGCAATGTGCCTGGAATACTGTCGATGTTCTATTGTGAATACAATATCAGTTTTTGAGATTTGTCAATTATTGCATTCTGTTTTTATTTACAATTTGTACTTTGTCCCAACTTTTTTGGAATCAGGGTTGTAAATTAAAAACACCGAGTTAGAAGGAGTGTCCAGACTTTTGACTGGTACTGCATTTATTATGCTATTAATGCTACTGAATTAAAAACAGTAATAGAATCTGAAAATATATTTTAAAAATAATTATACACAGAAACATTAGCTGGATTTATTTATATTTCAAGTTATCCATCTTATTTGCTAAAACATGATTTTGTCCGGGCGGCACGGTGGTGTAGTGGTTAGCGCTGTCGCCTCACAGCAAGAAGGTCCTGGGTTCGAGCCCCGGGGCCGGCAAGGGCCTTTCTGTGTGGAGTTTGCATGTTCTCCCCGTGTCCGCGTGGGTTTCCTCCGGGTGCTCCGGTTTCCCCCACAGTCCAAAGACATGCAGGTTAGGTTAACTGGTGACTCTAAATTGACCGTAGGTGTGAATGTGAGTGTGAATGGTTGTCTGTGTCTATGTGTCAGCCCTGTGATGACCTGGCGACTTGTCCAGGGTGTACCCCGCCTTTCGCCCGTAGTCAGCTGGGATAGGCTCCAGCTTGCCTGTGACCCTGTAGAAGGATAAAGCGGCTAGAGATAATGAGATGAGATGAGATGATTTTGTCCAGAATCAGAATCAGTTTTATTGCCCAAGTATACTTACATACACAAGGAATTTGACTTCGGTAGGTGTTAACTCTCTATACACTTAACAGTAGACATGTAGTAGTATACATTTAGTAGACAAGTAATAATATAGACATATGCTGTACAATAGAGGCAACAATATACGGTACATATTGGCACATATCAACATAATGTACAAATAATACAATAAACAAATAAGACATAAGTTAAGACATAAATTATACCTAAATTACAGGCCAAATGGTGAGTGTGGAATATAAAGTGCAAGTAATAGTGCAGTGTAGTGTAATAGTGTAGTGTGTAGGATGCATATAGGAATGGTAAGTATGGAGTAGAAATTCAAGCATCTCGTAGCATCCACAACAAGACACACACACACACACACACACACACACACACACACGATCAAATACACACACAAACACTGTCCTGTCAAGGTTGCCATGGTCGTGGGTTTCCTCCGGGTGCTCTGGTTTCCCCCCCAATCCAAAGGCATGCAGTTAGGTTGACGTGGGGCGGCCTTGGGCTGAGGTGCCCTTGAGCAAGGTACCAAACCCCTGACTGCTCCCCGGGCCCTCTGGTGTGGCTGCCCACTGCTCTGGGTGTGTGTGTGTGTGTGTGTTCACTGCTTCAGATGGGTTAAATGCAGAGGATGAATTTCACTGTGCTTGAAGTGTGCATGTGACAAATAAAGGTTTCTTCTTCTTAAAGGGGAACAGAGGGCAATATATAGAGTAAATATAACAATAAAACACACATTAAGGAACCTTATTCAAGACTTACAAAAGTTTTTTGTTCTAAGGTTGGAAAGTTATAGTGTTTTGAAAGTACCTCGAGCAAACTATTTCCGCAGTTTGAACAGGATTGCATCAGGATTGCAGGTGACCCCACCCACCCATCTCACAGCCTCTTCAGTCTGCTGCCATCGGGGAGGAGACTGCGGAGTCTCCGGGCCAAAACCAGCAGGCTCAAGAACAGTTTCTTTCACCAGGCGGTCAGGAGGCTCAACTCCCTCCCTGTTCTGCCCCTCCTCCCCCCTCTGCCCCCCGCCACAGATTCTGCTCGCGCACCCCCCTGCCCCCCATTCAGCATCTGACATGTCATCCTCACAGTTCCCCACCCCAAACACACACACAGACATACATACATCTCATCGTTCATTAACACACTGAACTCAGGGACCGCACATTTCACTTTACCTCGCTCATTTGCACTATTCCAAATTGTAAATAAAAATGGAATGCAATAATTTACAAATCTCAAAAACTGATATTGTATTCACAATAGAACATAGACAACATACCAAATGTTGAAAGTGAGACATTTTGAAATTTCATGCCAAATATTTGCTCATATGAAATTTCATGACAGCAACACATCTCAAAAAAGTTGGGACAGGGGCAATAAGAGGCTGGAAAAGTTAAGGGTACAAAAAAGGAACAGCTGGAGGACCAAATTGCAACTCATTAGGTCAATTGGCAATAGGTCATTAACATGACTGGGTATAAAAAGAGCATCTTGGAGTGGCAGCGGCTCTCAGAAGTAAAGATGGGAAGAGGATCACCAATCCCCCTAATTCTGCGCCGACAAATAGTGGAGCAATATCAGAAAGGAGTTCGACAGTGGCGGCACGGTGGTGTAGTGGTTAGCGCTGTCGCCTCACAGCAAGAAGGTCCTGGGTTCGAGCCCCGGGGCCGGCGAGGGCCTTTCTGTGTGGAGTTTGCATGTTCTCCCTGTGTCCGCGTGGGTTTCCTCTGGGTGCTCCGGTTTCCCCCACAGTCCAAAGACATGCAGGTTAGGTTAACTGGTGACTCTAAATTGACCGTAGGTGTGAATGTGAGTGTGAATGCTTGTCTGTGTCTATGTGTCAGCCCTGTGATGACCTGGCGACTTGTCCAGGGTGTACCCCGCCTTTCGCCCGTAGTCAGCTGGGATAGGCTCCAGCTTGCCTGCGACCCTGTAGAAGGATAAAGCGGCTAGAGATAATGAGATGAGATGAGATGAGTTCGACAGTGTAAAATTGCAAAGAGTTTGAACATATCATCATCTACAGTGCATAATATCATCAAAAGATTCAGAGAATCTGGAAGAATCTCTGTGTGTAAGGGTCAAGGCCGGAAAACCATACTGGGTGCCCGTGATCTTCGAGGCCCTTAGACGGCACTGCATCACATACAGGCATGCTTCTGTATTGGAAATCACAGAAATCACAGTCCAAAGACATGCAGGTTAGGTTAACCGGTGACTCTAAATTGACCGTAGGTGTGAGTATGAATGGTTGTCTGTGTCTATGTGTCAGCCCTGTGATGACCTGGCGACTTGTCCAGGGTGTACCCCGCCTTTCGCCCATAGTCAGCTGGGATAGGCTCCGGCTTGCATGCGACCCTGTAGAAGGATAAAGTGGCTAGAGATAATGAGATGTGTGTTTGTGTGTGTGTGTGTGTGTGTGTGTATATTATATATATACACACACACACACACATATAAATTGGTTCAAATAACCAAACAGTCAAGGGCACTTGAGGTATAGCAGGTAAACATGAAATAAGCAGCATAAACAAACTAGCAGCTGTTAAGATGAGGTAGTGCGGAATAGTGCAAATGAGCGAGGTAAAGTGAAATGTGCGGTCCCTGAGTTCAGTGTGTTAATGAACGATGAGATGTATGTATATGTGTGTGTGTGTGTGTGTGTTTGGGGGGGGGAACTGTGAGGATGACATGTCAGATGCTGAAGGGGGGGCAGGGGGGTGTGCGAGCAGAATCTGTGGCAGGGGGCAGAGGGGGGAGGAGGGGCAGAACAGGGAGGGAGTTGAGCCTCCTGACCGCCTGGTGAAAGAAACTGTTCTTGAGCCTGCTGGTTTTGGCCTGGAGACTCCGCAGTCTCCTCCCCGATGGCAGCAGACTGAAGAGGCTGTGAGATGGGTGGGTGGGGTCACCTGCAATCCTGATGGCTTTGCAGGTGAGGTGGGAGTTATAAATATCCATAAGAGAAGGGAGAGAGACACCAGTGATCCTCTCAGCTGCTCTCACGATGCGCTGCAGAGACTTGCAGCAGGACACGGTGCAGGCACCGTACCACACGGTGATGCAACTGGTCAGGATGTTCTCAATGGTGCCTCTGTAGAAAGTGTGCATGATGGGGGCCGGGGCTCTTGCTCTCCTCAGTTTGCGGAGGAAGTAGAGACGCTGTTGGGCTTTTTTGGCCAGTGATGTGGTGTTGTTGCTCCAGGACAGGTCTTCAGAGATGTGCACACCCAGAAACTTGGTGCTGCTCACCCTCTCCACTGCAGCACCGTCGATAGATAGTGGAGCATGCTGGGTGTGCTCTCTCCTGAAGTCCACAACAATCTCCTTCATCTTCTCCACGTTCAGACGGAGATTGTTGTCCTTGCATCACATGGCCAAGCGGCTCACCTCACTCCTGTAGATTGTCTCATCGCCATTGTTGATGAGACCCACCACAGTCGTGTCATCCGCAAACTTAATGAAGAGATTTGAGCTGGATGTTGGTGTGCAGTCGTGGGTCAGCAGAGTGAAGAGGAGGGGGCTTAGCACACATCCTTGGGGGGCCCCACGTCAACCTAACTGCATGCCTTTGGATTGGGGGGGAAACCAGAGCACCCGGAGGAAACCCACGACCATGGCAACCTTGACAGGACAGTGTTTGTGTGTGTATTTGATCATGTGTGTGTGTGTGTGTGTGTGTGTGTGTGTGTGTGTGTGTCTTGTTGTGGATGCTACGAGATGCTTGAATTTCTACTCCATACTTACCATTCCTATATGCATCCTACACACTACACTATTACACTACACTGCACTATTACTTGCACTTTACATTCCACACTCACCATTTGGCCTGTAATTTAGGTATAATTTATGTCTTAACTTATGTCTTATTTGTTTATTGTATTATTTGTACATTATGTTGATATGTGCCTATATGTACCATATATTGTTGCCTCTATTGTACAGCATATGTCTATATTATTACTTGTCTACTAAATGTATACTACTACATGTCTACTGTTAAGTGTATAGAGAGTTAACACCTACCGAAGTCAAATTCCTTGTGTATGTAAGTATACTTGGGCAATAAAACTGATTCTGATTCTGGACAAAATCATGTTTTAGCAAATAAGATGGATAACTTGAAATATAAATAAATCCAGCTATTGTTTCTGTGTATAATTATTTTTAAAATATATTTTCAGATTCTATTACTGTTTTTAATTCAGTAGCATTAATAGCATAATAAATGCAGTACCAGTCAAAAGTCTGGACACTCCTTCTAACTCAGTGTTTTTAATTTACAACCCTGATTCCAAAAAAGTTGGGACAAAGTACAAATTGTAAATAAAAACAGAATGCAATAATTGACAAATCTCAAAAACTGATATTGTATTCACAATAGAACACAGACAGTATTCCAGGCACATTGCTGACCATTTCAACGACAGCAGAGACACCAGGAACCTGTGGGGGGGGATCCAGACCATCACAGACTACAAGCCCTCGCCACAGACCTGTGACAACTCCACATCTCTGCTGAATCAGTTGAACGACTTCTTCGCTCGCTTTGAGGCAGACAACAACACCAAGGCACAGAAGACCCCACCATCTCCCGGCGACCAGGTGTTGACACTGTCCCCAGACAGCGTGAGGAGAGCTCTCAGGACGACAAATGCACGAAAAGCCCCGGGTCCTGATAACATTCCTGGTCGTGTCCTGAGAGACTGTGCCGAGGAGCTCGCAGATGTCTTTACAGACATCTTCAACATCTCGTTGAGCCAGGCTGTTGTCCCCACGTGCCTCAAAACCACCACCATCATCCCGGTCCCGAAGAAGCCGTCTCCTTCCTGTTTCGATGACTACCGCCCTGTCACACTCACTCCCATCCTCATGAAGTGCTTCGAGCGGCTAGTCATGAGGCATATAAAGTCTGCCCTCCCCCCCGCCCTGGATCCTTTCCAGTTTGCATATCAGTCCAACCGTTCGACCGATGACGCCATCTCCACTGCCCTCCACTCAGCCCTCACCCACCTCGAGACAAAAGACTCGTATGTCAGAATGCTGTTCATAGACTTTAGCTCAGCATTCAACACAATCATTCCTCAGCAGCTCATTCACAAACTGGACCAGCTGGGACTCAACACCTCCCTGTGCAACTGGCTGCTGGACTTCCTGACGGGGAGACCACAGACTGTACGGGTCGGCAGCAACTCCTCCAGCACCATCACACTGAACACGGGGGCCCCCCAAGGATGTGTGCTAAGCCCCCTCCTCTTCATTCTGCTGACCCACGACTGCACACCAACATCCAGCTCAAATCTCTTCATTAAGTTTGCGGATGACACGACTGTGGTGGGTCTCATCAACAATGGCGATGAGACAATCTACAGGAGTGAGGTGAGCCACTTGGCCATGTGATGCAAGGACAACAATCTCCGTCTGAACATGGAGAAGATGAAGGAGATTGTTGTGGACTTCAGGAGAGAGCACACCCAGCATGCTCCACTATCTATCGACGGTGCTGCAGTGGAGAGGGTGAGCAGCACCAAGTTTCTGGGTGTGCACATCTCTGAAGACCTGTCCTGGAGCAACAACACCACATCACTGGCCAAAAAAGCCCAACAGCGTCTCTACTTCCTCCGCAAACTGAGGAGAGCAAGAGCCCCAGCCCCCATCATGCACACTTTCTACATAGGCACCATTGAGAACATCCTGACCAGCTGCATCACCGTGTGGTATGGTGCCTGCACCGTGTCCTGCTGCAAGTCTCTGCAGCGCATCGTGAGAGCAGCTGAGAGGATCACTGGTGTCTCTCTCCCTTCTCTTATGGATATTTATAACTCCCGCCTCACCTGCAAAGCCATCAGGATTGCAGGTGACCCCACCCACCCATCTCACAGCCTCTTCAGTCTGCTGCCATCGGGGAGGAGACTGCGGAGTCTCCGGGCCAAAACCAGCAGGCTCAAGAACAGTTTCTTTCACCAGGCGGTCAGGAGGCTCAACTCCCTCCCTGTTCTGCCCCTCCTCCCCCCTCTGCCCCCCGCCACAGATTCTGCTCGCACACCCCCCTGCCCCCCATTCAGCATCTGACATGTCATCCTCACAGTTCCCCCCCCCAAACACACACACAGACATACATACATCTCATCGTTCATTAACACACTGAACTCAGGGACCGCACATTTCACTTTACCTCGCTCATTTGCACTATTCCAAATTGTAAATAAAAATGGAATGCAATAATTTACAAATCTCAAAAACTGATATTGTATTCACAATAGAACATAGACAACATACCAAATGTTGAAAGTGAGACATTTTGAAATTTCATGCCAAATATTTGCTCATATGAAATTTCATGACAGCAACACATCTCAAAAAAATTGGGACAGGGGCAATAAGAGGCTGGAAAAGTTAAGGGTACAAAAAAGGAACAGCTGGAGGACCAAATTGCAACTCATTAGGTCAATTGGCAATAGGTCATTAACATGACTAGGTATAAAAAGAGCATCTTGGAGTGGCAGCGGCTCTCAGAAGTAAAGATGGGAAGAGGATCACCAATCCCCCTAATTCTGCGCCGACAAATAGTGGAGCAATATCAGAAAGGAGTTCGACAGTGTAAAATTGCAAAGAGTTTGAACATATCATCATCTACAGTGCATAATATCATCAAAAGATTCAGAGAATCTGGAAGAATCTCTGTGCGTAAGGGTCAAGGCCGGAAAACCATACTGGGTGCCCGTGATCTTCGGGGCCCTTAGACGGCACTGCATCACATACAGGCATGTTTCTGTATTGGAAATCACAAAATGGGCTCAGGGCGGCACGGTGGTGTAGTGGTTAGCACTGTCGCCTCACAGCAAGAAGGTCCGGGTTTGAGCCCCGTAGCCGGCGAGGGCCTTTCTGTGTGGAGTTTGCATGTTCTCCCCGTGTCTGCGTGGGTTTCCTCCGGGTGCTCCGGTTTCCCCCACAGTCCAAAGACATGCAGGTTAGGTCAACTGGTGACTCTAAATTGACTGTAGGTGTGAATGTGAATGGTTGTCTGTGTCTATGTGTCAGCCCTGTGATGACCTGGCGACTTGTCCAGGGTGTACCCTGCCTTTCACCCGTAGTCAGCTGGGATAGGCTCCAGCTTTCCTGCGACCCTGTAGAACAGGATAACGCGGCTAGAGATAATGAGATGAGAATGAGAAGATGGGCTCAGAAATATTTCCAGAGAACATTATCTGTGAACACAATTCACTGTGCCATCCGCCGTTGCCAGCTAAAACTCTATAGTTCAAAGAAGAAGCCATATCTAAACATGATCCAGAAGCGCAGACGTCTTCTCTGGGCCATGGCTCATTTAAAATGGACTGTCGCAAAGTGGAAAACTGTTCTGTGGTCAGACGAATCAAAATTTGAAGTTCTTTATGGAAATCAGGGACGCCGTGTCATTCAGACTAAAGAAGTTATCAACTTCTTTATCAACTTAGTCTACCAAGTTGTTATCAGCGCTCAGTTCAGAAGCCTGCATCTCTGATGGTATGGGGTTGCATTAGTGCATGTGGCATGGGCAGCATACACATCTGGAAAGACACCATCAATGCTGAAAGGTCTATCCAGGTTCTAGAGCAATTATGCTCCCATCCAGACAACGTCTCTTTCAGGGAAGACCTTGCATTTTCCAACATGACAATGCCAAACCACATACTGCAGAATATAGATTTCATGAGAGAAATCTAGTGTAAAGGCGGCAGTTAATCCTTGCCTTACCCACTCGATAATTTTGAAGACTGATTGGCCGGGATTTGGGGAGTTAATCACTCATTTAGTGAAGAGTGGGTCCTGCCGTAGTTCAGCAGGGGGAGGTCCCGGAGTGGCATTGGCGGGAGCAGCTGTCACAGAGCCGTCTACGTCATCTTCGCGTCAGAGTGAGGAGCAGCAGGCTCCTCCTCCCTCTCTCGGGGAATCCCTTGCAGATTTCCCGTTAGAGCAGTCGCGAGATGAGACTCTGCGGCATGCATTTGACCAAGTGAGAGTAATCGATGGTCAAACGCTCCAGCCAAACGCCACCCCATCCTTCCCCTATTTCTCCATTATGAGAGATAGATTATACCGACTGATGCAGGACACTAAGACTAAAGAGACAGTCTCACAACTTTTGATCCCAAAGAGCTGCCGGGAATTGATATTCCAGGCGGCTCACTTTAATCCCATGGCTGGACACTTGGGGCAGTATAAGACACTAGCCCGAATACTGGCCCGGTTCTATTGGCCAGGGATTCGCGGCGATGT
Organism: Neoarius graeffei; assembly: GCF_027579695.1. Classification (NCBI taxonomy): domain Eukaryota; kingdom Metazoa; phylum Chordata; class Actinopteri; order Siluriformes; family Ariidae; genus Neoarius; species Neoarius graeffei. The sequence goes on along the minus strand of NC_083571.1, from coordinate 109,732,705 downwards.
CCATAGGTGGTGTACGGCATGCCACGAATGCCAGTTAGTAAATCCAGCGGCCATTCCAAAAGCGCCTTTGCACCCTCTACCATTAATCGAGACCCCGTTCGAAAGAATTGTAATGGATCTCGTCAGGCCATTAGATCGGTCAACATGAGGGTATCGCTTTATTTTAGTCCTAGTGGACTATGCAACGTGATACCCGGAAGCAGTGCCTCTTCGCAATATCTCAGCACGCAGTATTGCGGAAGCGCTCTTCCACGTCATCTCCCGAGTCGGAATCCCCAAAGAGATTCTGACTGATCAAGGCACTTTGTTTATGTCATGTACACTGTGCGAACTGTATGGGTTATTGGGAATTAAGCCGATCCGCACCAGCGTTTATCACCCACAAACGGACGGTTTAGTCGAACGGTTCAACCGCACCCTCAAGAATATGATTAAAAAATTCGTAAGCAAGGACACACGCAATTGGGATAAATGGCTCGAACCCCTGTTATTCGCAGTGCGAGACGTCCCACAAGCCTCCACGGGGTTCTCCCCATTCAAATTATTATATGGGCATAAGCCGCGTGGCATCCTAGATGTACTGCGGGAAAATTGGGAGGAGGGACCTTCACCGAGCAAAAACGAAATTCAGTATATTGACCTGCGTGCAAAACTCCACACACTCACACACCTAACCCAGGAGAATTTGCGGCAGGCTCAAGAACGACAAATCCGCCTGTACGACAGGGGTACGCGCCTTAGGGAGTTCGCACTGGGAGATAAAGTACTCATACTGTTGTCCACGTCGAGCTCCAAATTGATTGCCAAGTGGCAAGGACCCTTTGAGGTCATGCAGCGAGTCGGGGACGTCGACTATGAGGTGAGGCGAACGGACAGGGGTGGGGTGCTACAGATTTACCACCTCAATCTGCTTAGACTCTGGAACGAGGAGGTCCCCATGGCGTTGGTGTCGGTGGTTCCGGAGAAGGCGGAGCTGGGGACGGAGGTTCAAAAAGGAACATTGACATCGCTTACCTCTCCGGTACCCTGTGGAGACCACCTCTCCCCGACCCAACTCACGGAGGTTGCCCAGTTGCAGACCGAATTTTCGGACGTGTTCTCGCCCCTGCCCGGACGCACCCACCTCATAGAACACCACATTGAGACGCCCCCAGGGGTGGTAGTGCGCAGCCGCCCTTACAGGCTACCCGAACACAAGAAAAAGGTGGTTCGGGAAGAACTCGAGGCCATGCTCGAAATGGGCATTGTCGAGGAGTCCCACAGTGACTGGAGCAGCCCGGTGGTCTTGGTTCCCAAGGCCGATGGGTCGGTCCGGTTCTGTGTGAACTATAGAAAAGTCAACGCGGTGTCTAAATTTGACGCATACCCAGTGCCTCGCATTGACGAGTTGCTGGATTGACTAGGCACGGCTCGCTTTTATTCGACACTGGATTTGACAAAGGGTTATTGGCAGATCCCCTTGACTCCATTATCCCGAGAAAAAAGGGCCTTTTCCACACCGTTTGGCTTACACCAATTTGTCACACTTCCTTTTGGGCTGTTTGGGGCGCCCGCTACATTCCAGCGGCTCATGGACAGGGTCCTCCGCCCCCACGCCACCTACGCGGCTGCATACTTGGACGACAAAATAATCTGCAGTAATGACTGGCCACGGCATCTGCAGCACCTGAGGGCCGTCCTTGGGTCGCTGAGGCGAGCGGGTCTCACAGATAACCCGAAGAAGTGTGCGATTGGGCGGGTGGAAGTACGGTATCTGGGCTTCCACTTGGGCAATGGGCAGGTGTGTCCCCAAATTAATAAGACAGCAGCGATTGCAGCCTGCCCGAGGCCCAAGACCAAAAAGGGGGTGAGACAGTTCCTGGGGCTGGCTGGCTACTATTGTAGGTTTATACCTAATTATTCAGATGTCACTAGCCCGCTGATTGATCTCACTAAAAACGGGGCACCAGATCTGGTCCAGTAGACGGAGCAATGCCAGCGGGCTTTCTCTGAGGTGAAGGCTGCACTGTGTGGGGGGCCACTGTTACACTCCACTGACTTCTCTCTCCCCTTTAGGCAGCTGGGCCATAGAAGGTTCACGCTGCACGCTGCATGCTGCACGCTACACGTTCACGTGAAGAACCGGACCCTGGGCCATTAAACTTCATGCTTGGATGTTCACGTGTTGCGTCTGTTCTACTTTGACCGAGTAACCAACAATATGGACTCTTCGGATGACGACGATTGCCTCATTCTGCTTTTACTGAGACAGAGGAAGAGAAAAAGGAACAGAATTTGGAGCCGAGAACACTTCCTTCTGAGAGAAACCCGTGGTGAATTTCACCGAACATTCTATAATCTGCTTGACAATCCCGATGAAGAACTATTTTTCAATTATACAATTCAATTATATTTTTTCTGAAGTTTTCCCCTGAAAGCATAGAGTTATCTCCCTAGACCCGTTCTGATTGGCTGGCGCGGCGGTGACCGCATGCATTGACTGGAATTTCCATCTTCACGCCTAGAAAAAAGTGTGCATGTTCATTTCTCGCTTCACGCGTGAAGTGTGGAGCGTGCAGCGTGCAACGTGAACGCCGTTCTATGGCCCAGAGCAAGTCATGCTACGTTTGTCCACTTTTCTTTACACGCGTGTAGCGTGCAGCATGCAGCGTGCAGCGTGAACCTTCTATGGCCCAGCTGCCTTATGTTGCAGACGGATGCGTCGGACAGAGGGCTGGGGGCTGTTTTGTCCCAGGAGGTGGAGGGGGAGGATCGCCCCGTGCTGTATATCAGCAGGAAGCTGTCAGTGCGTGAGGGGCGCTACAGCACAATCGAGAAGGAGTGTCTAGCCATCAAGTGGGCGGTCCTCGCCCTCCACTACTACCTGCTGGGACGCCCTTTCACCCTCTGTTCGGACCACGTGCCCCTCCAGTGGCTCTACCGCATGAAGGATGCCAACGCATGGATCACCCGTTGGTATCTGGCACTCCAGCCCTTTAACTTCAAGCTGATCCACAGGCCAGGGGCGCAGATGGTTGTGGCGGACTTCCTCTCCCGTCAAAGGCGGGGGGGTCGGCTGCAGGCCGGACGCCTGTCCGGCCTGAGTCGGGCGGTGGGGGTATGTGGCAGCAGGGGTGTGGTCAAGCGTCGGTCTGTGACTGGAGGGCGAAGTCAGGGAAGGTAAGTGGCAGAATCACTACACCTGATGTCAATTAACCTGTGTTTGTGTCTTCCCAGCAACCACACCCGATATAAGGAGAGAGAGCAGAGGAAGAGAGCTCTCTCCCCAACCAGATGGCTGGTGTGTGTGTGTGTGTGTGTGTGTGTGTGTGTGTGTGTGTGTGTGTGTGTGAGTGTCTGGGAGAGTGAAAAAATGCTGAAAAGTGTTAAAGAGTTTTTGGAAATTCAGTTCTGGCCTGCCGTACTTCTGTGCTCCACCCACCCGTGCAAAGTTCTACACATTCCTATCCCTAAACTTGAGCAACTTGTCTCCTCAGTCCCCAGACATTTACAGACTGTTGTAAAGAGAAAAGGGGATGTCTCACAGTGGTAAACATGGCCTTGTCCCAACTTTTTTGAGATGTGTTGTTGTCATGAAATTTAAAATCACCTAATTTTTCTCTTTAAATGATACATTTGGCCCTGTGATGACCTGGCGACTTGTCCAGGGTGTACCCCGCCTTTCGCCCGTAGTCAGCTGGGATAGGCTCCAGCTTGCCTGCGACCCTGTAGAAGGATAAAGCGGCTAGAGATAATGAGATGAGATGAGAGATGATACATTTGCTCAGTTTAAACATTTGATATGTGATCTATGTTCTATTCTGAATAAAATATGGAATTTTGAAACTTCCACATCATTGCATTCCGTTTTTGTTGTACTTTGTCCCAACTTTTTTGGAATCGGGGTTGTATTTTTATGAATTAAAAGTCACTTCTTCATGTCTTAAAGTCATGATAGATGTCGTTTCTCTTTACTTAATTGTTTGGTTCTTGCCATAATATGGATTACTACAGTTGTGTTGTTGAATAGGCCTATTTACTGTATTGTTATTATTTACTATTTGATCTCAAATTGCACTAATTAACTTTTGACTAGACACCTATTAATTCAAAAGCATTCCAAATGACTATCTCATGAAGCTGGTTAAGATAATGCCAAGTGTGTAAAGCATCATCCAGGTAAACACTGGCTACTTTGGAGAATCTAAAATAAAAGAAAGAAAGCACAACTTTATTCATCATACACATGAGCACACACACATACATACATACATACATACCCAGAGCAGTGGGCAGCCATGCTAACAGTGCCCGAGGAACAGTCAGGAGTCCAGTGCCTCGCTCAAGAGCACCTCAGCCCAAGGCCATCCCATATTAACCTAACCACATGTCTTTGGACTGTGGGGGAAACCGGAGCATCCAGAGGAAACCCACACAGACACAAACTCCACACAGAAAGGCCCTCGCCAGCCGCTGGGTTCGAACCCAGAACCTTCTTGCTGTGAGGCAACCGTGCTAACCACTACACCACCATGCCGCCCAAGCTTATAGCACCTGGTATTCCCAGGCGGTCTCCCAATATGAACCATATATATATATATATTTTTTTTTTTTAACACACTTTTGTTTACAACATAATTCCATATATGTTCCGTATGTTATTTCAGGCGGCACGGTGGTGTAGTGGTTAGCGCTGTCGCCTCACAGCAAGAAGGTCCTGGGTTCGAGCCCCGGGGCCGGCGAGGGCCTTTCTGTGCGGAGTTTGCATGTTCTCCCCGTGTCCGCGTGGGTTTCCTCCGGGTGCTCCGGTTTCCCCCACAGTCCAAAGACATGCAGGTTAGGTTAACTGGTGACTCTAAATTGACCGTAGGTGTGAGTGTGAATGGTTGTCTGTGTCTATGTGTCAGCCCTGTGATGACCTGGCGACTTGTCCAGGGTGTACCCCGCCTTTCGCCCGTAGTCAGCTGGGATAGGCTCCAGCTTGCCTGCGACCCTGTAGAAGGATAAAGCGGCTAGAGATAATGTGATGTGATGTGTAATGTTATTTCATGGGGTGGCACGGTGGTGTAGTGGTTAGCGCTGTCGCCTCACAATAAGAAGGTCCAGGTTCAAACCCCGTGGCCGGCGAGGGACTTGTCCAGGGTGCACCCCACCTTTCGCCTGTAGTCAGCTGCGATAGGCTCCAGCTTGCCTGCGACCCTGTAGAAGGATAAAGCGGTTAGAGATAATGAGATGAGATGTTATTTCATAGTTCTCAGTCTTCAGTCTTATTCTACGTTGTAGAAAACCTAACAACCTGTTTCCCCCCAAATCTGTCACTCTGAGTTACATGTCGGTCCTGGGATCGAGATGCTGACGTCTTCTGCTCCTCGGACCTGCCTGATCCATCCTGGTGCCCTGTGTCTGGTTGGAGTCTCATCGCATTGCTCCTGTGGAGGACAGCCCCATGTGGACAGTTGGGGGTCACGCCTGGAGGACGCTCTGGACTCTTGCAGTGATGCTTTTGTGGCTGGGGACTGCAGTTGACTTGCTGACTTTGGGACTGCGGTTGTCGTGAACGGTTTTGTGCTCGGGTTTCTGTTGGTGGGGGGTTTATAGCATCAACGAAGCTGTTATGTTAGGACTGTTAATGTTATAGTCATGTTGTCTGTTGTTGCCCAAATGAGGATGGGTTCCCTTTTGAGTCTGGTTCCTCTCGAGGTTTCTTCCTCATATCGTCTGAGGGAGTTTTTCCTTGCCACCATCGCCACAGGCTTGCTCATTGGGGATAGATTAGATTAGATTAGATTAGATTAGATTAGGGATAGATCCTCGGGCCCTATTTTTACATGCATAAAATATTCCAGTTTTTGCTCTTATTCGGAAAAATACGTTATTCCTTCTAAGCTGTTTACATGGCTAATGAAAATGAATGTTCCTTCCACTAATATTCCCATTTACATGTAGCCATGCATATTCTGATTAATGTAAAATGCCCCATGATATACGTCTTTTGTAATGTTTAAAAATGGGTGTGTTTCTCCTTCCATCCAGAAATATGGGCTTTTCTTTTTGGGCAGCATCTTGAACCCAATCTTGTCTAGTTGGTTTGTGTACACTGCATAGACTATTGACAGGCAACAGGCTGTGTTGCACACTGCCATAAAAACCCCAATTGAGACGTACACTCCTAAGGCACTGTATACATGTCCAAAGATTATCTTACATGTCTTCATCAGAAAATGCTAAGTTGAAAATATCTAAAAATTTTACAAGATTACACCAGCATTAAATTCTGAATATTGTCTTATTTGGGAAAATAGTGGAATATTCATGTAAACGTACTGAAAGACTGCTTGAAAGCTTCCTCCTGTTGCTGATCTATTACGCCTGGTGGAGCAACCATTTTCACTACTTGTTCTCACTGCTTGGTAACAACTGGTGGTTTTTATAGTATAGATCATGCCACAAAACCTTTGGGAAACTATAAATGAATGAATGGCTTTGCATTGCTCCAGTGTTGGAAATTTGTATAAAACTCCATAAGAATAGCTTTTACAAGAATTTCTCCATGTCCGTTTCATCCTAAGACCTGTACAAGTACAATGTTAAGATTGCAGTGAGTGACACATTTTTAACTATTACACATTTTAACGATTACACTTGCACTTTAAAACAGACCACTCGAAAATTAGAACGGAAATGGCGTCAAACAAAATCGCTAGTGTTCAAATTAGCATGGAAGGAGAACTTACTGAAGTATAGAAAAGCTCTTAGTACTGCTAGATCAACATATGGTATCTCTCCACCCTAACAGAGGACAACAAAAATAATTCTAGATTCCTATTTAATACTGGAGCAAAATTAACTAGGAAAAAGACCACTATAGACACACGCACACCTGCAATACGTAGTAGCAACGACTTCATTAATTTTTTCAATGACAAAATTGAAAATAGCCGACAAAAAAATCAAACTACTAATTTAAGGCCAGACAATTTAAGTAACCCTGTACCGTAGTTAACAATATGTTTCAGATCAGCAATTAGAATGTTTTACTCCCCTTATTTCATTAATCTTATCTCATCTCATTATCTCTAGCCACTTTATCCTGTTCAACAGGGTTGCAGGCAAGCTGGAGCCTATCCCAGCTGACTACGGGCGAAAGGCGGGGTACACCCTGGACAAATCGCCAGGTCATCACAGGGCTGACACATAGACACAGACAGCCATTCACACTCACGGTCAATTTAGAGTCACCAGTTAACCTAACCTGCATGTCTTTGGACTGTGGGGGAAACCCACGCGGACACGTGGAGAACATGCAAACTCCGCACAGAAAGGCCCTCGCCGGCCACAGGGCTCAAACCCGGACCTTCTTGCTGTGAGGCGACAGCGCAAACCACTACACCACTGTGCCACCCACTATTTCATTAATCTCCACATTGAAATCTTCAACATTGAAATCTTCAACTAGTGTACAACCCCGATTCCAAAAAAGCTGGGACAAAGTACAAGTTGTAAATAAAAACGGAATGCAATAATTTACAAATCTCAAAAACTGATATTGTATTCACAATAGAACATAGACAACATATCAAATGTCGAAAGTGAGACATTTTGAAATTTCATGCCAAATATTGGCTCATTTGAAATTTCATAACAGCAACACATCTCAAAAAAGTTGGGACAAGGGCAATAAGAGGCTGGAAAAGTTAAAGGTACAAAAAAGGAACAGCTGGAGGACCAAATTGCAACTCATTAGGTCAATTGGCAATAGGTCATTAACATGACTGAGTATAAAAAGAGCATCTTGGAGTGGCAGTGGCTCTCAGAAGTAAAGATGGGAAGAGGATCACCAATCCCCCTAATTCTGTGCCGACAAATAGTGGAGCAATATCAGAAAGGAGTTCGACAGTGTAAAATTGCAAAGAGTTTGAACATATCATCATCTACAGTGCATAATATCATCAAAAGATTCAGAGAATCTGGAAGAATCTCTGTGCGTAAGGGTCAAGGCTGGAAAACTATACTGGGTGCCCGTGATCTTCGGGCCCTTAGACGGCACTGCATCACATACAGGCATGCTTCTGTATTGGAAATCACAAAATGGGCTCAGGAATATTTCCAGAGAACATTATCTGTGAACACAATTCACCGTGCCATCCGCCGTTGCCAGCTAAAACTCTATAGTTCAAAGAAGAAGCCGTATCTAAACATGATCCAGAAGCGCAGATGTCTTCTCTGGGCCAAGGCTCATTTAAAATGGACTGTGGCAAAGTGGAAAACTGTTCTGTGGTCAGACGAATCAAAATTTGAAGTTCTTTATGGAAATCAGGGACGCCGTGTCATTCGGACTAAAGAGGAGAAGGACAACCCAAGTTGTTATCAGCACTCATTTCAGAAGCCTGCATCTCTGATGGTATGGGGTTGCATTAGTGCGTGTGGCATGGGCAGCTTACACATCTGGAAAAACACCATCAATGCTGAAAAGTCTATCCAGGTTCTAGAGCAACATATGCTCCCATCCAGACGACGTCTCTTTCAGGGAAGACCTTGCATTTTCCAACATGACAATGCCAAACCACATACTGCATCAATTACAGCATCATGGCTGCGTAGAAGAAGGGTCCGGGTACTGAACTGGCCAGCCTGCAGTCCATATCTTTCACCCATTGAAAACATTTGGCGCATCATAAAGCAGAAGATACGACAAAAAAGACCTAAGACAGTTGAGCAACTAGAATCCTACATTAGACAAGAATGGGTTAACATTCCTATCCCTAAACTTGAGCAACTTGTCTCCTCAGTTCCCAGACGTTTACAGACTGTTGTAAAGAGAAAAGGGGATGTCTCACAGTGGTAAACATGGCCTTGTCCCAACTTTTTTGAGATGTGTTGTCATGAAATTTAAAATCACCTAATTTTTCTCTGTAAATGATACATTTGCTCAGTTTAAACATTTGATATGTCATCTATGTTCTATTCTGAATAAAATATGGAATTTTGAAACTTCCACATCATTGCATTCCGTTTTTATTTACAATGTGTACTTTGTCCCAACTTTTTTGGATCTGGGGTTGTACTAGATCCCTTACCTACATGACTCTTCAAACAGATAATACCAGAAGTAATTGTTGTTTTTTTTCTGAAAGGAAGAAGTAATTGAACCACTTCTAAATATAATAAATTCTTCTCTTAGAATTGGCTATGTACCCAAATCCTTTAAACTAGCAGTTATCAAACTCCTGATTAAAAAAACCTGACCTCGATCCCTGTCAGCTATCCAATTATTGGCCAATATCAAACCTCCCGTTTATCTCCAAGATCCTCAAAAAAGTTGTGGCACAGCAGTTATGCTCATAATTTACATAGGAATAACATCCATGAAATGTATCAGTCCGGATTTAGACCTCATCATGGCACAGAGACAGCACTGATTAAAGTAGTAAATGACCTACTGTTGGCATCTGATCAGGGCTGTGTCTCGCTGCTTGTGTTGCTTGACCTTATTGCAGCCTTTGACACCACTGATCATTCCATTCTCCTGGATAGACTAGAAAATATTGTGGGAGTTAAGGGAATGGCCGTCTCCTGGCTCAGGTCTTACTTAACTGATCGCAATCAGTATGTTGATGTAAATGGTGATTTTTCTAGACATACTGAGGTAAAGTTTGGTGTTCCACAAGGTTCTGTCTTCGGTCCACTGCTCTTATATTTGTATATGTTACCTCTGGGTGATATTATTCGTAAGCATGGTATTATTTTCCACTGTTATGCTGATGACACACAGTTGTATGTTTCTGCAAAACCAGATGAGAGACACCAGCTTAATAGAACTGAGGAATGTGTAAAGGAAATGAGACACTGGATGCTTATGAACTTCCTTCTGCTTAACTCTGACAAGACTGAAGTACTTGTACTAGGACCACATGCAGCTAGAAATAGGTTTTCTGATTACACAGTAACTCTGGATGGCCTTTCTGTTTTCTCACGTGCAGCAGTAAAAGACCTCGGGATGATTATTGACTCCAGTCTTTCATTTGAAACTCATATCAATAACATTACCCGGATAGCTTTCTTTCATCTCAGAAATATTGCTAAGATAAGAAATATAATGTCACTACATGACGCAGAAAAACTAGTTCATGCTTTTGTAACCTCTATGTTGGATTATTGTAATGCCTTACTGTCTGGATGTTCCAATAAGTGCATAAACAAACTCCAGTTAGTTCATAATGCAGCAGCAAGAGTCCTTACTAGAACTAGAAGATATGACCATATCACCCCTGTCTTATCCACACTGCACTGGCTCCCAATCAAATTTTGTATTGATTATAAAATACTACCATTGACCTTTAAAGCACTGAATGGTCTTGTGCTACAGTACCTGAGCGAACTTCTGATCCTTTATGACCCGCCAAGCCTACTTAGATCAAAAGGTGCAGGCTATCTGCTGGTACCTCGTATAGTGAAGGCTACATCAGAGGGCAGAGCCTTTTCTTATAAAGCCCCACAGTTATGGAACAGCCTTCCAAGGAGTGTTCGAGAATCAGATACAGTCTCAGTGTTTAAGTCTTGGCTGAAAATGTATCTGTTTAGTCAAGCCTTTTGTTAATAATGTTTATGAGGTAAACATGTAGATCTGGAACCGCTGGGCTCCCGCTGCAGAACAAAGAGACTTTGATCACCGCATGACAGAGCTCGAAGTGCAACTTCCCCAGCTGGTGTCGCGCAAGGCCGCCTTCATCAAAGCTGCAAAAATCAAGACAGAATCTGAAGAGCCCACTATCCACCAAACAGCTCCAGTGCCAGCAATAAAGCTGAAAGCCACACCCCTTCCAAAGTTTGCTGGCAACCAGCGAAGTTACTACAGATGGAAGAAGGAGTGGGAAGCTCTACAGAAGCAGGGTGAACCAACAGGGTCTACAGAGGTCAAGAAATTCCAGCTGCTCGAAAGCATCGATGAGAAGGTGGCCGGAAACCTACACCTGTCTACCTATAACTCCTCAAATGAAATCTTCAGAGTCCTGGATAACCGGTTTGGGAACCAAGCCAACATTGCTCTCGAGATCATTGAAGATCTACAAGCAACTCCTGCAGTCAAAGCCGGCCAGCCAAGAAGAGTCATCGAGCTCATCCAAACAGTGGAAAAAGCTCTCTACGACTTAAATGAACTGGACAATGCCGAGGCCATAAAGAACCCCATTGTGACCAAATCCATTGAGGGCAAGCTTCCAGAAACTTTAAAGAAAGACTGGCTCACCTATGCTGCTGACATGAGTAACGCTGTGGACTGTCATAACCGCTTTGACAAGCTGCTGGCTTACCTAAAGTCACAGGAAGCCATATATGAGCAACTTGACCAACTGAAAGATGGCGTTGAACCTGCCAAGGACAAGACCAAGTTCCTGAAGCAAGCCAGAACAAAAGCAACCAACAGTCCAGCAGTGTCATCCAACAGTGACGCAGCAGGCTGCATTGTCTGTGGTGACCCAAAGCAAAGAAGAAAACTGTACTTCTGCAGAAAGTTTAGAACCGACCTAAAGCCATCGGAGAAGAGGGATGCAGCACAACAACTCATGCCTGCAAAAGATGCCTCGAAGTCCACACTGGTGAAAGCTGCAAGAAAACCACTTACCTGTACGGGAATCCAGAATGCAAAGATCAACACCACTTCCTCCTCTGTCCAGTTGCCAGACCCCAGTCCCAAAGAACACCCAAGTTCAGTCCAGTGAGGGCTGAGGGCAGAAGACTCACTGACACCCAGGAGCAGTTCCTCTCCAAACTCACACCAGAGCTGGCACAACAGTGTCGAGATGCCTTCTGCAACATAGCGTCCAGGGCATTCAACTCCAGTGCTGCTGAGAGAGGTCTTCTAGATGAACACTGCCTCACCAAGTACCCAGTCATCCTAATGCTCCTCAATGTCACTGCTAATGACGGACAGAGTGTCGGGACCCTCATCGACCTGGCATCAGACACAAACTACATAACGCACAAAGCTGCAAGCAAGTTGAACCTGAGAAGTGAAGACGTTACACTGGTGGGTCATGGCGTTGGAGGGATGAAGGTGTCTGTTGCAACCAAGCGCTATTTGCTTAAGATACGAGTCAGCACCCCAAGAGGGACACTCAAAGCACACCAACTCATCTGCTATGGACTTGACAAAATAGCAGAAGTCCACAGACATGTCCCGGCAGAAAAACTGCAGAAAATCTTCTCGGACATCTCCCTGGAAGATCTGGCAAGACCAAAGGAGATCCAACTCCTCATCAGCCACAAAGAAGGGCAGCTGGTACCCCAGAAGGTTCATTCCATCGGTGACCTGGTGCTCTGGGATGGCCCGCTTGGCAAGACCATTGGAGGCACACACCCGGACCTCTTTGAAGAAGTCACCTTAACGGCCCACACCTCCAAGACTCACTTCGCAAGATCCATGCGCACTGCAGCTGTCATTGGAGACAAACCTGCTGGTTGCATAGCCCAAGTTGCCATGCGAGAGACTGCCAGCCTGCCTTCATTCAACCACTTCAAAGAGGAGAGACGTGTCCTCGAAGAGGATGCCTATGTCGATGGCATATTGACTTCCCACAACAACCTCGACCACCTGAAACACCTTACATCCAACATTGAGCAGATCCTTCAAGCAGGAGGGTTCTTCATGAAGCCCTGGATCTACTCGGATCAAAGTGGGAGGAGCGAGTCGAGAGGTGAGAAGATCGAGTCAAACACCATGATCCTGCCAAACCAACTCACCGAAGAGGATAACAAAGCCCTGCACCTCGGCCAGGACTTGTTGAAAGAACAAGTGAGAGAACAAACCCCCCTTGACCATAAAGGTGACCCTGTGAAAGCAGAAATGTGCGGAGCAGTCTTTGCAGCACGGCTGAAGAATTACTTCCAAAAGCACTGCCGAATCGAGGTCAAGAGGTGGTATCATCTAGTCGACAGCCAGACCATCTTGGGTGCCATACAGCGTGAAAGTTATGGATACCAAACCTTCTACACAAAAAGAGTTGGTGAGATCCAGAGCAGCACTGACATCCGAGATTGGTGGTGGATTCCAGGTGCTGAGAACATTGCAGATATTATCACCCAAGGGGCCAGTCCTGATGACCTAATCGAGAAATCCAAGTGGCAGTCAGGTCCGCAGTTCCTTCAGCTTCCGGAGAGTGAGTGGCCAAAAAAGTCAGCGAAAGATGTTGCTGCACAGGCAAGAGACAATGTCACAAAAATGCAGAAGAAAACATTCACTGCTGTACTCACCCGAAGTCAGCTGAAGACACAAATCCCAATTGCAGTCCAGGACGAAGCACAATCCAAGTCCAGAAACCCGCCACCAACAGTAGCAGCAGTCCAAAATCTATTGGACGAAAGGCGCTTCAGCAGTCTAAGACGGCTGGTCGGGACGGTTGCATGGATTTGAAGGGCGGCTAAGAAGCTCTTGCATGCCAAGAGGGGAGATGAAGCAAAGTGGGAGGCAATACCTTCATCTGGCGTCATCACTGTCAGCGAAAGGAAAAACGTGTTCCTGAAACTATGTCTGGCAGCGCAAGAAGGTGTGAACTTCCCAAATACAACTACTGACAGGCTTGTTGTATACAAAGACCAAGTAACTGGGATCCTGATGTGTGGAGGGCAGATACAGGCCTTCAAAGAGGACCATAATGCTGTTCCCCTGCTACCATACCAAGCCTGGGTCTCCACTCTCCTGGCCCGTGAAGCACACAGTGAGGGACATGACGGAGTGGCAGGAACTCTGCTGCGGATGCGAAAGAGAGCCTGGGTGATCAGAGGAAGAATTCTGGCCCAAAAAGTTTGACAACTGCATCATCTGCAAGAAGGAAAGGGCAAGAACCTGTCAGCAAATCATGGGTGACTTACCTGAAGAGCGTGTCAATCCAGCTGCGCCATTCCAGTTCACATCCGTCGACCTGTTCGGACCATATCAAGTGAAGGATGACGTCAGAAGGAGAGCAAGCATGAAAGTATGGGGCGTACTATTCTGCTGCATGTCAAGCCGAGCCATCCATGTCGAACTGGCAAACACTCTAACAACAGAGAGCTTCCTCCTTGCTTACCAGAGGTTCACTTCTGTCCGTGGTCATCCGCAGAAGATCTGGTCCGATCCTGGAACAAACTTCATTGGAGCGAAACCTGTCCTGGAAGAAATGTATACTTACCTGAGACAACTGAACAAAGAATCACTTGAAGAGTATGCTGCCAAAAACGGTACCTGCTGGACATGGAAAATCCTTCCAGCTGACTCACCCCACCGGAATGGTGCTGCCGAAGCTGCTGTCAAGGTCACCAAAAGAGCTCTGCAAAGCCTTGGTGGCGGAGGAGGCCTTACCTTCAGTGAGTTCCTGACAGTGCTTAAGCTAGCTGCTAACCTTGCCAACGAAAGGCCAATCGATGCCAGAGTTCAGAGCCGTGAGGACCGCATCAACTACGTAACCCCAAACACACTGTTGCTTGGCCGAGCCACACAAACTGGAGACTTCAAAACAGTAGACTACACCACCTACCCCTTCAAGAGACTGCAAGAAATGCAAACACAAGTTAGCCACTTCTGGAGGTCCTGGAGCCAACTTGCAGGTCCGAACCTGTTCATCCGCAGCAAGTGGCACACTGCAAAAAGGAATGTTGCCGTCGGAGACATAGTGTGGCTCTGCGACCAAAACACACTGAGGGGGCAATTCAAGCTTGCAAGAGTGGTCAGCGTGAATGCAGACTCCAAAGGCATTGTCCGGGATGTCCATGTGAAAGTCCCCTTAGGTGGACGTGCTCAGGTGAAGACTCCAAAGCCAACCGAAAAGTCCTGGGACCCACAGGGTACCACACTGCATCGGGATGTGCGACGCCTCATTGTCCTCCTCCCAGTGGAGGAACAAGTCAGCAGAGACCAGCTCGCCTGATGGGTGCGATCTTCCCGTGTCACGCCACACCAAGATCAAGTGGGAGGTGTTGTGGCGACCTGCCACAAGGAGTGCCTGAACGCAGGCTCACATGATTGACAGCTGCCTCCGCCACTTCCTGCTACGCTGAATCGCTGCGCTACCAGCGCACGCACACTGCGCTGAACAGACAGCCAATCACAACGCTAGTTAGCAGGGCAGCGGTCGTTCAAGAACGCTAGGCAGAATTGACATTCAGTTTGTAACGAAGCAGCAGCGCAGCAGTTGCAAAGAGAATTCGCTACTAACACAAACTTTACAGCACATCAGGGAAAAAGGACAATAAAGGCTACCGGTAAACCCACTGAACTCTTTTATATGCAAACGCTGCGCTCGCAGTAATCCGTGGGCATGAGAAATGTTTGTTCCTTACCTGTGATTGGTTTAATGGTTTAAACTTTCTTTCTCAGTGGCGTGTAGTAAAATATCTTCAGTTAAAGTGAACAAACTGCCTGTGAAAGGGCTAATGGTTAAAATGGTTCTTAGTTTAAAACTGGTTTTCTGTTCACTTATATTTGTTCAGCAACATATTACCTGAATGATTAAGGGTGGTTAAAATATACTTAATTTACCTTATACATAAATATTTGTATATTGTTGCCTAGTTAACTTGGGCTTTGTTAGAGAAAAACAAGCATTTATTCATACATGCTTTGTTGTAGAAAAACAGGCATTTATTCATACATTTATTTTATGTTTGTATGTTTAAAGGGTTTTCACCTTCTAGCTTCGGCTTCAAGCTCCAAGCTTCTAGCTTCTACTTCTGATTCTACTTCTGATTCTGGTTCTACTTCTACCTTTTCTTCTGGGAAAACCCACTACTACCACAATTCTACTATAACGTCAGTTCCACTGAAAACCAATAAAATACAAGACAAGTGGAATCCTGTGTCCGAGTCCTTCCCTTTCAAGTGTGGGAAACCCTGATGCTCACATACACTTGACACCTGTGGAGGAGGACGGCCCCATATGGACAGTCGAAAGTCACACTTGGAAGATGCTCTGGACACTTACAGTAATGCTTTTATGGCTGAGGACTACAGTTGACTTGCTAACTTTCGGACTGCAGTTGTCATGAACAGTTTTGCACTCAAGTTTCCATCAATGAACAGTTTATAACTTCAACAAAACAGAATTCATGTTCAAACTATAATGAATTTCGTGGTTTCACAGATATATTTTGTGACTATACAGGACACTGTTATAGAAGCAAGTTAATTATAATCACGTCTGTTATCACCCAAATGACGTTAGGTTCCCTTTTGAGTCTGGTTCCTCTCAAGGTTTCTTCCTCATGTTGTCTGAGGGAGTTTTTCCTTGCCACCGTCACCACAGGTTTGCTCATTTGAGGATATATCTCATCTCATCTCATCTCATTATCTGTAGCCGCTTTATCCTGTTCTACAGGGTCGCAGGCAAGCTGGAGCCTATCCCAGCTGACTATGGGTGAAAGGTGGGGTACACCCTGGACAAGTCGCCAGGTCATCACGGGGCTGACACATAGACACAGACAACCATTCACACTCACATTCACACCTACAGTCAATTTAGAGTCACCAGTTAACCTAACCTGCATGTCTTTGGACTGTGGGGGAAACCGGAGCACCTGGAGGAAACCCACGTGGACACAGGGAGAACATGCAAACTCCACACAGAAAGGCCCTCGCCGGCCACAGGGCTCGAACCCGGACCTTCTTGCTGTGAGGCAACAGCGCTAACCACTACACCACCGTGCCGCCCCATTTGAGGATATATTAGGGATAAAATTAGCTCATGTTTAAAGTCTTTAATTTTCTGTAAAGATGCGTTGAGACAGTGTCTATTGTTAAAAGCGCTATACAAATAAACTCTCACAGTCCAGTCCAGTCCATCCATGCCTGAGTTTGTGGGACTTCCATGCCAGCTCCAGACCAGATCTGGGACAGGAATTCAGTCCTGCCCTGCTGGAAGCCATCTTCCCTGAAGCGGCACTCCCACACCTGCTACCACTCTTCTCCCATCAGCCAGGGCCTACTTAAGAGCTGTTTGGAGCTACTCCAGTTGCCAGACTGTCTCTTGCAGTCTTTCCTTGCCTCGTAACAGCCCTTTGGTATTGTGACTTCTCAATTCCCCCTGCCTGTATCGTTCTGTGTTTTTTGGGGTTTTTTTGCATAGTTTTCTGTCCAGTTTTTGCCCCTGTTCTACCTGCCTCTTCCTTTAGATTGTGTTTTTTGCTTCCTCTGCCTGGGTTTCCCTTGTCCCAGTTTTCTTCAGTTTTTGTGAAGATTTTTCTGTCCTGTTTTTGTCCCTGACTATGCCTGCCTGCTCTTCTGTGTTTTGACCTCTTGGCCCATTCTTTGACCACCGATTTTGCCTGAGCCCTATTGTACCTGTACTTCATTAAAGAAGTTTCCTTTTGTACACTGCCTGTTTTGAGTCTGCTCTTGGGTCCTCACTTCACCTCAGCTTGCCATTTCTGACACAAACTTGATTTGACATTTTTAGCTATACACAGATCAGCCATAACATTATGACCGCTGACAGATTAAGTAAATAATATTTGATAATCTCATTACAATGACACCTGTCAAGGGGTGGGATATATTCGGCAGCAAGAGAACAGTCATTTCTTGAAGTTGATGTGTTGGAAGCAGGAAAAATGGGCAAGCATAAGGACCTGAGTGACTTTGACAAGGGCCAAATTGTAATGGCTTGATGACTGGGTCTGAGCATCTCCAAAATGGCAGGTCTTGTGGGGTGTTCAGGGTATGTAGTGGTTAGTACCTACCAAAAGTGGTCCAAGGAAAGACAATCAGTAAACTGGTGACAGGTTCATGGGTGTCAAAGGCTCATTGATTCGGGTGCAAAGACTAGCCCATATGGTCCAATCCCACAGAAGAGCTACTGTAGCACTAACTGCTGAAAAAGTTAATGCTGGCTAAAACAGAAAGGTGTCATGAATTTAAAAAAAATCCCTCATATCACAAAAAGAGTTTTTACACTCACCTGGTGGTTTTTCAGACAATTCCATGAAGCAATATTTTGCAAAATTTAAATGGAAATACATTTTTTGCATGGCATGACATGACATGAAGTGCAAATGAAAATGCTCCTATTCGGAAAAAAACAGCACTCGCTAAGAACTATCATGACTTGTGACGGCTATTGTTACTTGTCTTAATACTGCTCCTTGCTGTAGCATGTACCAAATAAAAGTTTGGACGCACTTTATAATTCAATGGTTTTCTTTATTTTTATTAATTAAGACACTTCTTCATGTCTTAAAGTAATGATGTATGTCGTTTCTCTTTACTTAGTTGTTTGGTTCTTGACGATATGGATTACTACAGTTGTGTAATAGGATTATTTACTGTATTGTTATTTACTATTTACTGTTTGATCTCAAATGCATTAAACAGGCAAGAAATTACACTAATTAACTTTTGACGAGGCACAGCTATTAATTGAAAAACACTCCAGGTGACTACTTCATGAAGCTGGTTAAGATAATGCCAGTAGTGTGTAAAGCGTCATCAAGCTAAACGGTGGCTACTTTGAACAGCCAGTTCAAACAGGACAGTTGAAAGTCACATCTGGAAGACACTCTGGAAGAAAGAAGAAGAAACCTTTATTCATCACATGCACACTTCAAGCACAGTGAAATTCATCCTCTGCATTTAACCCATCTGAAGCAGTGAACACACACATACACACTCAGAGCAGTGGGCACATTCGCCACAGCAGTGGGCAGCCACACCAGAGTGCCCAGGGAGCAGTCAGGGGTCAGATACCTTGCTCAAGGGCACCTCAGCCCAAGGCCGCCCCACATCAACCTAACTGCATGTCTTTGGATTGTGGGAGAAACCAGAGCACCCAGAGGAAACCCACGCAGACACCGGGAGAACATGCACACTCCACACAGAAAGGCCCTCGCCGGCTGCTGGGTTCGAACCCGGAACCTTCTTGCAGTGAGGCGACCGTGCTAACCACTATGCCACCATGCCGCTCTGGACTCTTACAGTAATGCTTTTATGGCTGAGGACTACAGTTGTCATGACCAGTTTAGCACTCAAGTTTCCATCAATGAAGAGTTTATAACATCAACGAAACTGACTTCATGTTAAAACTGTTAATGTTATAGTCATGTTGTCTGTTGTTGCCCAAATGAGGATGGGTTCCCTTTTGAGTCTGGTTCCTCTCAAGGTTTCTTCCTCATGTTGTCTTAGGGAGTTTTTCCTTGCCACCGTCGCCACAGGCTTGCTCACTGGAGATAGATTAGGGATAAAATTAGCTCGTGTTTTAAGTTGTTCAAATTCTGTAAAGCTGCTTTGCGACAATACTTATTGTTAAAAGCACTATACAAATAAACTTGACTTGTCTTTGAAGAATCTAAAATATGAACCATATTTTGTTTACCACATAATTCCATATACATTCCATATGTTATTTCATAGGGGTGGCACCTCACAGCAAGAAGGTCTGGGTTCGAACCCCGTGGCCGACGAGGGCCTTTCTGTGCGGAGTTTGCATGTTCTCCCCGTGTCCGCATGGGTTTCCTCTGGGTGCTCCGGTTTCCCCCACAGTCCAAAGACATGCAGGTTAGGTTAACTGGTGACTCTAAATTGACCGTAGGTGTGAATGTGAGTGTGAATGGTTGTCTGTGTCTATGTATCAGCCCTGTGATGACCTGGCGACTTGTCCAGGGTGTACCCCACCTTTCGCCCGTAGTCAGCTGGGATAGGCTCCAGCTTGCCTGCGACCCTGTAGAACAGGATAAAGTGGCTAGAGGTAATGAGATGAGATGTTATTTCATAGTTTTGACGTCTTCAGTGTTGTTCTACAATGTAGAAAATACAAAATACACAAAAATCTAAACTTTTGACTGCTCCTGTACATCTGAGGTTGGAATACTGATTTGGATTTTTGTATAAAGCGTGCACAACGCAACACTGAACGCAGCCTGAACACTAGAGAGAGAGATTAGTTTTAACAATGCTGGAGCATTCTTTAAATGTAATGTTACCAATAATTATATAAAGCATATATATGTTTGCATGGGTACAGCGTACTCAAGTTTAAAAAAAAAGCTCATCATTTATGTCTTCTTATATTTATTTAATAATATGTAATTATCATAAGACAAGACCCATCTTAGAAGGGAATGTGATCTTGTGTAACATCAGGGAGGAAGTCATGTACACAGCCTGGTCAAAAAAAAAAAAAAAGAATAAAGAGTAGCACTTATCAGTAGAATGCCCCATTTCACCATGAATCAGCTTCACTGCTGGATGTCCTCACTTTGGCTCCTACTCTGTCTCACAGGTAAGCCTTGCACAAAGTTGGTTAACATATACTTAAAAAAATCTATGATTATAACATACATGGTTCATAAAATACTGCAGAATGTCTTTAGTTTTATAAACCCTTATTTTATATACAAATTCAATTTAATTTTATAGATTACATTTTTTTCCACATTTCACATACAGACTTTAAGTATTAAATAATCTCAATTTTTATTTCACATGGTCTTAGAGTTTAGATTTTTAGGCTGTTCATCATCTGGTGATTTTTTTTTTTGTTACTTGTAAACTGATCACTCACACAAGGCAGGAGTTTGCAAGAAAATCCAAATACCGTTAGCTACTGTGTATTAAGCTAGCATACACAGAAAGATGTCAGGATACTCAAATGGGATTTTTAGCCTGTCTCGCTATTTATATCTCGCATGCTTTCTTGCTGTAAAATAAACACAAATAGACAATTTTCTTTAGGTATATACTTTTTTAAAAAAGAATTTTATATTTTGAATATCAGTACTGTAAATTTCATCATACGTCACATTTCAAGTCGCATTGAAAAAGCAGAAAGTATTGAACTGACAGATGAAATGTCGTGATATATTTCATTCTGTGAAAGT
This sequence comes from Neoarius graeffei, assembly GCF_027579695.1. Lineage (NCBI taxonomy): Eukaryota > Metazoa > Chordata > Actinopteri > Siluriformes > Ariidae > Neoarius > Neoarius graeffei. Next base: position 109,711,888 of record NC_083571.1, on the reverse strand, counting down.
ATTTTAAGCACAAGTATCAGTGAATTGAATACAATAATGAACCCTCATGTTTTCACTCAATATCAGAATCAGAATCAGAAATCAGAATCAGAAATCAGAATCAGAAACACTTAATTGCCAGGTATGTGGACACACACGAGGAATCTGACTCCGGTTCACTTAGCTCTCATAGTACAAAACAGATAAAAAAGCGTAGACACAAAATCAAAGAAACAAGCAATATCTGGGCTCTTAAAGACCCCAAAGCTGTATGTATAAAGTAACTGTTTCCAAATGACCATTTATTTTAGTCTCTTTTGGCCTGACTAGAGAAAAATCGTGTTGAAAGTACAACATATTTCACTACAGGGAAGAAATCTATAATTGAACATAAAACAATAAAACATGACTGCACCATTCATGGTCGATATATTATATGGACTACATATGAACAAATATAGAAACATAGACAAACGTAAAGTGTAACTGTCAATAAAAAACTGAATACAGAATCATGAAATGGTTTAGAGGGTTACCCACGCAGTTCCCAAGCAAGCAGAACCAAAGTTGAAATCAGGAATGCTTTCTATATAGCGTGTATAACACTCTGTAATTCCTCATTTTGAGATTGCAAAATTCTGCCGAACCCAAGTAGAGTCTTGACTTTTTCTTTTCTTTTTGACCTTTGGCAATTTGGTTGAAAATGAGTTCACCACATGATCATTAGAAACATTTCCTTATACTGTACATGCCACATGGACAGTATAATTTTGATAGCATTGTAGCAAAAAAAAAAAACCCTCTCAACTCTTCAGTCCTTTTCAAATTTGTACAAACGTGGACATGTAGGCCTTGTCGAGCTGTAAACGAAGTTGACGGTATCTTTGACATTTTCTAAAAGGTCAAGCAAAATGTGATGCCCCATGTGATACAGAATTGCCCTGTATTTAGTGCCATCCGTCTTTCCTTCAATCCTGACCAGCTTTCCTGTCCCTGCAGATGAAAAATATCCCCACAGCATGATGCTGCCACCACCATGCTTCACTGTAGGAATGGTGTTCTCAGGGTATTGGGTTTGCGCCACACATGGCATTTCCCATGATGGCCAAAAAGATAAATTTTAGTCTCATTTGACCAGAGAATCTTCTTCCATGTGTTTGGGGAGTCTGCCACATGCTGTTGGGCAAACGCCAAACATGTTTTCTTAAACAATGACTTTTTCTGGCCACTGTTCCATAAAACCCCACTCTGTGGACTGTATGGCTTAAAGTGGTCCTATGGACAGATACCCCCATCTCCGCTGTGGATCTTTGCAGCTCCTTCAGTGTTCTCTTTGGTGTCTTTGTAACATCTCTGATTAATGTCCTCCTTGCCCGGTCTGTGAGTTTTGGTGGGCAGGGCCTTCTCTTGTCAGGTTTGTAGTGGTGCCATATTCTTTCCATTTTGCTATAATGGATTTAATGGTGCTCTGTGGGATATTCAGAGTTTGGGATATTTTTTATAACCCAACCCTGATCTATACTATTTTGTCTCTGACCTGTTTGGAGGCTCCTTGGTTTTCATGTTGCTTGCTTAGTAGTGTTGCAGAGTCAGGGTCCTTCCAGAACAGGGTGATTTATACAGACATCATGTGACACTTTGATTGCACACAGGTGGATCTTAATCAACTTTTATGTGACTTATGAAGTGAATTGGTTGGAGCAGCTCTTATTTCGGGGTTTCATACGAAAGGGGGTGAATACCTATGCGCACTCCAGATTTCTGTTTTTTCATCTTAATTATTGTTTGTGTCACAATAAAACAACAATTTTCAGCTTTAAAGTGGTAGGCATGTTGTGTAAATCAAATGGTGCTAACCCTCCAAAAATCCATTTTAATTCCAGCTTGTAATGCAACAAAACAGGACAAACACCAAGGGGGATGAATACTTTTGTAAGACACTGTAGATTGCAGTAAGTCAAAAATTGTGTCCTAAACCACAGCAAGCCAGAGTGACATCACTGAAAAACACATTTTGAATGAGACAGACATCCATTATTTGTCAGCAACACTAGCCGTGTGATTTTTTTTTTTAATTGAATTATTACTTCAATGTGCTGGCCTTTTTAATCAAAGCTTTTTAATAAAATCTCTCCACTTCTCCCTGCTTTAGTCTGTACATGTAGGGCCACGGTTATATACGGCATTGAGGGTCAGGCCGTCGTTCTGCCATGCAAGTATGACTCGCGTTATCATGGGGTATGTGACGTATGCTGGATGAAAGGAAACATCCCAAGAAATGGTTGTGGTGCTCAAATCCTTTATGCAAATCAAATACGCGTGCTGCAGAGAAGTGATGTGAGATATCAGCTCCTGGGGGCACTGCAGAAGGGAGATGCGTCTCTGACTATCTTCAATGTGAGAAAAAGTGATGCAGGAAAGTATGGCTGCCGAGTCCAAGTGCCCGGATGGTTCAACGATAAAAAATTCAGCATCAACTTAGTCATTAGGGAAGGTAAATATTCACTATGCAACCATAGAAACGGAGCATTCCTTCATGTCAGCTACTTTGTATTTCACTTCATTGTAACCTATTTCTTTAGCACCACGACGGACCACCACCACTCCGGGATATGTAACAACTACAACACAGATCCCTACCAAAGGTAAGACGAAGTACATCTGATATTAAAATGCAAACCTGCAGTGCAGAATTCTGGGAGAAAAAAACCCCAACAACAACTCCAACTACATGGTACTTCTTTAGAACAACCAACTTTACCATCAAGTGCATGTTTATTTACGTGAACAATTTGGTGGATCCAATTTTATTCCAAGTGACATTCAAGTGAAACAGAATGCAAGCTGTGCACAGATCAGGGGTGGGTTTCTCGAAAGCCTCTAAAGGCTAAGGTGGGGTTTACATTAGACCGTATCAGCGGATCATCAGATTAACGTTTTTAAAGCGATTAGCGTGCACACAGCAACACCAATACACGATTCGCATGCACACAGCAACACCAATACACGGATACGCTCGGCTCCGCAGGCATCCTGGGCTCCAAATCACTCCGCCCTGAACAGCGAGTGCCCTCTGGAGGGTGCGCACTCCGGCCCTGCGCAGCTCACAGAGCACGCGAGTGAAGTGCACAAGCAGTGATTCGGGACTGAGCCGCTGTGTGTGTGATCCCAGCGCATATCACTTAACACTTGCAAGTGGAAGGATGGCAAGCCTAAAGACAATCATAACTACACAATGGGCAGTATTTGCATCAGTATTTGCAGTATTTTCATACTTTTATACTCTTTAATGAAAGGTGATACAAGGCTGAAGTCCGCGCCGTTTTTCAGCAGTCGCGTCACATGACCAACGCCAGCGAATCAGGAAGGTGGATGTCACAGTGACGTTGTCCAATGACGACGCCAGCTAGAGCTCAGGACAGCGTATCCGCGTATTCTCAATGTTTACACAGCACCGGACCAGACACGATCTGGATTGAATACGTGGACGCTGGCGGATTCCCGTTTCCCGGCGTTTTAATGTAAACGGACAGTGCATCCGCGAAGAAAACGAGACAGATACGGTCTAATGTAAACTTGGCCTAAGAGCGTCTTTAACTGCCTCTTAAGATCCATCGTTTAGCTAACGTGGTTTTCCCAAACGTCGTAACCAAAATAGTGCATTAGTTCACTCTTAACTTATGATGGACCTGGATCACTCTTTCACAACAAAGAGCATCTCCTCACAGCCGAATACACAGAATGCGCTGCGCCTCCGAGGGACTCTCACAATCAATGGGCGGAAACTGGTGTTGAATCTGCTGCTGGTGTTAAATTATTTTTCTTGTACATTGCAAGTACATTGAGTTAATTATTAAATAAATATACACAAAACATTATGAATATATTTCAATCTGTTGTGGAATTACGTATGGATATCGTAATGTCACACTGATATATCGTCACATTTTAATCAAATTTAACTCCATCAGGTGAGTGATTATTGAATTTAGTGTCATAAATGAGAGAAATTTCTGCACCTCTAACATTTAACATTATATCTTGAAATATATATCACTGGATATGAGCAATCACACGCTCTGATTGGCTACTCTACTAGTAGGATATCAGCTCATATACTGTACCGTGAGTAGAGAAAAACAAAATGGCACAGCGTGTTGCTGAACCAACTGAGGATGAAATAAAAACTCGACTCGAATACAAAACCCCAAAAAATACACAAAAAAAAGGAAACAAAATATGGAATAAAAGTATTTGATGATAAGAACGTCTTTTTTATTTTTCAAGAATTATTATTATTATTATTATTATTATTATTATTATTATTATCGCATTTTTCACAAATTGCTACTGTCATTTTGCCAGTTTGTTTACATTCTAAGTGGAAATGATTTTGTTGGACGTTTTGTATAAAGTTTTTATTTATCAAATTTGCAAAAAATAAAAAATGCTCTTTCTCAAAATCCAGTGAATGTGGATAGAATAAAACAATTATTCCAATCAATCTTGTTGTACATGGCTTATAGTCAACTTGGTGGGTCCCTGACTGATGCAAAAATTCTTGCACAGAACAGAGTAGAACAGAGAGCACTTACTAACTTATCTTGTGCAAGGTCGTGGGCAGGCTGGAGCCTATCCCAGCTGACTATGGGTGAGAGGCGGGGCACGCCCTGGACAAGCCGCCAGATCATCGCAGGGCTGACACAGAGACAAACAACCATTCACACTCACATTAACACCTACGGTCAATTTACCGGTAGAGCCACCAATTAACCTAACCTGCATGTCTTTGGACTGTGGGGGAAACCGGAGCACCCAGAGGAAACCCACGTGGACAGGGAGAACATGCAAACTCCACACAGAAAGGCCCCCGTCGACTGCTGGGCTCGAACCCAGGACCTTCTTACTGTGAGGTGACAGTGCTAACCACTACACCACCAGTACCGTGCCCCCATACAGTCGGAGGAAAATGTTTGTACACCCTTTGGAATTTTTTACATTTCTGCCTAAATTGGTCATAAAACATCGTCTGAACTCTCCAGCAATCTTAAGAATGAACAAACAGTGTCTGCTTGAACTAAAACCACTCAAACAATTACATGTTATCATATTTTTATTGGCCATAAGATGGAAATATTGACAGGATAGGGAGGCATAAGTAAATACACCCTTAGCTAAGGCTCATCCAAGAGCTAATTAGACTAATTAGATGATTAAACAATTTGACTCAGGTGTGAGCCAACCTGATGTCCAATCACTGAGGTGTGTCGTAAGCTCCCCACCCCACTGGAAAACCAGTTAAAAGGTGTGTTTTGATGAGAGGCATGTTCTGTGCATCATGCCTCGCTCAAAGGAGCTGTCTGAAGGCTTAAGACACAAAATAATTGACTTGTATAAAGCTAAAAAGGGTTACAAAACCATCTCTAAGACCCTTGGTGTTCATGTGTCTACAATTAGAAAAATTGTGTATAAATGGAGACAATTTGGAATGGTTGCTACTCTGCCAAGGAGTGGCCGCCCTGCGAAGATCACTCCAAAGGCACTGCGAGTCATCATCAATGAGGTAAAAAAGAATCCAAGAGTGTCCGCTGAAGACTTGAGGAAATCACTGAAACATGCAGACATCTCTGTGGACACATCTACTATAAGAAAGACACTGAACAAGAATGGGATTCATGGGAGAAGGCCACGGAGGAAGTCATTGCTGTCCAGAAAGAACATTTCTGCTCATTTGGAGTTCGCAAAAAAGCATTTGGATGCTCCTCAGCGCCACTGGAAAAACATATTGTGGTCTGATGAAACCAAAGTTGAATTGTTTGGGGGGAACACACCACATCATGTGTGGAGGAAAGTCGGTACAGCACACCATCAGCAAAACCTCATCCCCACCGCCAAGTATGGCGGCGGTAGCATCATGGTGTGGGGGTGCTTTGCTGCCTCTGGGCCTGGACAACTGGCTATAATCAATGGGAAAATGAATTCTCAAGTATCAAGATATTTTGCAGAAAAACCTGAGGCAATCTGTCAAAAAGTTGAAACTCAAGAGAGGATGGGTCCTGCAACAGGACAATGACCCTAAACACAGAAGCAGGTTGACATTAGAATGGTTTCAGAAGAACAAAATTCACGTTCTGGAATGGCCCAGTCAAAGCCCCGACCTCAATCCAATCGAGATGTTGTGGCATGACCTCAAGAAAGCCATCCATTCCAGGCATCCCAGGAATCTTGCTGAATTGCAACAGTTTTGCAAAGAGGAATGGTGCAAGATTTCTCCTGATCGTTGTGCCCGTCTAGTCTGCAACTACAGGAAATGTCTGGTTGAAGTTATTTCAGCCAGAGGAGGGTCAACCAGCTACTAAATCAAAGGGTGTACTTACTTATGCCTCCCTATCCTGTGAATAATTCCATCTTATGGTCAATAAAAATATGATAAAACGCAAATGTTTGGGTGGTTTTAGTTTAAGCAGACACTGTTTGTTCATTCTTAAGATTGCTGGAGAGTTCAGATGATGTTTTATGACCAATTTAGGCAGAAATGTAAAAAATTCCAAAGGGTGTACAAACATTTTCCTCCGACTGTATATATATATAATGCTTAACAACGATACAATATATTAGCATATTTTAACACTTTATATTTCATTGTTTTTTGGTTAAAAACAAACACCATGTGACCTCATCGACTGGATTTAGTAGCTACTAATGCCTTTTGCAAGTACAATATGAATGCCTTTAGCAACTACTGATGCCTATATCGAGGACATGCATTGCAAAGAAGCTCTTAGCAAAGTTGCTCTTAAAACTCCTTCTTATGAGTAAGTTTGGGAAAACCACGTACAGAGACAACATTTGTTGCTTAAGAGCATCTTTAAACTCCCTCTTTAGCCCTAAAGTGCAACGTTATTGGGAAACCCACCCCTGAGCATTTGGAGGTAAATGGTTTTGGGCAATGATCCAGCAGTGGGTCTTTGGCAGTTCTGGGGTTTGAACTTACTCTTATTATACATTTAATCTGAAGCAGAAACAATACAAACTCGGACAATTTAAAGCACAAAAAACTGTCATTATTTTGTTAGCACCTGTTTCAACAACACAACATGAGACAACCTCCGTCACTGAAGATGTAACCACGAAGCATCCAGGTAGGAAAAACAGTGGTCTCAATTAAAATTTTCATGAATCTGTAATGGCAGAATAATTCAAACAAACTCTACATGTATTACAAGAGTCATCACTGGAAGGCCTTGGGGTTTTTTTTTTGTTTTTTTTCTTAATAATATTTACTATACAACTATTTTACTATAATGACCATAATCATATCACACTGATTAAGCACTCCTTGTATCACCACAGCACTTCTTTTGCTTTATAGTTGTATTTCTTTTCCAGAAACAGAACAGACTTATACCACTCCGGGATATGTAACAACTACAACACAGATCCCTAGCAAAGGTAAGACAACATACATTTGATCTTAGATTACAAACCTGCAGTGCAGAATTCTGGGAGGAAAAAAAACCCCAACAACAACAACAACAACAACATGGTACTTCTTTAGAACAACCAACTTTACCATCAAGTGCATTTTTATTTACGTAAACAATCTGGGAGATCCAATTTTATCCAAAGTGACATACAAATGAAGCAGAATCCAAGGTGTGCACAGAACGGAGTGTTTGGAGGTTAATGGTTTTGGGCAACGGTCCAGCATTGGGTCTTTGGCACTTCGTCTTCTGCTCACTTAACTATTCACAGTAACAGGCATTTTCAGTAAGGGTGCCCAAAGTTTTGCATGCCACTGTATCTTGTGCAAGGTCGCGGGCAGGCTGGAGCCTATCCCAGCTGACTATGGGTGAGAGGCGGGGTACACCCTGGACAAGCCGCCAGATCATCTTTTTAACTTCAACTTTTTTACAGATGGTATGATGTTTGCTTCCAGAGTTTGCTGGTATTTATTTGAATCCATGCTTCCCTCAACCAATGAAATGTGCCCTGTGCCACTGGCTGCAACACAACCCCAAAGCATGATCGATCCACACCCGTGCTTCAGAGTTGGAGAGGTGTTCTTTTCCTGGAATTTGGCACCCTTTTGTCTCTAAACATACTTTTGCACATTGTGGCCAAAAAGTTCTATTTTGATTTCATCAGTCCACAGAACTCGTTTCCAAAATGCATCAGGCTTATTTAGATGTTCATGTGCAAACTTCAGATGCTGAATTTTGTGGCTAGGATGCAGGAATGGTTTTCTTCTGATGACTCTCCCATGAAGGTCATATTTGTTCAGGTGTCACTGCATAGTAGAACAGTGCACCACCACTCCAGGGTCTGCTAAATTTTTCTGAAGGTCTTTTGCAGTCAAACAGGGGTTTTTATTTGCCTTTCTATCAATCCAACGAGCAGTTCTTTCAGAAAGTTTTCTTCATCTTCCAGACCTCACCTTGATCTCCACTGTTTCTGTTAACTGCCATTTCTTAATAACATTACAATCTGAGGAAACAGCTACCTGAAAACACTTTGCTACGTTCTTGTAGCCTTCTCCTGCTTTGTGAGCATCAATTATTTTATTATTCAGAATGTGTGGAGGGCGGCACGGTGGTGTAGTGGTTAGCGCTGTCGCCTCACAGCAAGAAGGTCCGGGTTCGAGCCCCATGGCTGGCGAGGGCCTTTCTGTGCGGAGTTTGCATGTCCTCCCCGTGTCCGCATGGGTTTCCTCCAGGTGCTCTGGTTTCCCCCACAGTCCAAAGACATGCAGGTTAGGTTAACTGGTGACTCTAAATTGACCGTAGGTGTGAGTGTGAATGGTTGTCTGTGTCTATGTGTCAGCCCTGTGATGACCTGGCGACTTGTCCAGGGTGTACCCCGCCTTTCGCCCGTAGTCAGCTGGGATAGGCTCCAGCTTGCCTGCGACCCTGTAGAACAGGATAAAGCAGCTAGAGATGATGAGATGAGAATGCGAGGGAGTTGCTTAGAGGAGCCCATGGCTGTTGATTTTAGGGACAAGTTTGAGGAGTCAGAGAATTTATAAAGCTTTGAAATCTGCATCATCTGACCTTTCCTAACGAAGAATTTGAACAAGCCATAGCTCAATAAGCTAATTAAGGTCTGGAACCTTGGTAAAAGTTACCTGAGAACTCAAATGTATTGGGGTGCCCAAACTTTCGCATGGTGTTCCTTTTCTTTTTTCACTCTCCAATTGTACAAAACAAAAATAATACACAAATCTTGCAGAAAACGCTGAAAAGAAATGTGTCGTCTTTACCTTTATGCCTTATGGGGTAGTGAGGGGTGTGATAAACGCTGGTCACCCCACCCTTGGCCGAGTGGTCCACTTCTGGACCCAATCTGTTATGAGTCTTTTGATGCCTTCAGATCAGGTCATATATAGCGTACACCCCCACCGCACTGCTCAAGTGTGTCCAGAATGCAGGGGCTAGCAACCCCATAACCTCCAACCAATTGCTACAAAGTACAAAGAAAACCCCCCACAGGACAGATCACGAAGGAAACGATCTATGACTGTCTACCGACTACGAGATAAAGAACCGCGAATAATCAAGGTTAACATCCATGGACTAAGATCAAACTTTGGCAAACTGGCTAACCTGTGCAAGGCCAAAGAACCTACCATCGTTATTGTGGTAGAGACATTCCTGGATGAGACTGTACAGGACGGAGCTGAGTGCATTGCAATTCCAGGATACACCATGTGTTGTCGGAGAGATAGAAACTCTTCAGGGGGCAGAACTGTAGTGTTTTGCATGCATGGAATTGCCATCCACCATAATGCACCCAAAAGGCTTTGAACTGATGTGGTTTACAGTCACTCTATGTTCCCAGAAGCTCCTCATAGGAGCTGTTTACAGACCACCAAGCACCAACGTCTTCAATTACATCGACACTGAAACCTTGCCCGCAATGGCTGAATTTGGTGCCTACTCTGTCATGCTGGTTGGAGATTTTAATGTCCATCATGAAGATTGGCTAGGAGGTCAAACAACTGATGCAGGTGGCTGCTGGGCCTTGGAGCTTGCAAGCTGTCTAGGCCTAGAACAAGTCATAATGACTCCAACCAGAGGTGACCAGATTCTAGACCTCATCATGACTGACCTTCCAGCTGTATCCACAACACTGGCCAACATGGGAACATTGGACCATAACCCTGTCCTAGTAAGGCTTGACCTGCCAGCATACAGAGATAAGCCATACAAAAGGAAGGCGTGGCAGTATGAGAAAGCCAATTACTGGGGAATGCGAGGCTTCATTTCAGGCACCGACTGGTGGAAGGTATTCTCTGTGGAAGATCCTGAGAGCATATGTGCCGAGATCACAAAAATCATCCAGACCACCATGGACCAGTTCATCCCCAACAAAACTGTCACCAGAAAAACAGGAGACAAACCATGGTTCGACGAGAACTGCCAAAGAGCTGCAAGAAAGAAGCGGCATCTCTTTCAAGAGCTTAAAAGCAACAACTCACCCACCAATAAGCAGCAGTTTGCAGATGCCAGACACATATTCAACCAGGCAGAGAAGCAAGCTAAGCGGAACTACAATGCCAAACTCACCAAAGAACTCACTGGCAATAACCTGACCGGCAAGAGATGGTGGAGGCTTGTTAACTCTCTCTCTCTGTGAGAGCTGCTACCTCTGACATCCCTGTCATTATCCACAACAACACAGCCCACATTGCTGCTCACAAAAAGTCAGAAGTGTTCTGCAAGGCATTCGTACAAAAATGCCATCTCCAAGATGCAACTGCCCCGGCACCTCAAATCCAGCAATCCATCTCCTGCACTATCGACACCATCACATTCAAACCTAAGGACATCAAGAGGCTCTTGAAAGGACTCAAACCGGACAAAGCTTCTGGGCCAGATGAAATCCCCACCAGAGTCCTAAGGAATGTGGTGCAGAGCTCGCAAGCCCCCTGTGTTGCCTCTTTAACTGCTGCTTTTCAAGTGGACTCTTCCCAAGTCAGTGGAAGGTGGCCTCTGTTACTCCAGTGCACAAGAAAGACTCGAAAGCGGACCCGTCCAAGTACTGCCCCATATCCCTGCTTTCAGTCATCAGCAAGGTTATGGAATCAGCAGTGAACCAACAGCTACAGAGATACGTTCTCAAAAACAATCTCATCTCCCACAGACAGTTTGGATTCAGACCAGAACACAGCACAGCTGACCTCCTAAACATCCTGTGCCAGAGGTGGAACAACTCCCTAGACTCAGGCGAGGAAGTCTGTGTCGTAGCCTTGGACATCCAGGGGGCATTTGACAAAGTGTGGCATCACAGTCTGATGGCCAAACTCTATTGAGAGGAGTGTCTGGAAAGCTGCTCCAATGGCTCCAAAGCTACCTCTCGAACAGATCCATCAGAGTGGTCCTGTCAGGCCAGGCCTCAGAACCCTACTCTATCAATGCCTCAGGACCTCAAGGATCGATCCTCGGCCCTCTCCTCTTCTCCATCTTCATCAACGACCTGGCTGATGTATGTGAGAATGAGATGTACATGTACACTGATGACTCAATCCTGTATGCACGCATCAGATCTCCAGCAGACAAGGCCAAAGTGGAGGCGAGCCTGAACCAGGATCTCCAACAAATCACCATCTGGGGAGACCAGTGGAAGATCACTTTCAAGACATCAAAGTGTAAGTTTGTTACACTCTCAAGAAAGAGGACTCCATCTGCACTGGACCTGCACTTTAATGGTCACCGGTTGACCACGACCAATGAGTTGGACATCCTGGGGGTCACAATAGCTGTCCTGGTCGAAACATCTGACCAAAATCTCCATACGGGCAGGTCAGAAACTGGCAGCACTGAGGAGATTGGCCAGTAAACTCACCACAGAGAGCCGAGCAACTGTCTACAAACTACAGGTACGCAGCATCATGGAATACACCTCACTCAGCTGGATGAGTGCCTCACCAACACATCTTGGCCTACTCGACAACATCCAGAAGAAGGCCCTAAAGATTATAGGAGTGGACCAGGACACTGCTAGCACAAAACTCTCCATCCCCAGCCTTGGCCACAGAAGACAGGTTGCTATTGCTACAGTCCTGTTCAAAATGCACACCCACCACTGCCCTACGGATCTCCGGGATATGTTCCCCCCACCATACCCTAGACGGCGAACCACCCGCCTATGCACAGCTATGCCAGATCATGCCCTGGACCTCCCAGCCTCTAATACTTGCACCCTGGACAGAACCTTCCTCCACACTGCTGTCCGGGTATGGAATAGCCTTCCAGAACATGTAGTTGGACCCGTAGACACTGGCCCCCAGACCTTTAAATGCAGGGTCCACAGGCATCTTCTGACCACTCCTCCCACTACCAGATGAGCTACAGTGAACCAGATGATTGGCCAAGTGGAATTGTATTCTATCTTACTATTGTTCACAATTATACACACAAAAAAGTTCATCTTCTGCTCACTTAACTATTCACAGTAACAGACATTTTCAGTACGGGTGCCCAAATTTTTGCATGCCACTGTATCTTGTGCAAGGTCGCGGGCAGGCTGGAGCCTATCCCAGCTGACTATGGCTGAGAGGTGGGGTACACCCTGGACAAGACGGTTGAGCAACTAGAATCCTACATTAGACAAGAATGGGTTAACATTCCTATCCCTAAACTTGAGCAACTTGTCTCCTCAGTCCCCAGACGTTTACAGACTGTTGTAAAGAGAAAAGGGGATGTCTCACAGTGGTAAACATGGCCTTGTCCCAACTTTTTTGAGATGTGTTGTTGTCATGAAATTTAAAATCACCTGATTTTTCTCTTTAAATGATACATTTTCTCAGTTTAAACATTTGATATGTCATCTATGTTCTATTCTGAATAAAATATGGAATTTTGAAACTTCCACATCATTGCATTCCATTTTTATTTACAATTTGTACTTTGTCCCAACTTTTTTGGAATCGGGGTTGTACTTTGTTTCTTACTCTTTCATTTGACAGTCGCCATTTTGTATCTAAACGCGCGTTTGAGAAGTCACGTGAGGTGTCGATAATAGTGATCACTTTCACCGGTGTCCACCATTATCGACACCCTGTGGAATTAAGGGACATTTACAACTGTTATGGATTGATCTTTGTGTAACATTGTTGAAGTCGATGAAGTACTTTAAAAATATATATATATATATAAGTGCTGTGATTTATAATCATTTTTTTCTGATTCATAACAGAATGGAATGCTTATAGAGTATTTGGAATCTGACTGCAATAAATTAGACCAGAATTAAATTCCGAGCATATAAAAAAGTACATACTTCAAATATTCAGATTCCATTCAGAATTTTTTTTTTTGCAGTTTACTGTAAATATCTCATCTCATTATCTCTAGCTGCTTTATCCTGTTCTACAGGGTCGCAGGCAAGCTGGAGCCTATCCCAGCTGACTACGGGCGAAAGGCGGGGTACACCCTGGACAAGTCGCCAGATCATCACAGGGCTGACACATAGACACAGACAACCATTCACACTCACATTCACACCTACGGTCAATTTAGAGTCACCAATTAACCTAACCTGCATGTCTTTGGACTGTGGGGGAAACCGGAGCACCCAGAGGAAACCCACACGGACACGGGGAGAACATGCAAACTCCACACAGAAAGGCCCTCGCCGGCCACGGGGCTCGAACCCGGACCTTCTTGCTGTGAGGCGACAGCACTAACCACTACACCACCGTGCCGCCCCTTAGGGCTATTTACTGTATTTTTATTTTTTACTATTTACTGTTTGATCTCAAACACATCACGAAGGCAAGAAATTGCACTAATTAACTTTTGACGAGACACACCTATTAAGTGAAAAACACTCCAGGTGACAATCTCATGAAGCTGGTTAAGATAATGCCAGTAGTGTTTAAAGCGTCCTCAAGGTCAACGCTGGCTACTTTGAAGAATCTCAAATATGAAAGATATTTTGGGGTTTTTTTGAACACTTTTTTGTTTCCCACATAATTCCATATGTTATTTCATAATTTTGATGTCTTCGGTGTTGTTCTACAATTGTAGAAAATACAAAATACAGAAAAAAAAACTGAGTAGGGATGTACAAACTTTTGACTGGTACTGCAAGTGATGATGAATCCAAGCTGTGAAGAAAGCTGAACAAATTCTGTTATTTTATTAGGACCTGTTGTAACAACGCATGATGAGACAACCCGTACCCCTCAGCATGTGATCACTCAGGATACAGGTAAGGAAACCGTGAGTGTATCTGTAATGACTGAATGATTCAAATGAAACCAAATGCTATGCTACTGCACCATGTACGCGTATTTGAATAATCGGCATTAAAATGTCTTCTTTTTCATGTTTGCCTTTAACGATAATTTTATCCATATGTCTTAATTAGTCTTACAACACTGCACATTGGCGAAAAAGAAGACAATTGTTAATCATCTATTACACATTCTTGGCGAGGAGAAAATATAAGGTAGTGAATATGATCAGATTAGAAAATATGTCACATCGCTTTCAGTACAGGATTTGTACATGGCATGTCTAATGTGGGATAAGACAGTGCCCACGGACCGAACCATAGCTACCAACAGGCTGGATATCATGTTCCAGGATAAAAAGAACAAAATGTACCTGTTCATCGACATGGCCATCCCGGAGACGACATCATACTGAGTAGGGAGGCCGAGAAGATCAAGTACAAAGACCTCGAGATCAAGGTGTATAGGTTCCAAGACCAGCTGGACAAACTCCCATGCAACATGAGTGCGAAAGAGATCCAGAAGATCGTGACTCCTCGGGACGGCACGCATCCTTCGTCAAATCCTCAGCTGAATACTTATCTGATCAAAAAGTCTAAGAGGCCTGGTTGACCTCTGGTGAACAAACCAGCGTGCTGTGCCCCAGTGCACTGAGAGGAGGGTGGATAATAATAATAATAATAATAATAATAATAGCAGCACAGTGCTGTAGTGGTTAGCACTGTCACCTCACAGCAAGAACGTTCTGGGTTCGAGCCCAGTGACCGACGGGGGGACTTTCTGTGCGGAGTTTGCATGTTCTCCCTGTGTCTGCATGGGTTTCCTCCGGGTGCTCTGGTTTCCCCCACAGTCCAAAGACATGCAGGTTAGGAAAATTGGTGGCTCTAAATTGACCGTAGACGTGAGTGTGAATGGTTGCGTGTCTGTGTGTCAGCCCTGTGATGATCTAGCGACTTGTCCAGGGTGTACCCCGCCTCTCACCCATAGCTAGCTGGGATAGGCTCCAGCTTGCTCGCGACCCTGCACAGGATAAGCAGCCATGGGCGCCGCCAGGGGGGGAAAGGTTAGAACAATTCTAGGGGCCCAGCACTGCCATGGGGCCCTTTAAGGGGCTGATAATATGCTTTTAATTATTTTAATAAGACTTTTGAAATAACAACAATGCCATGGGCGTCGCCACCATTGAATGTGAAGGGGACACGTCCCCCTCACATTTCATAATTCTTCGTTTGGACCCCCCACATTTAACATAAAATATTAGTTCACCCAGCGCCGTTTCTATTGCTTCGTGAAAGAATCCATTCCACTTGATCAATAAGAGAAAACACAGACCACTGAAAATCCACTCCGGGTTTTCCGGGCGCTCCCTACAACAGCTCACCGCGCGCGAGTGAAGTGAATCTCAGCGCGAGCACAGACATGTTGGTGCAGCTGCTGGAAAGTGGAGGAAGTGACGTCAGCCCCATTGCAACCTCACAATGTCTAGCTTTTGCTAAAACCTTATTTTTTTGTGATATGCCCTCAAAATCAGGGGCGCAGATACGATTTTTGAACTGGGGGGGACTGAGCTGTCA
This sequence comes from Neoarius graeffei, assembly GCF_027579695.1. Taxonomy (NCBI): domain Eukaryota; kingdom Metazoa; phylum Chordata; class Actinopteri; order Siluriformes; family Ariidae; genus Neoarius; species Neoarius graeffei. Next base: position 109,696,096 of record NC_083571.1, on the reverse strand, counting down.
GCAAATGATTCCATTTTGTGTGTGTGTGTGTATATATATATATATATATATATATATATATATATATATATATATATATACTACCGTTCAAAAGTTTGGGGTCACTTTGAAATGTCCTTATTTTCGAAAGAAAAGCACTGTTCTTTTCAATGAAGATCACTTTAAACTAATCAGAAATACACTCTATACATTGCTAATGTGGTAAATGACTATTCTAGCTGCAAATGTCTGGTTTTTGGTGCAATATCTCCATAGGTGTATAGAGGCCCATTTCCAGCAACTCTCACTCAAGTGTTCTAATGGTACAATGTGTTTGCTCATTGCCTCAGAAGGCTAATGGATGATTAGAAAACCCTTGTACAATCATGTTAGCACAGCTGAAAACAGTTGAGCTCTTTAGAGAAGCTATAAAACTGACCTTCCTTTGAGCAGATTGACTTTCTGGAGCATCACATTTGTGGGGTCGATTAAATGCTCAAAATGGCCAGAAAAATGTCTTGACTATATTTTCTATTCATTTTACAACTTATGGTGGTAAATAAAAGTGTGACTTTTCATGGAAAACACAAAATTGTCTGGGTGACCCCAAACTTTTGAACGGTAGTGTGTATACATGTTATTTCACCTCCCTCACTGCCATCACCAGGAACTACCTGCAGGCCAGGACAATGATAACATTTTAACATAGCCTATGGAAATTCAAAGTTTGCACATTATCATCACGCACAGAAATTGCAAAACTGCAAAACTAGTTTTAAAACCGCTAAGTTCCAACTGTTAAACATAGCGAGATGTAAAGTGTAAACCAGTGCATCCTGACTTTCTAACTATGCCTGTGTGTTGCGTGAGCGGCAGTCAGTCAACAACTCTTCGCAAAGTTTCCTTATGAAACACTATGCTCGCTGAAATTATGGCAGGGAACGCCAGATTAAACATTAAAACTGCCTTCTGAGCACTGTATCTACAGGCTATCACCGAAAGAAGGAGGCTACCAGAAAGGCTTCTCTACTCCGTAAGATTTTACTTTCACTACGACATTACTTTGAACAGACTATCAAAAAATTGCAAGGTGATATGATAAAGTAAGGCACAGTTTACTTACAGTCGTTTTTTTTTTTTTTAAAACGATGCAATCGTTTTCTGCCTTTTGGCACCCTTCATCATGCCGTGTTGGGGTCCTGAACTAGGAGGAGCTGTCCCCGATATGCCTCTCAAACTTGTTGTGGGTAACCATAGCAACCAAGCTCGAGCTCGCAACCTGTGCAGTCTGCGCAGTTGCAACTATGTATGTACTGCTGTGCACCTCAATAAACCGAATGGTAATTAGTCTTTTGATTTTTCCGTGAGGTTTGCCTTATGCAAATAAAGACAGCATAGACGTTTTTTCCTCCCTATAAGTGGGGGGGACCGAACGAGGTGAATTTAAATCTGGGTGGGACGAATCCCCCCCGTCCCCCCCTCTATCTGCGCCCGTGCTCAAAATTAACCCTAGGACACGTTAAATTAAGATTCAACTAAACAGTGAAATAAGCTTAGCCTAATGGGGTATTCTTGGTTGATGATGAATTGTTTGCAGTATTTGCTCCTCCCCAGACACAATGGACATAAGGACATTCTTTACAAAGAAGCGGAAAGTCAGTCAAAATTTCCCCACAGGACAGGGTTTTTTGTCCCAATGGAAATGTTAGCGCAGTTAGCTGGCTAGTCAATGTTAGGAGATGTAGCAGCTAGCTTAACGTTAGCTATCATTTAATTCAAACCCTGTAGGCCTGCCTTACTGTAATGCCAAGAATGAGGTCAAGTCTGCTCTGGTGATATTTATTGATTCCTTGTTTTGTCTGGTCTTTGCCAGTTTTCTGGAAAGTAAGATGGGAAATCAGTGTATGGGGAAGGAATAGTAGAGAGGAAAGCGATGGAGAGAGATGGATGTTATTCCAGGTGGATTGTGAAGGAAAGGGGGATAAAAGTTATGAAGTGGTAGAAATTGTGGTGGCACCAATATAAGAAGGAGTTATATCTATAAATCTATTTGTTATACTAATCTGTAAATGCTACTGTAGTACCACCATTGCATGTAGGTTGACAAAACTGCACTTGTTCATTGTGTGAAGTTCTCTTTTATGTGTCATTGCTTGACCCAGTGTGATTTTGTGTTATGAAGACTGCATGATGCCATGCCATTTTTGTTATGAGTATCGCTAAATCGGAAAAAAGTAAAATGCACCCACTAAAAGTCACTGTTGGTGGTGAACAAAATTGCACCTGTTCATTGTGTGAAGTTATTTTTTATGTGTCACCCTTGCTTGACACTGTGATTTTGTGTTATGAAGTTTGCATGATGCCATGTCATGCCTGTCATTGTGTGAGATTATGAATATTCTTATTTTTAAACATACAGTTGAGTGTCACTATTGCTTGGCCCAGTGGCATGTTGTGTTACATCTAAAACTAAATACAACCCCGATTCCAAAAAAGTTGGGACAAAGTACAAATTGTAAACAAAAACGGAATGCAGTAATTTACAAATCTCAAAAACTGATATTGTATTCACAATAGAACATAGACAACATATCAAATGTCGAAAGTGAGACATTTTGAAATTTCATGCCAAATATTGGCTCATTTGAAATTTCATGACAGCAACACATCTCAAAAAAGTTGGGACAGGGGCAATAAGAGGCTGGAAAAGTTAAAGGTACAAAAAAGGAACAGCTGGAGGACCAAATTGCAACTCATTAGGTCAATTGGCAATAGGTCATTAACATGACTGGGTATAAAAAGAGCATCTTGGAGTGGCAGCGGCTCTCAGAAGTAAAGATGGGAAGAGGATCACCAATCCCCCTAATTCTGCGCCGACAAATAGTGGAGCAATATCAGAAAGGAGTTCGACAGTGTAAAATTGCAAAGAGTTTGAACATATCATCATCTACAGTGCATAATATCATCAAAAGATTCAGAGAATCTGGAAGAATCTCTGTGCGTAAGGGTCAAGGCCGGAAAACCATACTGGGTGCCCGTGATCTTCGGGCCCTTAGACGGCACTGCATCACATACAGTCATGCTTCTGTATTGGAAATCACAAAATGGGCTCAGGAATATTTCCAGAGAACATTATCTGTGAACACAATTCACCGTGCCATCCGCCGTTGCCAGCTAAAACTCTATAGTTCAAAGAAGAAGCCGTATCTAAACATGATCCAGAAGCGCAGACATCTTCTCTGGGCCAAGGCTCATTTAAAATGGACTGTGGCAAAGTGGAAAACTATTCTGTGGTCAGACTAATCAAAATTTGAAGTTCTTTATGGAAATCAGGGACGCCGTGTCACTCGGACTAAAGAGGAGAAGGACGACCCAAGTTGTTATCAGCGCTCAGTTCAGAAGCCTGCATCTCTGATGGTATGGGGTTGCATTAGTGCATGTGGCATGGGCAGCTTACGCATCTGGAAAGACACCATCAATGCTGAAAGGTATATCCAGGTTCTAGAGCAACATATGCTCCCATCCAGACGACGTCTTTCAGGGAAGACCTTGCATTTTCCAACATGACAGTGCCAAACCACATACTGCATCAATTACAGCATCATGGCTGCGTAGAAGAAGGGTCCGGGAACTGAACTGGCCAGCCTGCAGTCCAGATCTTTCACCCATAGAAAACATTTGGCGCATCATAAAACGGAAGATACGACAAAAAAGACCTAAGACAGTTGAGCAACTAGAATCCTACATTAGACAAGAATGGGTTAACATTCCTATCCCTAAACTTGAGCAACTTGTCTCCTCAGTCCCCAGACGTTTACAGACTGTTGTAAAGAGAAAAGGGGATGTCTCACAGTGGTAAACATGGCCTTGTCCCAACTTTTTTGAGATGTGTTGCTGTCATGAAATTTAAAATCACCTAGTTTTTCTCTTTAAATGATAAATTTTCTCAGTTTAAACATTTGATATGTGATCTATGTTCTATTCTGAATAAAATATGGAATTTTGAAACTTCCACATCATTGCATTCCGTTTTTATTTACAATTTGTACTTTGTCCCAACTTTTTTGGAATCGGGGTTGTAGAAAACACAAAATAAAAAGTAAAATGCACCCATAAAGTCACTGTTGGCGATAAATTGTGTCACATTCATCTCATTATCTTAGGCGTAGCAGTGGGTTTAAAAACAGGCTGATGAATATGTGGACTAGTTGAATGAGGACTTATTGTTGAGTCTCTAAAATAGTCATTGAATTAAGTGACTTTTGTAGGTAAAATTACAGTGGTGCTTGAAAGTTTGTGAACCCTTTAGAATTTTCTATATTTCTGCATAAATATGACCAAAAACATCATCAGATTTTCACACAAGTCCTAAAAGTAGACAAAGAGAACCCAGTTAAACAAATGAGACAAAAATATTATGCTTGATGATTTATTTATTGAGGAAAATGATTCAATATTACATATCTGTGAGTGGCAAAAGGATGTGAACCTTTGCTTTCAGTATCTGGTGTGACCCCCTTGTGCAGCAATAACTGCAACTAAACGTTTGTGGTAACTGTTGATCAGTCCTGCACACCGGCTTTTGGAGGAATTTTAGCCCATTCCTCCATACAGAACACCTTCAACTCTGGGATGTTGGTAGGTTTCCTCACATGAACTGCCCGCTTCAGATCCTTCCACAACATTTCGATTGGATTAAGGTCAGGACTTTGACTTGGCCATTCCAAAACATTAACTTTATTCTTCTTTAACCATTCTTTGGTACAATGACTTGTGTGCTTAGGGTCGCTGTCTTGGTACATGACCCACCTTCTCTTGAGATTCAGTTCATGGACAGATGTCCTGACAGTTTCCTTTAGAATTCGCTGGTATAATTCAGACCCACCTTCTCTTGAGATTCAGTTCATGGACAGATGTCCTGACAGTTTCCTTTAGAATTCGCTGGTATAATTCAGAATTCATTGTTCCATCAATGATGGTAAGCTGTCCTGGCCCAGATGCAGCAAAACAGGCCCAAACCATGATCCTACCACCACCATGTTTCACAGATGGGATAAGGTTCTTATGCTGGAATGCAGTGTTTTCCTTTCTCCAAACATAACGCTTCTCATTTAAACCAAAAAGTTCTATTTTGGTCTCATCCATCCACAAAACATTTTCCAATAGCCTTCTGGCTTGTCCATGTGATCTTGAGCAAAGTGCAGACGAGCAGCAATGTTCTTTTTAGAGAGCAGTGGCTTTCTCCTTGCAACCCTGCCATGCACACCATTGTTGTTCAGTGTTTTCCTGATGGTGGACTCATGAACATTAACATTAGCCAATGTGAGAGAGGCCTTCAGTTGCTTAGAAGTTCACCTGGGGTCCTTTGTGACCTCGCCGACTGTTTCACGCCTTGTTCTTGGAGTGATCTTTGTTGGTCGACCACTCCTGGGGAGGGGAACAATGGTCTTGAATTTCCTCCATTTGTACACAATCTGTCTGACTGTGGATTGGTGGAGTCCAAACTCTTTTGAGATGGTTTCGTAACCATTTCCAGCCTGATGAGCATCAACAACGCTTTTTCTGAGGTCCTCAGAAATCTCCTTAGTTCGTGCCATGATACACTTCCACAAAGACGTGTTGTGAAGATCAGACTTTGATAGATCCCTGTTCTTTAAATAAAACAGGGTGCCCACTCACACCTGATTGTCATCCCATTGATTGAAAACACCTGACTCTAATTTCACCTTAAAATTAACTGCTAATCCTAGAGGTTCACATACTTTTGCCACTCACAGATATGCAATATTGTATCACTTTCCTCAATAAATAAATGATCGAGTATAATATTTTTGTCTCATTTGTTTAACTGGGTTCTCTTTATCTACTTTTAAGACTTGTGTGAAAATCTGATGAAGTTTTAGGTCATATTTATGCAGAAATATAGAAATTTCTAAAGGGTTCACAAACTTTCAAGCACCACTGTAGGTGTTTAACAACCTGTTAAAAATACACCAGAATGCAGGAAATGGAATGTAATTAATTAAAAATTTTCTGGCGGAGGACCCCCCGCCAGTGTGCCCCCCCCCCCCCCACACACACACACACACATTAAAAATGCTTCTGACGCCCCTGAACAATGCAATATTCCATCTGGTAAAATGAGCTAATTGAACAAGGTTGTCTATTTCTTGAGTTGTTCAACATATTGTCATTTAACCCTCCCCCTTTTGCGAAATGGTACGGTCCAGTTCTGGTAGAAGCGTGATGCGTTAAATCTGTGTGCTGATCAGTGCAACGCTACTTGCTGCTGTGTCGCGGTGCAGCAGCCAGCCAGCCAGCAGTGGAGTGCGTACAGTCTATGATCGCTAAATATGAAGAGTGGCTGTCAAAAACGTAAAGAAAGGCAGCTGAAAGCTGAGAGGGACCGGAGAGGCAGGCAACTGGTCACTCAGTTTTTCCCAAAGAAAGGTAGCTATCGCTCACATGTGTGTTCAAAATATTAGTGAATGGTAAATGAACAGTATGAACGTGGTTGGATTAGCCTATCAAGAGAATACTTTTACAGTTTGTACAGTGACATTTTTTCCATTTTAATAACTGAACTGACTTGTGTGATAAACAAGATGAAATATTATGTTATGCTGGTGCTAATAACTAGTGCTAATAACCAGTTTCATAACTAATGGGTTGCCCTAAATATGCACAGATTCAGCCTCAGGGGGACCTCCGCCCTACCAAACCACTGAACCCCCCTTTGGAGAAGGAGGTAAGCAGCAATACAACCCATAAATGCTTTAGGATTGAAGTTTTTAATGAGCGAGCGCGATATACAGTTTGCTAGATTAAAGTTTTGCTAATAACGGTCCATGGAGGGGCAACCAATAGTCTAACTATGCTTACGCTCAAATTTCTGTCTAGACACACTTTGCTTTGAACATATTCCCTTTTTGCAGAACAGTACACACAGCTTTCTACCTAACACACAACAATCCATGGGATTTCCATAGGTATTTTGATGCTGGGTAGAAAACTTTTTCTATGATTTATTAGCAGTCACATCACACATTTCACTACCAATTGTCCTAGCACAAGAAGGCATGTGGCAAAATCTTGAATTTTCATTTGTGATGGTAAATGCACCAGAATTAGTCACTGACCAGTTTTCATCTAGTCCCTGGTAGGTTAATACATAAAATGTAATAACAAAGTCACAAACTCAAGGTCCATGGGCTATCAAAAGTCAAATAATGACAATAGTGCAATTGTGACGAGGGTGGGCAAAGTTGGGGGGCCCAAAATTCTAATCTTTCATGGGGCCCAAAATTTCTGGCGGCGCCCCTGTAAGCAGCTACAGATAATGGATGGATGGATGGATGGATGGAAAACAAGAAAAGGCTGGGAGATACATTAATGAGTGTATAAACCATATGCAATACTTTGCAAAAAGGGAAACTCTGGGCATATAAATGACAACAGGACACATTGACCATATTAGGCTCCATACAGTATAGAAACACGTTACATTACAGGTATTTAGCAGATGCTCTTATCCAGAGCGACGTACAACACACCCAGAGCAGCCCGGGGAGCAGATGGAGGTTAGTTGCCTTGTTCAGTGGCACTTCAGCCATTCCTGTTGGTCCAGGGAATTGAACTGGCAACCTTTTGATCCCAAAGTTGCTTCTCTAACCATTTCGCCATGGCTTCTCCCCACTGAATGAATAAAAACTGATTATTGGATCTGATTAGATCAGAGCACTGACATCAGAATCATGTAAAAAGAGATTTAAACCCTGCACATGATAAGCAGATACAGACAATGGACAGATGGATTATTATTATTATTATACTCTTATTTCCCGGAAAAGGCCCGGCGCTAGAGCTCAGTGGTCTCAATACTCTTTTTGACAACTTCCCGTAACAACTCCTAAGTGCGTCACATCTACATCACACATGGGACCACTGGCCAAAGAAGGCGAGGAAAGGGGGACAACCTGGAGTATATTTTAAAATAGGAACACACTTTCCCTCGGTAATAAGCATAAACATGTCTGAAAGTGATTTCTTTACTCTCGTCCATTTATTTCGAACGACGAACCAAATTGTACACACGTCAGTCATTTTAATAGGAACATCTGTATGTGCATGCGCAGTGTTATCGTTACACTCGTTCTTACATTCTTACAACACGACATAGTGGCCACTGTGACATAATAATAATAATAATAATTAGAAAGGCGGCACGGTGGTGTAGTGGTTAGCGCTGTCGCCTCACAGCAAGAAGGTCCTGGGTTCGAGCCCCGGGGCCAGCGAGGGCCTTTCTGTGTGGAGTTTGCATGTTCTCCCCGTGTCCGCGTGGGTTTCCTCCGGGTGCTCCGGTTTCCCCCAAAGACATGCAGGTTAGGTTAACTGGTGACTCTAAATTGACCGTAGGTGTGAATGTGAGTGTGAATGGTTGTCTGTGTCTATGTGTCAGCCCTGTGATGACCTGGCGACTTGTCCAGGGTGTACCCCGCCTTTCGCCCGTAGTCAGCTGGGATAGGCTCCAGCTTGCCTGTGACCCTGTAGAAGGATAAAGCGGCTAGAGATAATGAGATGAGATGAATAATTAGAAAAGCACTCGGAGAGCACAGACCTCCGCCAAGAATCCTTTAAAAAAATCCGGGATCCAGAAGGTGATCCGGATCACCGCCAAAATTTAATGGATTGTTACTTGTGCCCAGTCACACCGCTGGAATAAATTTCAGAGCAATCCGTTCATAACTTTTTCCGTAATGTTGCTAACAGACAAACAAACAAACAAACCTGTTAGGGTTTTGCTGGGATTCGAACCTGGTTCGTTGGTGTGATAATCCAGCAAACCCCCACTAGGCCACCAGGGGGATGACTCAAATGCAGAGGCGTGAGGCGGAAGTAGAAAAAGAATCAAATGGTTTATTTAAACTATATACACTATATACAGGGCAAAACAAAAGACAAAAAAAACCAAAGAGTAAATCCAAAAGAAAAGCAAAGTGCAAAAATTCAAAAGCTAAGAAGATCAAAAACACAGTACAAAGGAAACTGGAGATAAACATAACAGCACAAAGACTCCGTGACAAGAGGACTGAACTCAGGGGTATAAATAGACAAACTAATTAAGGACACAGGTGAAGATAATTAGGCAATTAACACAAACACAAAACACAGGAACAGTGGCGGCCTCTAGAGGCCAAAATAAACACGACATGAAAAGGAAATAACAGCGGCCTCTAGAGGCCAAAACAGTCCTAGTCCTAACAGGACCCCCCCCTCTAGGAGCGTCTCCTGACGTTCCCAGGGCGATCCGGATGGGCCGAATGGAAGTCCCGACATAGTTCTTTATCAAGGACATCCCGAGCAGGAACCCAGCAGCGCTCCTCAGGACCATAGCCCTCCCAGTCCACCAGATATTGCAACCCGCCGCGGACCCGGCGGGAGTCAAGCAGGCGATTCACAGTGAACACAGTCTGCCCCTGGAAGATGCGGGGGGGTGGGGGGTTCCTAGGGGCAGGGGCATACGTAGACGTCAGTACGGGCCGTAACAGGGAAACATGGAAAGTGGGGTTGATCCTCAGAGTCCGGGGCAACTGGAGCCGGTAGGAGACAGGGTTCACCCTGCGCACCACCTTGAAGGGGCCAATGTAGCGAGGAGCAAGCTTGCGGTTCTCCACCCGCAGTGGAAGGTCCTTAGTGGACAGCCAAACACGCTGCCCAGGGCGGAAAGCGTGTGCAGGTCTCCTATGGCGGTTGGCCTGAGTCTGGTTGGTTCTGGAGGTCTGTATGAGGGTCTTCCTGACCATGCTCCAGGTCTTGCGACACCGTCTCACATATTGGTTGACCGAGGGCACCCCCGCGTCCTCCTCCTGGTCCGGGAACAGAGGTGGCTGGAACCCGAATTGGCACTGGAATGGCGACAGCTTGGTGGCCGATGACTGCAGGGTGTTGTGGGCATACTCCGCCCATGGCAGCCAGGTGCTCCACGATGTCGGGTTATCTATAGCCAGGCCTCGCAGGGTGGTTTCCAGGTCCTGGTTGAGCCTCTCTGTCTGACCATTGGACTGTGGGTGAAACCCAGAGGAGAGGCTGGCAGTGGCTCCGATGACCTTGCAGAACCCGTGCCACACTCGGGAGGAGAACTGGGGCCCTCGGTCTGAGACGATGTCCTGTGGAAGACCAAAGACTCGGAAGACATGATTAAACAAAAGTTTCGCAGTTTCAAGAGCAGAGGGGAGTTTGCACAGTGGTATGAAGCGGCAGGCCTTGGAGAATCTGTCAACTAAGACCAAAATGACCGTGTTACCTTGTGACTCAGGGAGACCCGTGATAAAGTCGACTGCCACGTGGGACCAGGGACGCCGGGGAATGGTCAGAGGATGCAGGAGACCCTGGGGACGCTGTCGTGGGTTCTTGGTTCTGGTGCAAACCTCACAGGACAGGACAAATGACCTTACTTCCTTCTCCATGTTAGGCCACCAGAAGCGTCTTTTCAGGAAGTCCAGGGTCCTCCGAGCTCCCGGGTGGGCGGTGAGAGGGGAAGAGTGACCCCACTGGAGAACCTTGGCCCGGGCTTGATGTGGGACGTACAAGAGGCCTGGTGGCCCCGTCCCAGGACCGGGGTCCTGGCGTTGGGCTCGTCGGACAGCCTCCTCAATACCCCAGCGGACAGGGGCCACAATCCGGGACACAGGGATAATAGGCCCGACTTCATTCTCCCTGTTAGTGGCAGAGAACAGTCTGGACAGTGCGTCAGGTTTGGTGTTCTTGGAGCCGGGGCGGTATGAGAGGGTGAAGTCAAACCGACTGAAAAACAGGGCCCACCTAGCCTGTCGAGGGTTCAGTCTCTTGGCTTGCTGGAGGTACTCCAGGTTCTTGTGGTCAGTCCAAACCAGGAATGGATGTTGTGCTCCCTCCAGCCAGTGCCTCCACTCCTCAAGGGCCAGTTTGACCGCTAGCAGTTCTCGATCCCCCACATCGTACCGGGACTCAGCAGGACTCAGGCGGTGGGAGAAGTAAGCGCAGGGGTGCAGCTTTCCTTCCGAACGTTGAGAGAGCACCGCGCCGACACCACTGTCCGAGGCGTCCACCTCCACGATGAATGGTTGGGAGGTGTCCGGGAGAACCAGAATGGGTGCCGTGCAGAAGCGGTCCTTGAGGTCTTTGAACGCCTTTTCTGCCTGAGGAGACCAGCCATAAGATCCACCTGTCCCTTTGGTGAGGTCTGACATGGGTGCTGCCACAGAACTGAAGTTCCTGATGAACTTGCGGTAGAAGTTAGCGAATCCTAAGAACCGCTGAACCTCCTTAACGGACTTGGGAGTAGGCCAATCCTGGACGGCCAGGGTCTTGGCAGGGTCCATTTGGAGTTGGCCTGTCCGTACAATAAATCCCAGAAAGGAGACCTCGGGAACATGAAATTCGCATTTCTGGGCCTTGGCGAACAGATTGTTCTGTAGCAGCCTCTGGAGAACCTGGCGGACATGGTGGCGGTGCTCCTGCACGGTCTTGGAGAAGATAAGGATGTCGTCGAGGTAGACAAAAACGTATAGGTTAATCATGTCCCTTAAGACGTCATTGATTAGGGCCTGAAAAACAGCTGGTGCGTTGGTGAGTCCGAAGGGCATCACCTGGTATTCGTAGTGCCCAGACGGGGTGTTAAAGGCAGTCTTCCACTCGTCTCCCTGTCGGATACGGATGAGGTGGTATGCGTTCCGTAGGTCCAACTTGGTGAAGACGGTGGCGCCTTGGAGCAGGTCGAAAGCTGTGGACATCAGCGGAAGGGGATATCGGTTGCGCACAGTGATCTTATTCAGGCCCCTGTAATCAATACATGGTCGGAGCCCCCCATCCTTCTTGCCGACAAAGAAGAAGCTGGCTCCAGCAGGTGAAGTGGAGGGTCGAATAAACCCAGAGACCAGGGCATCTTTGAGGTATTCCTCCATGGCCTTGCGTTCTGGCTGAGAGAGTGAAAACAGTCTGCCACGAGGAGGGGTAGTCCCAGGGAGCAAGTCGATGGCACAGTCGTAGGCCCGGTGCGGAGGAAGAACGGCGGCCCTGCTCTTGCTGAATACCTCCTTGAGATCCCAGTACTCTGTGGGAACTTGAGATAACTCGGTGAGATCAGGGGGCTCGGCAGGAGACACAGGAGAGCTAGAGAGCAGACAAGAGGCATGGCATGCAGGGCCCCATTCCACAACCTGGCTTGTTACCCAGTCTATGCGAGGGTTGTGGCGAGTAAGCCAAGGAAGGCCTAGAATAACTGGGAACTCAGGTGAAGGAATCAGGTGCAGGGATATTTCTTCCTTGTGACCTTGAGACTGGAGGAAAACTGGAGAAGTAACTTGGGTGACTCTTCCATCACCTAACGCTTGGCCATCGAGGGCAGACACAGACAGTGGGACTTCAAGAGGTGCAGTCGGAATATTGATGCTTTGGGCGAAGTGAATATCCATAAAGTTCCCAGCCGCCCCTGAGTCTATCAAAGCTTGACAAGAGTGGACAGACTCACCCCAGGAGATGGAGACCGGGATGTAGATTCCTTGGCCAGGGAGTCCGGGAGAGAGGGTAGGCCCCGTCACAACCCTCCCTCGGCTGGACGGGGCGGTCCTTTTCCCAAGAGTTCGGGACATGATGCTCGGAAGTGACCAGGATTGCCACAGTAGATGCAGCACTTGTCTCTCCTTCTGCGCTCCCTCTCAGATGCGGAGAGGCGAGTACGACCCACTTGCATGGGTTCTGGACAGTCACTGAAGGAGGTAGACGGTCTCCAGGTAGAGGTAGGGAGGCTGGGGGGGCTCAAGGCTTGGTGGCGTTCTCTCATCCTGTTGTCCAGACGAATAGCATGTGAGATGAGGGTTTCGAGGTCACTTGGGCATCCAATAGAGGCCAGACCGTCCTTGATGGGGTCAGACAGACCATGGTGGAAGGCTGACACCAGGGCAGTCTCGTTCCATCCACTTACTGCTGCGAGTGTTCGGAACGAGATGGCGTAATCTGCGACGCTTCCTCCTTGCCGGATGGACATGAGCTTTCGGGCTGCGTCGGTACTGATGTCTGCCTGATCGAAGACCCGAAGCATCTCTTCAGAAAACAGCTGGAAATCAAAGCACTCAGGTCCCTGTCTTTGCCAGATAGCAGTAGCCCAGGCTCGCGCCTTACCAGCTAATAAGGTGATCACAAAGGCAATCTTGCGGCGATCCGTAGTGTAGGTGGTAGGCTGAAGCTCAAAGGTGAGTTGACACTGGGTAAGGAACTCTCGGCACTCACTGTGCTTGCCGTCATACCTCTGTGGTGCAGGAAGGCTGGGTTCGCGAGGTGAAGAAGGCAGCATTGCAGGAGGCACTGGAGCAGGAGTGGGAGCTGGATCAGGAGCAGGAACTGGATCAGGAGCAGGAGATGCAGGCAGAGATGTCAGCTGTGCCAGGGTTTTCCCAATTTGCTGAAGCAGTTCCTCGTGGCGAGCGAGGGCCTCACGTTGGCTGGTGAGCGTACGTCCATGAGCGTCCATGGTCGCTCCGAAGCGTGTCAAAGCTGCCATAATTCCCTGAAGGTTGGCCGGGTAGACAGTTGAAGCAGCCTCTGCTGAGTCGGTCATGACGGAGTCTTTCTGTTAGGGTTTTGCTGGGATTCGAACCTGGTTCGTTGGTGTGATAATCCAGCAAACCCCCACTAGGCCACCAGGGGGATGACTCAAATGCAGAGGCGTGAGGCGGAAGTAGAAAAAGAATCAAATGGTTTATTTAAACTATATACACTATATACAGGGCAAAACAAAAGACAAAAAAAACCAAAGAGTAAATCCAAAAGAAAAGCAAAGTGCAAAAATTCAAAAGCTAAGAAGATCAAAAACACAGTACAAAGGAAACTGGAGATAAACATAACAGCACAAAGACTCCGTGACAAGAGGACTGAACTCAGGGGTATAAATAGACAAACTAATTAAGGACACAGGTGAAGATAATTAGGCAATTAACACAAACACAAAACACAGGAACAGTGGCGGCCTCTAGAGGCCAAAATAAACACGACATGAAAAGGAAATAACAGCGGCCTCTAGAGGCCAAAACAGTCCTAGTCCTAACAAAACCAATGCTACCAAAAACAAATCGTCCTTGGCAGAGGTAATAATGTGAAGGCAGAAGTGAATAGTACACAACACTGCATTTGAAAGTTGCAGGAATATACTCAGATCAGCTGAGAGAGATTCTGTTACATAAAGTCGCGCAGAATTATTTGTATACATTATTTTTCAAAATAAAAAGTTAGAATTTTTTTTTTAAATATTATACGTCACGTCTCCTCATCAGTATCTCATTTGATTTAATCTTATTCAACTTCAGTTACAACAGCAATGATCTCAGAAAATGACCCTGAGATGAAGCCTGTAAGTATGCATGACATTAACAGAGACTATTACACTGGGATTAGTGTCGGGTTGCAGTTATTAATTCTGAGTTTAATTCAGATGAGCGATGACGCAGATATTCTTGCTGCAATCTCGGTGTCAGTTATACTGATTGTGCTGATTTTGGGAATCTCTGCTGTTAGTGTCATGTGTGAGTACATTAATTCTTCCAATTTTTTACTGTTACACTACCTTCCCATTGTTTTCATCATTCATCTGAATTAATTTTCTCTCTTTAGCTAAGCAAAGAAGATGGAGGAGGACACTTGAATTGTAAGTACATGTTCGTGGATGAGTAAAGCAGTACTGCGTGAAGTACAACCCCGATTCCAAAAAAGTTGGGACAAAGTACAAATTGTAAATAAAAATGGAATGCAATAATTTACAAATCTCAAAAACTGATATTGTATTCACAATAGAACATAGACAACATATCAAATGTTGAAAGTGAGACATTTTGAAATTTCATGCCAAATATTGGCTTATTTGAAATTTCATGACAGCAACACATCTCAAAAAAGTTGGGACAGGGGCAATAAGAGGCTGGAAAAGTTAAAGGTACAAAAAAGGAACAGCTGGAGGACCAAATTGCAACTCATTAGGTCAATTGGCAATAGGTCATTAACATGACTGGGTATAAAAAGAGCATCTTGGAGTGGCAGCGGCTCTCAGAAGTAAAGATGGGAAGAGGATCACCAATCCCCCTAATTCTGCGCCGACAAATAGTGGAGCAATATCAGAAAGGAGTTCGACAGTGTAAAATTGCAAAGAGTTTGAACATATCATCATCTACAGTGCATAATATCATCAAAAGATTCAGAGAATCTGGAAGAATCTCTGTGCGTAAGGGTCAAGGCCGGAAAACCATACTGGGTGCCCGTGATCTTCAGGCCCTTAGACGGCACTGCATCACATACAGGCATGCTTCTGTATTGGAAATCACAAAATGGGCTCAGGAATATTTCCAGAGAACATTATCTGTGAACACAATTCACCGTGCTATCCGCCGTTGCCAGCTAAAACTCTATAGTTCAAAGAAGAAGCCGTATCTAAACATGATCCAGAAGCGCAGACATCTTCTCTGGGCCAAGGCTCATTTAAAATGGACTGTGGCAAAGTGGAAAACTGTTCTGTGGTCAGACAAATCAAAATTTGAAGTTCTTTATGGAAATCAGGGACGCCGTGTCATTCAGACTAAAGAGGAGAAGAACGACCCAAGTTGTTATCAGCGCTCAGTTCAGAAGCCTGCATCTCTGATGGTATGGGGTTGCATTAGTGTGTGTGGCATGGGCAGCTTACACATCTGGAAAGACGCCATCAATGCTGAAAGGTATATCCAGGTTCTAGAGCAACATATGCTCCCATCCAGACGACGTCTCTTTCAGGGAAGACCTTGCATTTTCCAACATGACAATGCCAAACCACAAACTGCATCAATTACAGCATCATGGCTGCGTAGAAGAAGGGTCCGGGTACTGAACTGGCCAGCCTGCAGTCCAGATCTTTCACCCATAGAAAACATTTGGCGCATCATAAAACGGAAGATATGACAAAAAAGACCTAAGACGGTTGAGCAACTAGAATCCTACATTAGACAAGAATGGGTTAACATTCCTATCCCTAAACTTGAGCAACTTGTCTCCTCAGTCCCCAGACGTTTACAGACTGTTGTAAAGAGAAAAGGGGATGTCTCACAGTGGTAAACATGGCCTTGTCCCACCTTTTTTGAGATGTGTTGTTGTCATGAAATTTAAAATCACCTAATTTTTCTCTTTAAATGATACATTTGCTCAGTTTAAACATTTGATATGTCATCTATGTTCTATTCTGAATAAAATATGGAATTTTGAAACTTCCACATTATTGCATTCCGTTTTTATTTACAATTTGTACTTTGTCCCAACTTTTTTGGAATCGGGGTTGTAAACAGGTTCCTGAAATAGTAACAAAGATCCTATGTGGAAATAATTTTTAGATTAGCTATATGTATGAGCCTGTTGACATTTAGAAGAAGCCTTAATTTGTCACATGTACACTCAAGCACAGCAAAATTCCTTCTCTGCATTTAACCCATGCACGCACAAGTGAGCAATGAGCACACACACATAGCCAGAGCAGTGGGCAGGTATTGAGGTATTTCACCTGACGTCACAGGGTCACGTGACGCCCCGGTGTCCACCATTTTGGACGGCAAGCTAGCTAATGTCAACAACAGTAGCTGGTATGTTACTGTCGCAATATTTACGTTCAGTCATTTGGATGACTGTTAAAACCTTTCAGTCTCAATTTTTTTCTTTACTGGATTTACTAGTTTACTGAGCTAGCGCGCGATGGCTCCCGGCTTGGCCAGCGAGCGCACGATGGCTCCCGGCTTGGCCGGAGAGCGCGCGATGGCTCCCGGCTTGGCCGGAGAGCGCGCGATGGCTCCCGGCTTGGCCGGAGAGCGCGCGATGGCTCCCGGCTTGGCCGGAGAGCGCGCGATGGCTCCCGGCTTGGCCGGAGAGCGCGCGATGGCTCCCGGCTTGGCCGGAGAGCGCGCGATGGCTCCCGGCTTGGCCGCCGAGCGCGCTAGCTCAGTAAACTAGTAAATCCAGTAAAGGAAAAACTTGAGACTGAAAGGTTTTAACAGTCATCCAAATGACTGAACGTAAATATTGCTACAGTAACATACCAGCTACGATGTTGTTGACATTAGCTAGTGCTAACAGCTAGTTGCTAATACACTGCTACAACTACACCGACCCTAATAATACAGTTCTTAGTCATTGCCTGGTAACAGCAAATTTATAACGGGCCATGTCTCAACAGACTAAGAAGTTATTTCAATGACATTTAATAACATTTTGTTTATCCTGAGGACCGAAAGTAAATGAAAATGTGAACAAACCTTAGCTGTAATAAGATGGCGACCACCGGCTCCAGGGACGACCCGCTGATGTAGGCATGTTACCCAGCCTGACACAAAATATTTGTAGGCATCCAAACTCATATACGCTTTCAGATCAATACCTGTGTATGGCGATGGGTTTTTAACGACATAGGTATACAGATCATGTGGGCCGAAGTCAGGTAAAGACGAGGGCTTCGTGTACTTCCGTACGTCAGTGAACAATCCTGGTGGAAGCAGGTAAACGTCGTTCTCTAAGCCTGCTAACCTCAATTTTTGCAAATACCTCTCCCTCTGCTCGCCCTGTAAATGCCCTACATCACTGGATAGTGAAGGTGTTTTCTGCATCTCGCTCCTTTTTCTTTTATGTTTTTCGTTTGTCACCTTCCTCGCATTCAAACTGATTCGAGCCGTGCCGTCCAAAATGGCAGCATCACATGACTTGGTCACGTGAGTGAAATACCTCAATACTACAGCACCTGGGGAGCAGTTGGGGGTTCGGTGCCTTGCTCAAGGGCACTTAAGCCATGATACAGAGGGAGGGGAAAGTGCTGTTCATTCACTCAACTCCCCTCAGAGTTTTCCTGCTGGTCCTGGGAATCAAACCGGCAACCCTTTGGGCCCAAGGCTGCTTCTCTAACCTTCAGGCCATGACATTTTAAAATATAATGGAAGCATTTTGACGACTTGTTCAGGGTTGTTATCAGAGCATTTTTTTAACATAGTTACTGGGAGACCAAATGGTCTCCCAGTGGCCAGATTTGGTCTCCTTGTCAATGCAAAACCAGCTTCACTGGGAGACCAAATTTTAAACCAAGTTATGTCTTATCATTTGGTTCAATCAGTTGCAATTAATTAACCAAGTACCATGTATGTATACATTTAACAGGGAAAATTTGGCACTGCATTAACTATGTTGATATTATGCTGGCTGAAACGAGGATTCGTAATGTAGCAATTTGCATCACAGAATATGCCGCAGCGGTGCAGCCGCATGGACTCGGGCCTGTGATTGTATTGCCCAGACCAGTTGGTCTCCTAGTGGAAAATCCTTAAAAAATGCTCTGGTTGTTATGGATTGTTTAATGTGGTCTTATGTGAATGCATTGCTGAAACGGAAATGTTATTACTCACAAAAAGTTTATAGGCAGCTTCATAAATCTGTAACCAAGTTTATAACACTAACATTTTCTGCGCTGTATGGAGGGCTGTTGAACGAGAGACCGGTTGTGGACTCAAGTCCAGTTTCAAGGCATTTTCTGTATTGACTTGGACTTACTCTAGCTCACACTTATTAGCATTTGTACTTTGACTTATCTCCATCTCAGGCATTGGCTTAACTGGGTCTTGGTCTCGTCAAAGCGTTTGTAAAAAATAATGTTTCTGTTGTCATTTCTTTTTGTGTGCACAACGTCTGACAAGAAGTAACTCCTTGTTCTAGAAAACAGCCTAATTATCGGCACAATCCATGAATGAAGGAAAAGAATTTGATGGGTTTTGGTGTTGATCTTGGCTCAGACACACTTTTATTTTGGACTTGATCTTGACTCAACACCCTTAATACTACAGTGGTGATTGAAAGTTTGTGAACCCTTTAGAATTTTCTATATTTCTGCATAAATATGACCTAAAACATCATCAGATTTTCACACAAGTCCTAAAAGTAGATAAAGAGAACCCAGTTCAACAAATGAGGCAAAAATATTATACTTGGTCATTTATTTATTGAGGAAAATGATCCAATATTACATATCTATGAGTGGCAAAAGTATGTGAACCTTTGCTTTCAGTATCTGGTGTGACCCCCTTGTGCAGCAATAACTGCAACTAAATGTTTGCAGTAACTGTTGATCAGTCCTGCACACCGGCTTGGAGGAATTTTAGCCCGTTCCCCCGTACAGAACAGCGTCAACTCTGGGATGTTGGTGGGTTTCCTCACATGAACTGCTCGCTTCAGGTCCTTCCACAACATTTCCATTGGGTTAAGGTCAGGACTTTGACTTGGTCATTCCAAAACATTCACTTTATTCTTCTTTAACCATTCTTTGGTAGAACGACTTGTGTGCTTAGGGTCGTTGTCTTGCTGCATGACCCACCTTCTCTTGAGATTCAGTTCATGGACAGATGTCCTGACATTTTCCTTTAGAATTCGCTGGTATAATTTAGAATTCATTGTTCCATCAATGATGGCAAGCCGTCCTGGCCCAGATGCAGCAAAACAGGCCCAAACCATGATACTACCACCACCACGTTTCACAGATGGGATAAGGTTCTTATGCTGGAATGCAGTGTTTTCCTTTCTCCAAACATAACGCTTCTCATTTAAACCAAAAATTTCTATTTTGGTCTCATCCGTCCACAAAACATTTTTCCAATAGCCTTCTGGCTTGTCCACGTTATCTTTAGCAAACTGGGTTTAACTGGGTTCTCTTTATCTACTTTTAGGACTTGTGTGAAAATCTGATGATGTTTTAGGTCATATTTATGCAGAAATATAGAAAATTCTAAAGGGTTCAGAAACTTTCAAGCACCACTATAAGTCTTAATGCAATCCTGGTCCTGGGCTTGTCTTGGATGTGACAGGTGGTCTTGACTACAGCCCCAGCTACACATAATATTTGAGGATTACATTCAGTCCTTTAGGAGAGATAACATGCAGCATTTTGACAGTTTATCTGCTGCCTGCCTTTTTTTAGTAACGTAAAAATCACAAGACACAGTACAAAGAATTATTTCTCAAATGTGATTATAATTCTCTTCCACCAGAACCAAGAACGCATCCATTTCTGTCAGCTACAGCAACTTGGAGAGCAGTGTGGCCCTGCCGATAACGGAGTCATCTAAGAATGAATATGAGAAGTGATAATGATATTGCATGGAATTTAAATAAAAAACACTGTACATAAAATTAATTAATTATAAAATGCTGCAATTTTTGGGTGGCACGGTATTGTAGTGATTAGCACTGTTGCCTCACGGCAAGAAGGTTCTGGGTTCGAGTCCAGTGGCCAACAGGGGCCTTTCTGTGCGGAGTTTGCATGTTCTCCCCGTGTCTGTGTGGGTTTCTTCTGGGTGCTCCGGTTTCCCCCACAGTCCATAGACGTGTGTTTAGGCTAATCGATGGCTCTAAATTGACCATGAATGTGAGTGTGAATGGTTGTTTGTCTCTATATATCAGCCCTGCGATGATCTGGTGACTTGTCCAGGGTGTACCATGCCTCTCGCCCATAGTCAGCTTGGATAGGCTCCAGCTTGCCTGCAACCCTGCACAGGATAAGCGGTTACAGATGATGGATGGATGGTGCAATTTTTAACGAGTTTTTTGCTTTGTTTATCCATCCATTATCTATACCACTTATCCATCAGGGTCGCAGGGGAAGCTAGAACCAATCCCAGCTGATTTCATGCGAGAAGCGTGGTACACCTTGGGCAGGTCACAAATCTATTGCAGGGCTAACACAGAGACAAACACCCATTCACACCCTATGGGCAATTTAGCGTAGCCAGTTGATCTCATCTGCGTATCTTTGGACTGTGGGAGGAAATTGAAGGAAACCCACCTATGCACAGGGAGAACATGCAAACTCCACACAGAAAGGCCCCCACCAGCCGCTGAGCTCGAACCCAGAACCTTCTTGCTGTGAAGTGACAGTGCTAACCATTGCACCCATACTTTGTTTAATTAATCTAATTTAATTAAAAAAACACACTCATTTCTTTTTTCAGTTAATTAGACTACTGTTAGAGAATAAACTAACCCGCTTTGAACTTTGGTAACTTTGTCAATTTGTATTTTGATAACTATCACTATAACGATGATGTAAAATGTGTTGCTTCCTTTCCAGAATGTGGACTATAACAATTTTAAGACCAAATATGTGTTGCAAGTTGAATGAATGAATGAATGAATGTAAAAGAAGCTGATTACATAGAAGGAAAAAATGTCTTTTGCAACTAATGCCATCTTTATGTGAAAATGTCCTATATATTTAAAAAAAAAACTTCTGCAAAAGGTTTTAGACATGAAGTGAAATAAAAGCATAATTTTCTTAAAACGTATCCATGGATACATTGGGTAATGGATTATGTAAGGCATGGGACATTAGAAAGTCATATCTTGTTCCTTTTCCCATGACATTTGCATCAGTAAAAGATACAAGAAGACTGGCACAAGATGTTACTTATTAAAAAGCTCCTTTAAGATACAGTAGGTTTCAAGAATTATTTAGTAATCCATAAGTTGCATGGTATAACAAGCAAACACAGGCCTGAAGTACTGGACACAAGTCAAAAGTCAAGTCAAAGTCCCTCCCACACCAGGACCTGGTCTTCCCAGGCAGTCTCCCATCCCAGTATTAATCAGTCTTTTGAGGTGCATCGGGTGGTGCCAATCTCCGTTTCCCTCAGTGCCCTTGATATAGCTAGGGTTACAGTGGGGGGCCAGTCCTCTGGTAACCGCAAGAGTTTAACACCCTACTC
The DNA here is from genome assembly GCF_027579695.1 of Neoarius graeffei. Classification (NCBI taxonomy): domain Eukaryota; kingdom Metazoa; phylum Chordata; class Actinopteri; order Siluriformes; family Ariidae; genus Neoarius; species Neoarius graeffei. The sequence continues at coordinate 109,674,347 of NC_083571.1, read as the reverse complement.
ACATCTGTATTGCAGAGTGCCTTGGCAGATGGCAGTGGGTACCATTTTTATGATGGTCTTTGATATGACCCGACCCTGAGTAGAACTCGCGATCAAGAGGCAAACACGCTAACCACGAGGCCAACTTGCGGTCACCGGACACAAGTGCAGACTCAAAGCATGTTCATTGGGGTTCACTATAGAATCATAGTTCTGTTTCGTCCCTCTATCAGCCTAGAAGACCTACACCAGTATATTGGGCAGAGTTTGGACCTTCCAATAAAGTAGTGGAGGAAGTGAATGACACTGGATTTACAATAAATTGCAAATCCAGTGTCATTCACTTCCTCCACTACTTTATTGGAAGGTCTCAATGTCCATAAGCAGGTATCCATGTGATTCTCATACATAGATATGCCATCGTGTAGCATGGTGGTGTAGTGGTTAGCACTGTCGCCTCACAGCAAGAAGGTCCTGGGTTTGAGCACAGCGGCCGATGAGGGACTTTCTTTGTGGAGTTTGCATGTTCTCCCTGTGCTTGCGTGGGTTTCCTCTGGGTGCTCAGGTTTCCCCCAAAGACATGCAGGTTAGGTTAATTGGTGGTTCTAAATTGACCGTAGGTGTGAATGTGAGTGTGAATGGTTGTTTGTCTCTATGTGTCAGCTCTGAGGTGGTCTGGCGACTTGTCCAGGGTGTACCCCGCCTCTCACCCATAGTCAGCTGGGATAGGCTCCAGCTTGCCCGCGACCCTGCACAGGATAAGCGGTTATGGATAATGGATGGATAGACATATGACATAATTCTATACATATGTAACTAGAGTTAAGAATGCATGGTGGGATCAAACCCAGAAAAAAACAAGATATAAAGGAAAAATAGGTGCTCGATAAACCTATAAATGAATAAGTGGAACAAGCAATTGGTTAATATTACTTTAAAAAGTAATCTTAAAGCATTTCAAGAAAAGGATTTTTATTCATTTATGTATTTTCTCTTTAAATTTTTTTAACCTTATAAACGAGTTTTTGATTTGCTTCGATTGACAGGAATACAAAACTCAATTTTTTAGGTTAGCAGGTGATCACAGCGCCTAAAATAAATGTAGGCAACTTTTTCAAATGAACTGAACAGATTGGCTGGGCTCATGTGGGCATTCTGCCTGATAGGGTGATATTCCGCTACTACCGCCTGGCCCCTCCTCCTTTCTGTTCCTGCCCCGCCCACTCAAGACTACTGTCTGTCCTGGTTCCCCGCTGGTGGAATGACCTTCCCATTGAGGTCAGAACTGCTGACTCCCTGACCACCTTCAAGTGCAGACTGAAGACTCACCTCTTCAGGCTGCACCTCTCCCTTTCTTCCCTGCCCACTGTATAAGGGAGTTGGACACTTGGACACTTCATCCAATGACCATTTTATCCAATGCCATTTCGTCCAATAGTTGAGACATTTCGTCCAAAGCCTTTTTTATACACACTATCAATAATCTTATATTTCAGGTATTCATTTGTTAGAAAAAGAAGAATTCTCAATAGAATTTGACTGAAGCGGAAACATTTTTGTAAAGCAAACGATGTAAGATTTAACATGATCCAGACGGCTTCAAAAATTAATAATTCAGCCAATGGAGCTCGCAGTGAAGCCAAATTTGACAGACATCTCCCTCTAAGCCTCCCCCTTTGAAAGAGTACAATCTCGGGTCGGTAGGACTGCGCCTCGGCCCCATATTCGCAAACGAAGCCCCCACGAGAGCGCTGCTCCACGCCTGAAGATTTAATATGATCCAGACAGAAACATAGACATGCAAGCGAGCAGCCTGCAATGACAAGGGAGTGAACTCATCCCAGGGTCAGAAAGTGGCACGGGCCAACGTGGTTACCCCCCTTAGTACGCTCTTTAGTGTCAAAGCGCAGGTACTATGGCACTCATTTGCTTTACAAAAATGTGTTTTGCTTCGGTCAAATTCCATTGAGAATTCCTCCTTTATTCGAACAAACACACACCTGAAATATAAAATAATTGGTAGTGCGTATGAAAAAGGCTTTGGACGAAACATCTTACCTATTGGACAAAAAGGCACTGGACGAAACAGTCATTGGACGAAATGACCTGTATTGCTGTGTAACTGCGTTTTGGTCTTGACCAACCCAGGCTGTGTACTGTCTAGCCCGGGGTTAGCCGTTTTGAGTTCTCTATTTAGTTGTACTTTATATGGTTGGTTTGTTTCCTTGGCTGTTTGAGTATTGGTATTTCAACAGCATATTACGCTAGGCATTGCTGTCACTTGTTCAGTTGGCACTAGAACTTTCTTGTCTAGAAGTTCAACACTTCATTTACCTGACTTTTGCATTCGCTGTACGTGGCTCTGGATAAGAGCATCTGCTAAATGCCTCCTCACTCACTTTTTGAGATCTTACTCAGCACGTCACCACTGTTTTTGACTGCAGTCTTTTCACTGGTAGCTATAGTGCATGAGTTCTTTACTAGTACCTACACACTAGAATTTAATACAGACATGTATTGTATTATTATTCAGGACTGCAGATCATGGCAAACTTCTCTAGCTTGTACTTAATTTTTTTTTGTAACAATAATTTATACACTGTGGGTGGTAGAAATGGGCAACTGGACTTGCTTGAAGATTCTTGAAAACGTTTCACCTCTCGTCTAAAAGGTTTCCTCAGTTCTGTCTGACTAATAGGGAGTATCAGATATTTATCCTCTCCTGGATCAGAATCAGAATTCTGATGACAAGTTCATCTAAGGTGTCGTTGAGGCATCATGTTGGTGTGGGTCACTGGAGGCTGGGTGTGAACGGCGAGTCATTAGGGTGATCAATGGAAAGCTGATTCTCTCTGTCCTTCTTTCTACAGAGAGAGACAGAGAGAGTCAGCTTTCCATTGATCACCCTAATGACTCGCCGTTCACACCCAGCCTCCAGTGACCCACACCAACATGATGCCTCAACGACACCTTAGATGAACTTGTCATCAGAATTCTGATTCTGATCCAGGAGAGGATAAATATCTGATACTCCCTATTAGTCAGACAGAACTGAGGAAACCTTTTAGACGAGAGGTGAAACGTTTTCAAGAATCTTCAAGCAAGTCCAGTTGCCCTTTTCTACCACCCACAGTTTACTATGACCTGGATGATTGAGAATCTTCATAGAAATAATTTATACATTTAGTACATAGTTAATACAAACAGTTTTGCTACAATGGTTGAGGACTACAATTGACATGATAACTTTCGGACTGGAGTTGCCATGAACAGTTTTACACTCAAATCTCCAATGAACAATTGATAACTTCAACAAAATAGACTTCAGGCTAAAACTATAATAAATACCCTGGTTACACAATCACACTTTTTGACCATATCGGACACACTTACAGAAGTAAGTTATTTAATAATCACACTATCTGTTATCATCCACATGAGGGTGGGTTCTATTTGAATCTGGTTCCTTTCAAGGCTTCTTCCTCATGTCCTCTCAGGGAGTTTTACCTTGCCACTGTCGCCTCAGGCTTACTCATTAGGGATGAATTTATAAATTAGTGTGTTTAAAATTTATATCTGTAATTTATATTTCTGTAAAACTGCTTTGTGACATTACAAATGAGCAGCATCTCATATAGTGGCTTATTTGGTGTTTGCTGTGTCCTGTGTGTGTTCGCGCTGGGCTTTGTCCTGATTGGTGCACAGCACCTTACGGATGCAGTCCTCACTCTCCAGGCTAATTTCAGTGAGGCGAACATCACATTCCAGCAGGCTGCTATTGTGTGACATCCCTTCTTCCAAGGCCTTCCCTCCATCCTACACACCATGAAGAAGAGGACACAGCATTTTCATTTGTCCGCGAGTCTAAATGTCAGCTGGGACTATAAAAATGGGATGTATACAAGTTTAACTTACACAGCACTGGGGATCTATGGCTGTGTTAGAATATAATACAGTGGAGTCTAAAAGTCTGAGAGCAATGGTGGAAAATGCTTCCATTTGCATTATTTTCAGATTTAATACATACAATACAATATTTAAATAATATTGGCTGGCGTTGAGTGGTATATCAGATATATTCCATTCAGCTAGCATGATATTGACCGAGTCAAAGACAAGTAGCTGAATGGAATATATCTGATAGACCATGAAAAAAGCCAGCCAATATATTATTATTATTATTATTATTATTATTATTATTATACATACATACACATTCTCATAATATCAGCATTCTCAAAGGTCAATGCAAGCTTACCCACGACTCGGTGCTTTTAGCACAGCAGTCCAGTTACCTTCCAGCCGGTGTAGTGTTAGCAAAGGCCAATGCTAGCGCAGTCAAGCTGAATATTATTATTATTATTTTCCCTGTGTAATTTACTTACTTTTAAAATCAACATCGACAGCTACACACAACCAGAGGCTGGTACCTGGCAGCCAAAATTCTCTCAAAATCTTCCATTTTTAACGAAGCAAACCTGGTGGCCATGTTTGCTTACAAATTGTCACTGTTGCTTGCTAGCGCGGAGTTTGGGAAAATTGCATGCTCACTCTCCATTGGGTAGAGTGATGTAATAATCCCAGATTATCAATGAGATCACAGACCCCACTGTATTTGCCTACATATATATATATGGTAGGAACCACATTACCTACTATATTATATCATTTTAGAAAGACATATTTAACAACAAAAAGCATTGTAAAACATGTAGAAATTATGATTTTTAAAAGTAACACACCAAAAGCTTAGATATCCAGAACTCACCACTCCCAGTTTGTTGCAGGACAGGTTGAGGTTCCTCAGTGTCGTGTTCTGTACTAAGACCTGTGAGAATGCTGTGGCTGTGGGCTCCGTCATCTCATTGGCCCCTAACTGAAGGTTTACCAGAGTCTGATTTTTTAGCAGGGCCTGAGCTATAGCCTGGCCACCTTCATCCCCTAGCTGGTTCAATCTCAAGTTGAGTGACACTAGGGAGGTGTTTTTGGACAGGGCATGGGCTAAGGCTTGAGCTCCTTGTCCACCGACCCAGTTGTCATAAAGGTTCAGTGTTTTTAGACAGCTGCTGTTGAGGAGTTTACCGATGGCTCTCGCCCCTCGATCCCCTATGAGATTGTGTGAGAGGTCGAGCTCTGACAGGGATGGGTGATCCAGAAGGTGGCTTACCAGCCTGCGACACTTTTCATCTTCTATGTTGCTCCGATGGATTCGGAGAACCTGTAATGCAAGAATAAAACAGAATAAACACAACAGCTCAATTACCATTTCCATCCATCCATTATATCTAGCCGCTTAACCTGTCCTACAGGGTCACAGGCAAGCTGGAGCCTATCCCAGCTGACTATGGGTGATAGGTGGGGTACACCCTGGACAAGTTGCCAGGTCATCGCAGGGCTGACACATAGACAAACAATCATTCACACTCACATTCATACCTATGGTCAATTTAGAGCCCCCAATTAACCTAACCTGCATGTCTTTGGACTGTGGGGGAAACCGGAGCACCCAGAGGAAACCCACGCAGACATGGGGAGAACATGCAAACTCCACAAAGAAAGGCCCTCGCCGGCCACTGGGCTTGAACCCAGGACCTTCTTGCTGTGAGGCAACAGTGCTAACCACTACATCAGCATGCTGCCCCAATTACTATTTGGTAGTGTTGAAATCATTCAATTAGTCAGTTAAGATTTGAAGTGTGAAGCAGGGCATTTGGGGCGACATAAATAGAGTACATCCACAGGATAGGAACCCAAGGAAGGGAGTCACACACTAACTGTAGGATGATTTTGTATGAAAGTAGATTTGAAAATCTTGCCCACAGAGGCTCCACTCTACCCATATCATTAATTTCTGACCATAAAATAGCACCTAGGTACCAAAAACACCCAACACAAACACATGATTGAGTGGTTAAAAACTCTGGCTTACTGATCAGAAGTTTGGAGTTTCAACTCCCAGCAGTGCCAAACTGCCACTATTTGGCCTATATGTTCCAGAGGCACTGGATCCTGACTAACCCAGGGCTCTGACTCCAACTTCTTAACAAGCTGGGATATGTACAGTAAATCAAGGATTTCACTATACTGTAATGCATAGTATGTCCTCAATAACAAATGTAATATAAAACTTGCAATCTTACTCAAGTTACATCTCATTATATGCATCAGGACCCGATTATGAGCCATATGTACAACAGTCGTCATTGTTCCACGGTTCTTTCCTGATGTTTGTGGAATAATTTGTCAGAGCTGGAAAGGCAACAGTGGGTGCATTACAGAAACCACCAGTCCAGAAGCTCATACTACCCAGAAGTAAGCATTCCTTATAACATCCATCCATCCATTATCCATAACCGCTGATCCTGTGCAGGGTCGCAGGCAAGCTGGAGCCTATCCCAGCTGACTATGGGCGAGAGGCAGGGTACACCCTGGACAAGTCGCCAGGTCATCGCAGGGTTGACACGTAGACACACAACCATTCACGCTCACATTCACACCTACGGTCAATTTAGAGCCACCAATTAACCTAACCTGCATGCCTTTGGACTGTAGGGGAAACCGGAGCACCTGGAGGAAACCCACACAGACACGGGGAGAACATGCAAACTCCACACAGAAAGGCAAACTCCTTGCCGGCCACTGGGCTCGAACCCAGAACCTTCTTGCTGTGAGACGACAGTGCTAACCACTACACCACCGTGCTGCCTCGTTCCCTATACACTCTCAGAAAATAAAGTACATTATTGTACCTTTAGGGGTACAACAGCTTGTCACTGGAGCAGTACTGTCTAAGGGGTGCAATGGCTTGCTACTGAATCAGTATCCTCTAAGGTACTTATTTGTACCCTTTATATACTACTTGGGAACATATATGTACCTTTTTGACCCTACAAAGATACACAAAGTTACCTTGAGGTCCAATAATGAGCCCTAGGGGGTACATTAGTGTAGAGTGTACCTTGAGGGACAGAAATGGACTACTCCTGTACCCCTATTTCTGTCAGTGTAGGGTTACATTAGCTTTGCATAGTTTTATAGCGTTATGCACAAAATTGTTAAGGAGGCAGAGGACACCAGAATAGCAGACCAGGCTATGTATAGAATGACATCACCATCTGTCTATGTCTCTAATACTTGTATTATCTACAGTTTTCTTCTGATGCTAAACCTTGTTGAGAACGTACATTAATGTGAGATGTCAATTAATCATTCAAACCTTCAAAGATTTGCAGGATTTCACGGCCTCAGCCAATGATTGACAGTCGCGGATAGTAAACTGAAACAGATGCCACTGAAAGTTCATTCCACAGTTTTTTACACCATAAACCAACTGTAGCTCTTCCAGGTTGTTCAGTTTGTTGAGCAGAATTTGGAAGTCAAAGTGATCCATTGAGGTCTCGTCAGTGGAAAAATCGCTGACCGAATCTGCCCCGTCGCGCTCCTCAAAAGTATGCGGCTCCTTAATTGGGGGCAGAAGCTGAGAGATCCTCAGCCGCTTCACATATTCTTTGCACAGTGGCACAAACTCCAGCACCAATTTGCTATCAGTCAGATCTGGGACAAAATGTTCAATAATGTTCTCGAGATGGCGTTCAAAGAACATGCGCTTCCAACTGTGGCCATATTCAGAGGCATCGCACATTTTCCAGCGGCTCTGACAGTAACGCTTCCAGTAGCTCTCGTCGCTGATCAGGTTTGCTGTTATGGACAGAGGCAGAGTTGGAGGCAGATTCTCCAGGACAGAGGCCTGATGTTCAGGCAGGAGCTCCTCAAAAATGGGATTATCTGTAATGAATTAGAACATAAGCACAAAAAACAAAAAAGGTTTCGTAAATACACTATATGGCCAAAAGTATTTGGACACCCAAATATTGAAAATCCCATTCCAAAACAATGGGCATGAATTTGGAATACTGTTCCCCCTTTGCTGTTATATGAGCCTCCACTCTTCTGCGAGGGCTTTCCACTAGAATTTGGACTGTAGCTGTGGGGATTTGGCCATTCAGCCACAAAAGCACAAGAAGTTGGGCATTGATTTCTGGCAAGAAGGCCTGGCGTGAAGTTAATGTTTCATTTCATCCCAAAGCTGTGAGCACAGGGCAGTTGTTATGCTGGAACATGTTTGGGCTCCTTAGTTCCAGTAAAGGGAAATCCTAATACTACAGCATACAAAGACATTCATACAATTGTGTGTCTCCAAATTTATGGCAGCAGTTTGGAGAACAACAACAACAACAACATCTACAGTGCTAAGCGTAAATGAGTCCACCCCCTTTGAAAAGTAACATTTTAAACAATATCTCAATGAACACAATTTCCAAAATGTTGACAAGACAAAGTTTAATATAACATCTGTTTAACTTATAACATGAAAGTAAGGTTAATAATATAACTTAGATTACACATTTTTCAGTTTTACTCAAATTAGGGTGGTACAAAAATGAGTACACCCTACAACAAAAACTACTACAGCTAGTACTTTGTCTGGCCTCCATGATTTTTAATGACAGCACCAAGTCTTCTAGGCATGGAATGAACAAGTTGGCGACATTTTGCAACATCAATCTTTTTCCATTCTTCAACAATGACCTCTTTTAGTGACTGGATGCTGGATGGAGAGTGATGCTCAACTTGTCTCTTCAGAATTCCCCAAAGAAAATAATTTCTTTACACCACAAAGGTGAAGGCTACAAGAAGATCAGCAAAGCTTTACTTATCAGTCAGAATACTGTAGCAAAAGTGGTACAAAAATTTAAGAAAGATGGAACTGCAACCATCTCACAGAGACGTCCAGGTTGTCCACGGAAGTTAACACTTCGACAGGAGCGTCTTCTGATGAGAAGGGTTGAAGAAAATCAGCATGCAAGTTCACTGCAGTTATCTAAAGAAGTAGAAAGCCAAACTGGGGTGACTATTTCCCGTGACACAATACGGCGTACACTGCAGAGGAATGGTATGCATGGATGCCGTCCATGAAAGAAGCCTCTCCTAAAGCCCAGGCACAAAAAAGCCCGCCTAGAGTTTGCCAGGGCCCATGCTGACAAAGATGAAGACTACTGGGACTCTCTACTCTGGAGTGATGAGACCAAGATGAATGTTTTTGGAACTGATGGCTTCAAACTGTATGGTGTCGCAAAGGTGAAGAATACAAAGAAAAATGCATGGTGCGTACAGTGAAACATGGTGGTGGCAGTGTCCTTACGTGGGGCTGCATGAGTGCTGCTGGTGTCGGGGAGCTGCATTTCATTGATGGCATCATGAATTCACAGATGTATTGCTCTATACTGAAAGAGAAGATGCTACCATCACTCCGTGCCCTTGGTCGTCGTGCACTTTTCCAACATGACAATGATCCTAAACACACATCTAAGGCCACTGTTGGATTTCTGAAGAAGAACAGGGTGAAAGTGATTCAGTGGCCAAGTATGTCTCCTGATCTGAACCCAATCGAACACCTATGGGGAATTCTGAAGAGACAAGTTGAGCATCACTCTCCATCCAGCATCCAGTCACTAAAAGAGGTCATTGTTGAAGAATGGAAAAAGATTGATGTTGCAAAATGTCACCAACTTGTTCATTCCATGCCTAGAAGACTTGGTGCTGTCATTAAAAATCATGGAGGCCACACAAAGTACTAGATGTGGTAGTTTTTGTTGTGAGGTGTACTCATTTTTGCACCACCCTAATTTGAGTAAAACTGAAAAATGTGTAAGCTAAGTTATATTATTAACCTTACTTTCACGTTATAAGTTAAACAGATGTTATATTAAACTTTGTCTTGTCAACATTTTGGAAATTGTTTGTGTTCACTGAGATATTGTTTAAAATGTTACTTTTCAAAGGGGGTGGACTCATTTACGCTCAGCACTGTGAGTGTCCAAATACTTTTGGTCATACAGTGTATGTTGTTAGATTGATGGAATTAACTAAATCTTAATGTTTCAATAAACAGGTAAGTTTGGTAACCATGATGTGGCGTGTAAATGTGTCTCAGTGCCTGCACAAGCCTAGCGTCAGTGAATCCGTTTGCATAACTGATCATGCGACCTTCCGGATAAAAGCAGGCATATAATCAAAAGTAAGATATCTATGTGCACATTACAGATATATAATTTATTAGTTTACCAAGAATTGATCTATGTTATAGATGTGTCAACACATGGACAGTGTTTTTGGGAGATTTTTAATCAACAAAGTACAACCCCAATTCCAAAAAAGTTGGGACGCTGTGTAAACTGTAAATAAAAACAGAATGCGATAATTTGCAAATCATGTAAACTCTGTATTTCATTGAAAATAGTACAAAAACAACATATCAAATGATGAAACTGTAGAATTGTATGGTTTTTGAAAAATATATGCTCATTTTGAATTTGATGTCAGCAACACATTTCAAAAAAGTTGGGACGGGGCATGATTAAAAACAATAAGTTCAATAATAATAAGTTTGGCTTGTCTAGCGCCTTTCTCACACCCAAGGTCACTTTACAATTATTAAAAAAAAGAAAAACAACAATCCACCAAAAGAGGGCCAGGATGTAATTCCAGTGGTGTAGCTGCCCACAATCCCACCAAAAGGCACACGAAGATAAATCCCACACCACCTGCACAGCCACCGCAACGCCACCGAGCAGCATCGCTCGGATCACCACACCATGGATCCACAAAGTGAGCACAGAAGCACTACCATACAGAGCGCTGGAATGTCCCAAGCCACCTGCACAGCCACCGCAACGCCACTGGGCAACATCGCTTGGAACACCGCACCAAGCACAGATGCACCGCCGCACAGCGCTCTGGACAACCCTAATATTAAAAAGAGCAACGAGCTCACTGCAGTCCACAGCGAGGAGCACAGGCATCACCCATGATGGACTAAGGCCTGAAGGAAACCGACGCCCAAAGGTGGGTTTGGAGCTAGGCCACAACCGACGAACAAAACATTCAAACAAAGAACAAACCGCAAATCATACAATCACAAAAAGAAAAACAAAGGGGGAAAAAGAAAACGCTCCGGTGAGATGCGGCAGCCAAAATGCACACAGCGTACTCATAAACAGAAACGGTTTTGGAAGAGAAATGTTGTCCCATTCTTGCCTGACATACAATTTCATTTGCTCAACAGTTCGGGGTCTCCTTTGTCATATTTTGTGCTTCATAATGCGTCAAATTTTTTAAATGGGAGACAGGTCTGAACTGCAAGCAGGCCAGTTTAGCACCTGGACTCTTTTACTATGGACCCATACAGTTGCAATATGTGCAGAAAGCCGTTTGGCATTGTCTTGCTGAAAGAAGGAAGGTCTTCCCTGAAAAAGATTTTGTCTGGATGGCAGCATATTGCTCTGAAACGTGTATATATCATTCAGCATTAATGATGCCTTTCCAGATGTACAAGCTCCCCATGTCATGTGCACTAATGCACCCTCATACCATCACAGATGCTGGCTTTTGAACTGTGCACTGATAACAAGCCGGATGGTCCCTCTCCTCTTTAGCCTGGAGGACGTGGTGTCCGTAATTTCTAAAAAGAATTTCTACTTTTGATTCGTCAGACCTCGGGACAATTTTCCACTTCGCCTCAGTCCATCGTAAAAGAGCTCGGGCCCAGAGAAGGTGGCGGTGTTTCTGGATATTGTTTATATTTGGTTTTAACTTGCATTTGTGGATGCAGTAATGAACTGTTTTCACAGACGATTGTTTTTTGAAGTGTTCCTGAGCCCATACAGTGATTTCCATGATGGACACGTGTCTGCTTTTCATGCAGTGTCTCCTGAGGGCCTGAAGATCACAGGCATCCAATGTCAGTTTTCAGCCTTGTCTCTTGCATACAGAGATTTCTCCAGATTCTCTGACTCTTTTAACGATATTATGAACCATAGATGATGTGATCCCCAAATTCTTTGCAGTTTTACATTGAGCAACGTTATTCTTAAATTGTTGTACTGTTTGGCCATGCAGTCTTTCACAGAGCGGTGAACCCCTCCCCATCTTTACTTCTGAGAGACTCTGCCTCTCTGGGATGCCCTTTTTATACCCAATCATGTTACTGACCTGTTGTCAATTAACCAAATTAGTTTTTTTGTTTTCGCATTACACAACTTTTTCAGTCTTTTGTTACCCCGTCCCAACTTTTCTGAAACGTGTGGCTGACATCAAACTCAAAATGAGCATATACGAGGGTAAGTCAAAAAGTTCTAAGACAGATGTTATAATTTCAAAAGGAATTCAAAAGAATTCAAAAAAGAATACAAAGAAGGAATTCTCTGATGGAAAGATCGCTTGTGTTTAGACTTAAATGGAGGATATGTCGAGAAATAGCTTTGTTATTTTCACAAATAAAGATTTTTTTCAATTTGTCTTAGAACTTTTTGACTTACCCTCATATTTTTCAAAAAACACTAAAATTTCTCAGTTTCAACATATGTTGTCTTTGTACTATTTTCAATGAAATATAGGGATTTCATGATTTGCAAATCTTCACATTCCGTTTATGTTTTACACAGCGTCCCAACTTTTTTGGAATTGGGGTTGTATAATAATGGCCTTTAAAGAATATGAAAGACCCTTGCATGTATAATCTACATTACATACTATATTATATATTAAAGCTAGACAGCCTTTTGATTTCATAAAATCGGTGAAATTTAGTTCCCTCTAAAATTTGTTCATTGTGATATATGTTCATTTCTGTAATTTCTCAAAAAAAAAAAAAACCCAGGCCATTCTGTGGCTGGGAAGTTATTTAATTTGAGGGGATTAAAGCAAATAATGTGAATGAAATCGCTCGCTTCGTGCAGTCAAGCAGACAGAGGAAGTCCGTGTGCGCATGCACAGGTTTACCTTCTTCTGCTTCTTTGGGGTTTTACGGCAGCTGGCATTCACAGTGTCGCATTACTGCCATCTACAGGTTTACCTTTGAGCGTGCACTGACAGTTCCATCATTCTGTCACTAAACGAACAGCTGATCACACCGAGGTGTTCGCTGAGAGCCGATATTTATTAGTTTGGTCCTGCGTTTCCCTTCCTTCGTATATAACATAACGTCTTTTCTTCTCGCTTTCCGTTACTGTAGTCGGTCTTTCACGTTTCATTCGCACACTCACGTCCTCCATTTTTCTCTCCTGTTTCAAATTTGTATCCCACAATGCCTTGTACGAACGGGGAAAGCCCACCACGTCATGCATGACATAGTATCTTGAATTGGGTCATGGTGAAGCAGGAAAAAATAGCGGAGAATTTAGGGCCACATGGCTCTAAATTCATTAATTGTTCTATTTTAAAAAAATAATAATAATAAAAATGGAAGTCTGTGATTCGAATTCAGCAGATTTAGGTCCACTACACAAAAATAACTGGGTGTCGGGGAAAATTCTTTTTATGACCTACACTTGAAAAATCTGAAAGGCAGTCTAGCTTTAACATCCTATAAAATAAAAAACAACAACTACATGAGAGCTACAGATATCAAATACATGAAACAGTGCTTTAAAGACTTTAAAAAAAAACTCATGGCTTTTGTTTATTATTACTGTTCTACTGTATAAAAAAGGATTTGAATTCAAATCCCTTAAAACCTATCCCCAGCTTCAGCCTTATTGATGACATTCAGTCAAGCAATACTGCTTTTGTTTTAATTTATTTTTACAATATTTACAAGAAAAATTAAATCAGAGCAATTAAACAGAATGGGTATGGTGATTTTTGTTCTTCCTCTCAATGTTAAAATTGACAGTTAGCGTGGCATTGCCTAGTGAGTGTTCAGTACTGAATTATTGTGCTCAGATTATTCGCAAAAAAATAGGATTACCTTTAAAATTTTCGACAATGTGTTGAAGGCACAGCTGTGTCAGTGAAGGCACCAGAACTAAAGACCACTCCAGATCCTCAGCTCTAATTCTGCGCAGCTTTCCATGGTCTGTCTCAGGGTTAAGCATTTTTATTGGCGGGCTTGTTAGGTTGGTCAGAGTCATCACAGACAGACAGACAGACAGACAGACAGACAGACGTTATAAATTCAGAAGACATCAGTAATGATAAACATGATGAGCTTGTGAACTTTCTTGATGAATGTTATGGCATGCTTATGATATAAAAATTTCTCAGTAGCTAGAAACATACGCCATACATTTTTATATGCATAAATATAGTTAATTGCTCACTCAGTTTGTTAGAACATTTTGTATAGCTATACTTCCTTTACACTATGTCCACTGCCAAGGACAAGGGCAGACTGCAGCACATCATTCGCTCTGCTGAGAGGACGAATGACTGCAATCTTCCATCTCTTCAGGTCCAGTCCAGGACCCTGAGGCAGCGTTGTAGTTGAGTCACTAAACCTCGAGTCTGAGTCCAGTCTCGAGTCCCCAGTGTTCAAGTCCGAGTCAAGTCCAAGTCATTAAAAAAATTTTGAGTCAATTCCGAGAACAAGACTCCGACTGCACCATTTGACGGTGGCTGTTTTAGCGCCATTAACATTAGTTTGTTCCTGAACAGGTGAATGTGCTTCTCTTTATCAGGGAGTGTGAAGTATTCTGTCAGAGATGGTTGGGAGACGGATGTAAGTGCAGAAGGTGTGTTTATTAATACAAGTGAAGACAATCCAGAACGGTAGGCAAAACTGTAAAACAATGAAACAGGCAATAGGTCGAGCGAGGCATAAACAGGCTATCAGAGACTCGGCAGAATCAAAGACGAGAAACAGGAAATCAGGGATCAGGAACCCAAACAAGGAAATAAGGCTCGGTAATGTATCAGCAATGCAACTCAATACTTCGCAAAGTAAGTGCGTTTTCACAGTTTTTATATAGGCGCACTGATTGCGCCTTAATCCTGTGTAGGTGCGAGTCGTTTACAGTCTGCTTGGCACGTGCGCTAACCGGAGCACGCCTGAGAGTCTATCTGATGCACACGCCAAGGCATGCAGGTGTGACACTTTTGCACAAAATTAGTACAAAAATTAATGTAAATATCTTATGCCAAATTATTATGGTATGTTACAAAAAATAAAGAAAAATCCAAGACCTCATCTCCAATTTACGAGTCCAAATGCAGTTAACGGACGAGTCCAAGTCATCAGTGCTCAAATCCAAGTCAAGTCACAAGTCCTTAAAATTAGGGCACGAGTCGGACTCGAGTACTACAAGCCTGACCTGAAGAGAGCAGAAAGGATTGTGGCCGACCCCTCTCACCCCGGACACAAACATTTTGAATCACTTCCCTCTGGTAGGTAAGTGGTTGTGGTCCAATAGATTCTAATGGACCTCAACCTCCTACCAGAGGGAAGTGAATCAAAAGGTGATTAATTTAGAAGCAAACCCTCATGCTATAAGGCCAGCTTTTCCCACACTGCAGCTGGACTCATCAGTCAGGTCAGAGACCCCCAGTGACTCGATCTAAACTCTATCCTCACACTCTCAGTCTGTAACATTAATGCACTTCCTCTCTGAAGTGCCATTTTGCACATTTCATGGTCATGTCATGCATCTTCATTATGTGAATTTTTATTACATATTCCAGCACACACTGTACTGTACAGCTTGGTTATTTATTTAACCCATCGCACACATTCTCTCAGAGGTGGACAGTAACGAAGTACATTTACTACACTTTTTGAGTATCTGTACTTTACTTGAGTTTTTTTTTGGAAACTTATGACTTTAACTTCACTACGTTTGAAAGACAAATATCGTACTTTTCACTCCACGACATTTCTATCAAGGTCCTCGTTACTCGTTACTATGAAGCAGCTTTGAAAGTGGATGTTTTTTGTTTTCTTTTCTAAAGCGTGATTGGTTTTTCCGCAGGTGACACTGAGACAGTCGATCAGTAATCACTAGGGTCACGTCACGTCCATAGACAGTGATTTCTCAGCAGCGTTATCTGAACACGATCAGTTGATGGCAGAATGGAAGGAGGCGGCTCTATGGCCCATGAACCCATGTTTCAGTATATTTATATATATATAGTATATATGTTTCGGTATTGACATATATAAACGTTTTATTCCAAGAGAAAGCTTGCAACGAAGTAGTCTGTGCTTTTAGAGCTAGCGATAATGTTGCAAATGTAGCTATGCAGTCTGATTAGTCAAATGACTTTCTATGGATTTTCCCACCAAGTTGCCGTAGCCTTGTCCACGGCTAATGTTAACACATAGCCAGTTAACTTGGACACTGTTAGTTAGTTAGCCTGTAAAAACGGAGTTATGCTAACACGAATAACGTTAACTTATCTGAAGTCCTTTCAGAAATATGTTTTAGCATAATCTTGCCAAATAAACAGAATGTAGAAATCTTTCTTTTCGAGTAGCTATGATTTCGAGTTTGAAAAGAGTTTGCTAGCATGTCAGGTGGAGCGTCACTGACTAGCTAGCTTAACGTTAAACCACCAGCATGTGTTCATTTTGTGAATTCACATTTCTGTCTTTGGTAACGGCGTTAGGTTTTGTAAGCGTTGTGGCAATAATACAACAATGCATTGACAGAAAATGTACTTTTAATACTTAAGCAATGAGCACGCACACATACCCAGAGCAGTGGGCAGCCATGCTAACAGCGCCCGGGGAGCAGTTGGGAGTTAGGTGCCTCGCTCAAGGGCACCTCAGCCCAAGGCTGTCCCATATTAACCTAACCGCATGTCTTTGGATTGTGGGGGAAACCGGAGCACCCGGAGAGAACATGCAAACTCCACACAGAAAGGCCCTCGCCGGCTGCTGGGTTCGAACCCAGGACCTTCTTGCTGTGAGGCAACCGTGCTAACCACTACACCACCGTGGAGAACTTTCACTTATATCAGGGTCACATTTGACCAGTGGGATCTGTACTTTGACTTCAGTAATGAAGTTAGGTACTTTGTCCACCTCTGCATTCTCTTCTTCTCACACATTCATGCATCATCATCATCATGTGACCTATTTTGGCACATTCCAGGACTTGGACTCCAAACCAGCCCATGCACATACATACCACTTTTCAAATTTGTATATTTTAGATTTCTACTTAGTTTTATCATTCTATCTATACCACTACTTTTGTCTATTTTTTAAAGCAGCAACCACCAAAACAAGCTCCCTATAAGTGAGAATGGACTTGGACTCGGTTTTGATTCTGATTCTGGTTCTGATCACTGGGTTTATCAGAGTTATATGACGAAGAAGAAAGTTAGTCAGCTTTTAAACATTAATATATAATAAATAAAAGACACTGAACTCTACATTAGGTGAAACGTTACCTTTCATGGAAGGAAATCCTAATAATGCTCCAAGAATTACACCTGAGCTCGAGCTGCACGTGGACGGTAATGTTTGTAGGTTGCCATGGTAACAAGCGGGCACGCGGAAGGTTTCCAAGGCGACACAGAAACAACAGCATGCTGCTCATAGAGCTGAACCAAGATGGCGCCTACCTAACAAGGTAGATGAGCTGCAAAAAGGGGTACCAAATATAATATATACAGTTGCTGATGTGACAAAGTAACGTATTCTTAAGTATTCTATCAAATTTATATACTAGAAAACAGCTAAATATCTTGGTAATTGTAAATATAATAGTCGGTACGCTAAACGGCACAAGAATCGCCATTTTTAAAAGACCTTGACGTCAGCCCTACCCACTGCACTAGGAGAGAAGCGTGTAATCATGTTTTGTAACTCAAAACACAAGCGAAAGTAAAGTTTCTATTTTGGTTAGCTTTATTTGCTAACTGATGAATTAATCATAGAATACCATATATTTACCTTCTTCAGAGCACAGCCAGGTGAAGTAGAAGTAGCAGATACAAGCATCTCTTTCATCTGCAAAATCAATCAAATACACAACACTTACAATACTATTCCTATTCTTGCATATTACAACTTTTCAATGCGAGACGAGTCCTACCTCTTTCCCCTTACGAAAATCTACCATGGTTTACTTTGGTTTTACCATGGTTTTTATGTAGTAACCATGATTCTACCATGGTATCTCATGGTTATTCTAAGTACTATGAACCAACCATAGTATTACTATGGTTCATCCATGGTAGTAACCATGGATCTACTATGGTATTTCATGGTGATTCTAAGTACTATGAACTAACCATAGCATTACTGTGGTTTATCCATAGTACTGCAGTAGCTGTGGTAGCATAATAGTTGTATGTGTAATAGGTCATAGTAACTACGAAATTAGTTTAAAAAGGGATAGTATGGTTTTTAAAAGGATGCACTAACTAGTATTACCATGCTTTCGTCCAACAGTCAATGCTGTAGAGAAGGATCTCGATTAACAGCCCAGATACATTAACATTTACTTAGAACCTAAAAATTTAAGTGAACATTGAGGTAAAATGCACCATGGTTTTCATGGTTACCCAAAAAACCATGAAAACCATGAATAACTATAAACCATGGTAAAACCATGGTTAGTTTTCATAGTAAAACCATGGTTAATTTTTGTAAGGGTCATTTTCGCTTCCTTTCGACGCTTTTTCAACCTCACAGAACGTGCAGAGAACTCGCTCGCCGCCGTCTCACTTGCACTTGGCCTATGACAAAATTCCGTTGGTACGGCATCATCCTTCTGAATTCGCCTGGGCTTCTTCCCTGGTTGTAGTCCAACGTATTTGGCAAATAAGTCCTCCTCATATGCCGAGGGCAGGAAATGTTTTGAACATAGCCTTGAAGCGCGTGATAGCTTGAAATCGCTTCTGCCGATCATACGTAGCCATGCTCGAACTCGCTTGGTGTTTTACAGCGGAAATGAGTGAAAAGACACGTCTGGAGGATCGTTATGCTTTCCATCGGTCCTGTTATTACACCCGAAAGCAACACACTGTGGCATTGTGTAGCCGATCACTTACAATTCATCCTGCTTTCCGATTCACACGTGCTAGTCCCAACCTCAATGAGCCAACACAACTGGGCACATACGTCATGAGTGTTACGCAGAGAAAATGAACGTGCATTCTGATTGGATAAAATTAATATCATGGCGGGCTGTTCAAACTGCAGAAATAGTTTGCTCGAGCTACTTTCAAAACTATAACTTTCCAACCTTAAAACAAAAAACTTTTGTAAGTCTTGAATAAGGTTCGTTAATGTGTGTTTTATTGTTATATTTACTCTATATATTGCCCTCTGTTCCCCTTTAAGAAGAAGAAACCTTTATTTGTCACATGCACACTTCAAGCACAGTGAAGTTCATCCTCTGCATTTAACCCATCTGAAGCAGTGAACACACACACACACACACACACACACACACACACACACACACACACACACACACACACACAGAGCAGTGGGCAGCCACACCAGAGGGCCCGGGGAGCAGTCAGGGGTTCGGTACCTTGCTCAAGGGCACCTCAGCCCAAGGCCGCCCCACGTCAACCTAACTGCATGCCTTTGGATTGGGGGGGAAACCAGAGCACCCGGAGGAAACCCACGACCATGGCAACCTTGACAGGACAGTGTTTGTGTGTGTATTTGATCGTGTGTGTGTGTGTGTGTGTGTGTGTATCTTGTTGTGGATGCTACGAGATGCTTGAATTTCTACTCCATACTTACCATTCCTATATGCATCCTACACACTACACTATTACACTACACTGCACTATTACTTGCACTTTACATTCCACACCCACCATTTGGCCTGTAATTTAGGTATAATTTATGTCTTAACTTATGTCTTATTTGTTTATTGTATTATTTGTACATTTTGTTGATATGTGCCTATATGTACCATATATTGTTGCCTCTATTGTACAGCATATGTCTATATTATTACTTGTCTACTAAATGTATACTACTACATGTCTACTGTGAAGTGTATAGAGAGTTAACACCGGGGTGGCACGGTGGTGTAGTGGTTAGCGCTGTCGCCTCACAGCAAGAAGGTCCTGGGTTCGAACCCCGTGGCCGGCGAGGGCCTTTCTGTGTGGAGTTTGCATGTTCTCCCCATGTCCACGTGGGTTTCCTCCGGGTGCTCCGGTTTCCCCCACAGTCCAAAGACATGCAGGTTAGGTTAACTGGTGACTCTAAATTGACCATAGGTGTGAATGTGAGTGTGAATGGTTGTCTGTGTCTGTGTCAGCCCTGTGATGACCTGGCGACTTGTCCAGGGTGTACCCCGCCTTTCGCCCGTAGTCAGCTGGGATAGGCTCCAGCTTGCCTGCGACCCTGTAGAACAGGATAAAGCGGCTACAGATAATGAGATGAGATGAGAGTTAACACCTACCGAAGTCAAATTCCTTGTGTATGTAAGTATACTTGGGCAATAAAACTGATTCTGATTCTGGACAAAATCATGTTTTAGCAAATAAGATGGATAACTTGAAATGTAAATAAATCCAGCTAATGTTTCTGTGTATAATTATTTTTAAAATATATTTTCAGATTCTATTACTGTTTTTAATTCAGTAGCATTAATAGCATAATAAATGCAGTACCAGTCAAAAGTCTGGACACTCCTTCTAACTCAGTGTTTTTAATTTACAACCCTGATTCCAAAAAAGTTGGGACAAAGTACAAATTGTAAATAAAAACAGAATGCAATAATTGACAAATCTCAAAAACTGATATTGTACTTGCTGACCCTGGGATGAGTTCACTCCCTTGTCATTGCAGGCTGCTCGCTTGCATGTCTATGTTTCTGGCTGGATCATATTAAATCTTCAGGCGTGGAGCAGCGCTCTCGTGGGGGCTTCGTTTGCGAATACGGGGCCGAGGCGCAGTCCTACCGACCCGAGATTGTACTCTTTCAAAGGGGGAGGCTTAGAGGGAGATGTCTGTCAAATTTGGCTTCACTGCGAGCTCCATTGGCTGAGTTATTAATTTTTGAAGCCGTCTGGATCATGTTAAATCTTACATCGTTTGCTTTACAAAAATGTTTCCGCTTCAGTCAAATTCTATTGAGAATTCTTCTTTTTCTAACAAATGAATACCTGAAATATAAGATTATTGATAGTGTGTATAAAAAAGGCTTTGGACGAAATGTCTTAACTGTTGGACGAAATATCTCAACTATTGGACGAAATGGCATTGGATAAAATGGTCATTGGATGAAGTGTCCAAGTGTCCAACTCCCTTATACAGTGGGCAGGGAAGAAAGGGAGAGGTGCAGCCTGAAGAGGTGAGTCTTCAGTCTGCACTTGAAGGTGGTCAGGGAGTCACCTCAATGGGAAGGTCATTCCACCAGCGGGAATGACAGACAGTACAGACAGTAGTCTTGAGTGGGCGGGGCAGGAACAGAAAGGAGGAGGGGCCAGGCGGTAGTAGCGGAATATCACTCTATCAGGCAGAATGCCCACATGAGCCCAGCCAATCTGTTCAGTTCATTTGAAAAAGTTGCCTACATTTATTTTAGGCGCTGTGATCACCTGCTAACCTAAAAAATTGAGTTTTGTATTCCTGTCAATCGAAGCAAATCAAAAACTCGTTTATAAGGTTAAAAAAATTTAAAGAGAAAATAAATACATAAATGAATAAAAATCCTTTTCTTGAAATGCTTTAAGATTACTTTTTAAAGTAATATTAACCAATTGCTTGTTCCACTTATTCATTTATAGGTTTATCAAGCACCTATTTTTCCTTTATATCTTGTTTTTTTCTGGGTTTGATCCCACCATGCATTCTTAACTCTAGTTACATATGTATAGAATTATGTCATATGTCTATCCATCCATTAGCCATAACCGCTTATCCTGTGCAGGGTCGCAGGCAAGCTGGAGCCTATCCCAGTTGACTAGGGGTGAGAGGCGGGGTACACCCTGGACAAGTCGCCAGACCACCTCAGGACTGACACATAGAGACAAACAACAATTCACACTCACATTCACACCTACGGTCAATTTAGAGCCACCAATTAACCTAACCTGCATGTCTTTGGGGGAAACCTGAGCACCCAGAGGAAACCCACGCAAGCACAGGGAGAACATGCAAACTCCACAAAGAAAGTCCCTCATCGGCCGCTGGGCTCAAACCCAGGACCTTCTTGCTGTGAGGCGACAGTGCTAACCACTACACCACCATGCTACACGATGGCATATCTATGTATGAGAATCACATGGATACCTGCTTATGGACATTGAGACCTTCCAATAAAGTAGTGGAGGAAGTGAATGACACTGGATTTGCAATTTATTGTAAATCCAGTGTCATTCACTTCCTCCACTACTTTATTGGAAGGTCCAAACTCTGCCCAATATACTGGTGTAGGTCCTCTACGCTGATAGAGGGATGAAACAGAACTATGATTCTATAGTGAACCCCAATGAACATGCTTTGAGTCTGCACTTGTGTCCGGTGACCGCAAGCTGGCCTCGTGGTTAGCGTGTTTGCCTCTTGATTGCGAGTTCTACTCACGGTCGGGTCATATCAAAGACCATCATAAAAATGGTACCCACTGCCATCTGCCAAGGCACTCTGCAATACAGATGTGAGTAGGGTGTTAAACTCTTGCGGTTACCAGAGGACTGGCCCCCCACTGTAACCCTAGCTATATCAAGGGCACTGAGGGAAACGGAGATTGGCACCACATGATGCACCTCAAAAGACTGATTAATACTGGGATGGGAGACTGCCTGGGAAGACCAGGTCCTGGTGTGGGAGGGACTTTGACTTGACTTTTGACTTGTGTCCAGTACTTCAGGCCTGTGTTTGCTTGTTATACCATGCAACTTATGGATTACTAAATAATTCTTGAAACCTACTGTATCTTAAAGGAGCTTTTTAATAAGTAACATCTTGTGCCAGTCTTCTTGTATCTTTTACTGATGCAAATATCATGGGAAAAGGAACAAGATCTGACTTTTTAATGTCCCATAATCCATTACCCAATGTATCCATGGATATGTTTTAAGAAAATTATGCTTTTATTTCACTTCATGTCTAAAACCTTTTGCAGAAGTTTTTTTTTTAAAAATATATAGGACATTTTCACATAAAGATGGCATTAGTTGCAAAAGACATTTTTTTCTTCTATGTAATCAGCTTCTTTTACATTCATTCATTCATTCATTCATTCATTCAACTTGCAACACATATTTGGTCTTAAAATTGTTATAGTCCACATTCTGGAAAGGAAGCAACACATTTTACATCATCGTCATAGTGATAGTTATCAAAATACAAATTGACAAAGTTACCAAAGTTCAAAGCGGGTTAGTTTATTCTCTAACAGTAGTCTAATTAACTGAAAAAAGAAATGAGTTAGTGTGGTTTTTTTTAATTAAATTAGATTAATTAAACAAAGTATGGGTGCAATGGTTAGCACTGTCACTTCACAGCAAGAAGGTTCTGGGTTCGAGCTCAGCGGCTGGTGGGGGCCTTTCTGTGTGGAGTTTGCATGTTCTCCCCATGCATAGGTGGGTTTCCTTCAATTTCCTCCCACAGTCCAAAGATACGCAGATGAGATCAACTGGCTACGCTAAATTGCCCATAGGGTGTGAATGGGTATTTGTCTCTGTGTTAGCCCTGCAATAGATTTGTGACCTGCCCAAGGTGTACCACGCTTCTCGCATGAAATCAGCTGGGATTGGTTCTAGCTTCCCCTGCGACCCTGATGGATAAGTGGTATAGATAATGGATGGATAAACAAAGCAAAAAACTCGTTAAAAATTGCACCATCCATCCATCATCTGTAACCGCTTATCCTGTGCAGGGTTGCAGGCAAGCTGGAGCCTATCCAAGCTGACTATGGGCGAGAGGCATGGTACACCCTGGACAAGTCACCAGATCATCGCAGGGCTGATATATAGAGACAAACAACCATTCACACTCACATTCATGGTCAATTTAGAGCCATCGATTAGCCTAAACACACGTCTATGGACTCTGGGGGAAACCGGAGCACCCAGAAGAAACCCACACAGACACGGGGAGAACATGCAAACTCCGCACAGAAAGGCCCCTGTCGGCCACTGGACTCGAACCCAGAACCTTCTTGCCGTGAGGCAACAGTGCTAATCACTACAATACCGTGCCACCCAAAAATTGCAGCATTTTATAATTAATTAATTTTATGTACAGTGTTTTTTATTTAAATTCCATGCAATATCATTATCACTTCTCATATTCATTCTTAGATGACTCCGTTATCAGCAGGGCCACACTGCTCTCCAAGTTGCTGTAGCTGACAGAAATGGATGCGTTCTTGGCTCTGGTGGAAGAGAATTATAATCACATTTGAGAAATAATTCTTTGTAAGGTGTCTTGTGATTTTTACGTTACTAAAAAAAGGCAGGCAGCAGATAAACTGTCAAAATGCTGCATGTTATCTCTCCTAAAGGACTGAATGTAATCCTCAAATATTATGTGTAGCTGGGGCTGTAGTCAAGACCACCTGTCACATCCAAGACAAGCCCAGGACCAGGATTGCATTAAGACTTACAGTGGTGCTTGAAAGTTTCTGAACCCTTTAGAATTTTCTATATTTCTGCATAAATATGACCTAAAACATCATCAGATTTTCACACAAGTCCTAAAAGTAGATAAAGAGAACCCAGTTAAACCCAGTTTGCTAAAGATCACGTGGACAAGCCAGAAGGCTATTGGAAAAATGTTTTGTGGACAGATGAGACCAAAATAGACATTTTTGGTTTAAATGAGAAGCGTTATGTTTGGAGAAAGGAAAACACTGCATTCCAGCATAAGAACCTTATCCCATCTGTGAAACGTGGTGGTGGTAGTATCATGGTTTGGGCCTGTTTTGCTGCATCTGGGCCAGGATGGCTTGCCATCATTGATGGAACAATGAATTCTAAATTATACCAGCGAATTCTAAAAGAAAATGTCAGGACATCTGTCCATGAAATGAATCTCAAGAGAAGGCGGGTCATGCAGCAAGACAACGACCCTAAGCACACAAGTCGTTCTACCAAAGAATGGTTAAAGAAGAATAAAGTTAATGTTTTGGAATGACCAAGTCAAAGTCCTGACCTTAATCCAATGGAAATGTTGTGGAAGGACCTGAAGCGAGCAGTTCATGTGAGGAAACCCACCAACATCCCAGAGTTGACGCTGGTCTGTACGGAGGAACGGGCTAAAATTCCT
Source organism: Neoarius graeffei (assembly GCF_027579695.1). NCBI lineage: Eukaryota > Metazoa > Chordata > Actinopteri > Siluriformes > Ariidae > Neoarius > Neoarius graeffei. The sequence goes on along the minus strand of NC_083571.1, from coordinate 109,649,341 downwards.
CCAAGCCGGTGTGCAGGACTGATCAACAGTTACTGCAAACATTTAGCTGCAGTTATTGCTGCACAAGGGGGTCACACCAGATACTGAAAGCAAAGGTTCACATACTTTTGCCACTCACAGGTATGTAATATTGGATCATTTTCCTCAATAAATAAATGACCAAGTATAATATTTTTGTCTTATTTGTTGAACTGGGTTCTCTTTATCTACTTTTAGGACTTGTGTGAAAATCTGATGATGTTTTAGGTCATATTTATGCAGAAATATAGAAAATTCTAAAGGGTTCACAAACTTTCAATCACCACTGTAGTATTAAGGGTGTTGAGTCAAGATCAAGTCCAAAATAAAAGTGTGTCTGAGACAAGATCAACACCAAAACCCATCAAATTCTTTTCCTTCATTCAGGGATTGTGCCGATAATTAGGCTGTTTTCTAGAACAAGGAGTTACTTCTTGTCAGACGTTGTGCACACAAAAAGAAACGACAACAGAAACATTATTTTTTACAAACGCTTTGACGAGACCAAGACCCAGTTAAGCCAATGCCTGAGATGGAGATAAGTCAAAGTACAAATGCTAATAAGTGTGAGCTAGAGTAAGTCCAAGTCAATACAGAAAATGCCTTGAAACTGGACTTGAGTCCACGACCGGTCTCTCGTCCAACAGCCCTCCATACAGCGCACAAAATGTTAGTGTTATAAACTTGGTTACAGATTTATGAAGCTGCCTATAAACTTTTTGTGAGTAATAACATTTCCGTTTCAGCAATGCATTCACATAAGACCACATTAAACAATCCATAACAACCAGAGCATTTTTGAAGGATTTTCCACTAGGAGACCAACTGGTCTGGGCAATACAATCACAGGCCCGAGTCCATGCGGCTGCACCGCTGCGGCATATTCTGTGATGCAACTTGCTACATTACGAATCCTCGTTTCAGCCAGCATAATATCAACATAGTTAATGCAGTGCCAAATTTTCCTCGTTAAATGTATACATACATGGTACTTGGTTAATTAATTGCAACTGATTGAACCAAATGATAAGACATAACTTGTGTAGAGGTCAGAGCAGGTGGGTGGAGCACAGAAGTACGGCAGGACAGAACTGAGTTCAAAAAAACTATTTATTGTGTTCCCTTTTCAGGTTAAGCACACATACTCCCAGACACACACACACACAAGTCATCTGGTGCAGGAGAGAGCTCCCTTCCTCTGTTCTCTCTCTCCTTATATAGGGCGTGGTTGCTGGGAAGACACACAAACACAGGTTAATTGATCTCAGGTGAAGTGATTCTGTCACTTACCTTCCCTGACTCCGCCCTCCTGTCACAGACCGGCGCTTGACCACGCCCCCGCTGCCACATACCCCCACCGCCCGACTCAGGCCGGGCACCCGTCCGGCCTGCAGCCGACTCCCCCCCCCCCTTGACGGGAGAGGAAGTCCGCCACGACCATCTGCGCCCCCGGCCTGTGGACCACCTTGAAGTTGAAGGGTTGGAGTGCCAGATACCAACGGGTGATCCGCGCGTTGGCATCCTTCATGTGGTGGAGCCACTGGAGGGGCGCGTGGTCCGAACAGAGGGTGAAAGGGCGCCCCAGCAGGTAGTAACGGAGGGCGAGGACCGCCCACTTGATCGCCAGGCACTCCTTCTCAATCATGCTGTAGCGCCCCTCACGCACTGACAGCTTCCGACTGATGTACAGGACCGGGCGGTCCTCCCCCTCCACCTGCTGGGACAAAACGGCCCCCAGCCCTCTGTCCGACACATCCGTCTGTAACGTAAAAGGGAGAGAGAAGTCAGGGGAGTGTAAAAGTGGCCCCCCACACAGTGCAGCCTTTACTTCAGAGAAAGCCCGCTGACACTGCTCCGTCCACTGGACCGGATCTGGCGCCCCCTTTTTAGTGAGGTCAGTCAGCGGGCTGGTGACGTCCGAATAATTAGGTATAAACCTACGATAATAGCCAGCCAGCCCCAGGAACTGTCTCACCCCCTTTTTGGTCTTGGGCCTCGGGCAGGCCGCAATCGCTGCTGTCTTATTAATTTGGGGACGCACCTGCCCGTTGCCCAAGTGGAAGCCCAGATACCGTACTTCCACCCGCCCAATTGCACACTTCTTTGGGTTGGCAGTGAGTCCCGCCCGCCTCAGCGACCTAAGGACGGCCCTCAGGTGTTACAGGTGCCGCTGCCAGTCATTACTATAAATTATAATATCGTCCAAGTACGCGGCCGCATAGGTGGCGTGGGGCCGGAGGACCCTGTCCATCAGCCGCTGAAACGTAGCGGGCGCCCCAAACAGCCCAAACGGAAGTGTGACGAACTGGTGTAAGCCGAACGGTGTGGAAAAGGCCGTTTTCTCCCGGGATAATGGAGTCAAGGGGATCTGCCAATATCCCTTCGTCAAATCCAGTGTCGAGTAAAAGCGAGCCGTGCCTAGTCGATCGAGCAGCTCATCAATACGAGGCATTGGGTACGCGTCCAATTTAGACACCGCGTTGACTTTTCTATAGTCCACACAGAACCGGACCGAGCCGTCGGCCTTGGGAACCAAGACCACCGGGCTGCTCCAGTCGCTGTGGGACTCCTCGACGATGCCCATTTCGAGCATGGCCTGAAGTTCCTCCCGAACCACCTTTTTTTTGTGTTCGGGTAGCCTGTAAGGGCGGCTACGCACTACCACCCCCGGGGGCGTCTCTATGTGGTGTTCTATGAGGTTAGTGCGACCGGGCAGGGGCGAGAACACATCCGAAAACTCGGCCTGCAACTGGGCGACCTCCGTGAGTTGGGTCGGGGAGAGGTGGTCTCCACAGGGGACCGGAGAGGTACGTGATGCCAATGTCCCTTTTTGAACCTCCGGCCCCAGCTCCGCCTTCTCCGGAACTGCTGACACCAATGCCACGGGGACCTCCTCATTCCAGAGTTTTAGCAGATTGAGGTCGTAGATCTGTAGCGCCCCACCCCTGTCTGTTCGCCTCACCTCATAGTCGACGTCCCCGACTCGCCGTGTGACCTCAAAGGGCCCTTGCCACTTGGCGATCAATTTGGAGCTCGACGTGGGCAACAGTACGAGTACTTTATCTCCCGGTGTGAACTCTCTAAGGCGCGTACCCTTGTTGTACAGGCGGGCTTGCCGTTCCTGGGCCTGCCGCAAATTCTCCTGAGTTAGGTGGGTGAGCGTGTGGAGTTTTGCGCGCAGGTCCATAACGTACTGAATTTTGTTCTTACTTTGTGAAGGTCCCTCCCCCCAATTTTCCCGCAGCACGTCCAAGATGCCACGCGGCTTACGCCCATATAATAATTCGAACGGGGAGAACCCCGTGGAGGCTTGGGGGACCTCTCGCACTGAGAACAGCAAGGGTTCGAGCCACTTATCCCAATTACGTGCGTCCTCACTTACGAATTTCTTAATAATATTTTTGAGGGTGCGGTTGAACCGTTCCACTAAACCATCCGTTTGTGGGTGATACACGCTGGTGCGGATCGGCTTTATCCCCAATAACCCATACAGTTCGCGCAGTGTTCGTGACATAAACGTAGTGCCTTGGTCAGTCAGAATCTCTTTCGGGATTCCAACTCGGGAGATGACGCGGAAGAGTGCCTCTGCAATACTGCGTGCTGAGATATTGCGCAGAGGCACTGCTTCCGGGTATCGCGTTGCATAGTCCACCAGAACTAATATAAAGCGGTACCCTCGTGCTGACCGATCTAATGGCCCGACGAGATCCATGCCAATTCTCTCAAACGGGGTCTCGATTAACGGTAGAGGGCGCAAAGGCGCTTTTGGAATGGCCGCTGGGTTTACTAACTGGCATTCGCGGCATGCTGTACACCACCTACGGACATCGCCGCGAATCCCCGGCCAATAGAATCGGGCCATTATTCGGGCTAGTGTTTTATCCTGCCCCAAGTGTCCAGCCATGGGATTAAAGTGAGCCGCCTGGAATACCAATTCCCGGCGGCTCTTTGGAATCAAAAGCTGCGTGACTCGCTCTTTAGTTTGAGTGTCCTGCGTCACTCGGTATAATCTATCCTTCAAAATCGCGAAGTAAGGGAAGGACAGGGTGGCGTTCGGCGGGAGCGTTTGACCATCGATTACTCTCACTTGGTCAAACGCATGTCGCAGAGTCTCGTCTCGCGACTGCTCTAATGGGAAATCCGTGAGGGATTCCCCAATAGAGAGAGGAGGAGCCAGCGGCTCCTCGCTCTGACACGGAGATGACGTAGACGGCTCTGTGACAGCTGCTCCCGCCAAAGCGACACCGGGACCTCCCCCTGTCAACTGGCAGGACCCACTCTCTACTAGGCGCGTCATTAAACCCCGAAATCCCGGCCAATCCGTCCCCAAAATTAAAGAGTGGGTAAGGCGGGGATTAACCGCCGCCTTCACTATAAATTTTTCCCCTCTGAAAATAATGTGGATCGACACCAAAGGGTAGCGGTGAACATCCCCGTGCACACATAACACCTTCACCCCTTGTGCTCCCCCCAATGCCTCGTTTTGAACCAGGCTTTGGCGAATTGAGGTCTGATTACAACCAGAATCCACCAACGCCTGATATGTAGCCCCTTGGATACTCACCGGTATGCGATACGCTCCGGCCCGATCAAGGGCGGCCTCTGGCGCGTCGGGGATCCGAACCACCACGCCCACTTCCATTGCTGTGCACTGCTGTTGAAGGTGATCCGGCTCCCCGCAGCGCCAGCAAACCGGCCCGGGCTTTCCCTCTGCACCGGTGATCTGGGGCTCACTCACCTGAGGTGGGGGAGAGACAGACACAGAAGGGAGAAACGGGAGGGCACCGCGGGTGCGCCGGGCCGGCTGGGGAGGAGCCGGCCCCCGCCTCCGCGGTGGGGGAATGGGGCGAGGACGGGACACAGGAGGAGGGGGGGGGAGAGAGAGAGAGAAGAGGAGAGAGGAGATGATGTCATCTGCTGTCCTGCCGCTGGGACAGCCGCCAAATGGTCCTCCGCCAGCTCGACTGCTTGATCCAACGACGCCGGGCGGTGGCACCGGACCCACTCCGCCGTTCCTGCTGGTAAGCGAGCGACGAACTGTTCCAGCGCCACCTGGTCGAGGATTCCTTCGGCGTCGCGGTTGTTGGCCCTCAGCCACCGCCAGCAGGCGTCCCGGAGCTGCTGGCCAAACGCGAACGGCCGGCCGACTTCCTCCAAGCGCAGCGCGCGGAAGCGCTGGCGCTGCTGTTCTGGAGTGCGCCCCACGCGCTGGAGGACGGCCCGGCGGAGGTCCGCGTAGGCCAGCCGGCGGTCGGCGGGGAGCTGTAGCGCGGCCAGCTGTGCTTCTCCCGTGAGCAGGGGGAGGAGGCGCGCCGCGCGCTGCTCCATCGGCCACCCCGAGGCTTCGGCGACTTGCTCAGAGAGCGTGATGAACGCCTCGGGGTCATCCTGCGGGCCCATCTTGGTGACAGTGAGGGGAGACGGGCCCGCGGCAGGAGCGCTGGTGGACCCCGCCGACGCGAGGAGCTGCCGGAACGCCTGTCGATCTTCTTGTTGGGCCAACACCAGGGCCTCGAACCGCTCTTCTTGCTCCTTTCGGAGGGTGAGTAGCGCCTGGTGCTGGCTTTGCTGGGCCGTGGCAAGGGCGTGGACCAGTTCAGCAAACGGGAAGGACTCCATGGGGCTGCTGTGCTCCAATCCCGGGTTTCGGCACCACTGTAGAGGTCAGAGCAGGTGGGTGGAGCACAGAAGTACGGCAGGACAGAACTGAGTTCAAAAAAACTATTTATTGTGTTCCCTTTTCAGGTTAAGCACACATACTCCCAGACACACACACACACACAAGTCATCTGGTGCAGGAGAGAGCTCCCTTCCTCTGTTCTCTCTCTCCTTATATAGGGCGTGATTGCTGGGAAGACACACAAACACAGGTTAATTGATCTCAGGTGAAGTGATTGTCACTTACCTTCCCTGACTCCGCCCTCCTGTCACAGACCGGCGCTTGACCACACCCCCGCTGCCACAACTTGGTTTAAAATTTGGTCTCCCAGTGAAGCTGGTTTGGCATTGACTAGGAGACCAAATCTGGCCACTGGGAGACCATTTGGTCTCCCAGTAACTATGTTAAAAAAAAATGCTCTGATAACAACCCTGAACAAGTCGTCAAAATGCTTCCATTATATTTTAAAATGTCATGGCCTGAAGGTTAGAGAAGCAGCCTTGGGCCCAAAGGGTTGCCGGTTTCATTCCCAGGACCAGCAGGAAAACTCTGAGGGGAGTTGAGTGAATGAACAGCACTTTCCCCTCCCTCTGTATCATGGCTTAAGTGCCCTTGAGCAAGGCACTGAACCCCCAACTGCTCCCCAGGTGCTGTAGTATACCTGCCCACTGCTCTGGCTATGTGTGTGTGCTCATTGCTCACTTGTGCGTGCATGGGTTAAATGCAGAGAAGGAATTTCGCTGTGCTTGAGTGTACATGTGACAAATTAAGGCTTCTTCTAAATGTCAACAGGCTCATACATATAGCTAATCTAAAAATTATTTCCACATAGGATCTTTGTTACTATTTCAGGAACCTGTTTACAACCCCGATTCCAAAAAAGTTGGGACAAAGTACAAATTGTAAATAAAAACGGAATGCAATGATGTGGAAGTTTCAAAATTCCATATTTTATTCAGAATAGAACATAGATGACATATCAAATGTTTAAACTGAGCAAATGTATCATTTAAAGAGAAAAATTAGGTGATTTTAAATTTCATGACAACAACACATCTCAAAAAAGGTGGGACAAGGCCATGTTTACCACTGTGAGACATCCCCTTTTCTCTTTACAACAGTCTGTAAACGTCTGGGGACTGAGGAGACAAGTTGCTCAAGTTTAGGGATAGGAATGTTAACCCATTCTTGTCTAATGTAGGATTCTAGTTGCTCAACCGTCTTAGGTCTTTTTTGTCATATCTTCCGTTTTATGATGCGCCAAATGTTTTCTATGGGTGAAAGATCTGGACTGCAGGCTGGCCAGTTCAGTACCCGGACCCTTCTTCTACGCAGCCATGATGCTGTAATTGATGCAGTATGTGGTTTGGCATTGTCATGTTGGAAAATGCAAGGTCTTCCCTGAAAGAGACGTCATCTGGATGGGAGCATATGTTGCTCGAGAACCTGGATATACCTTTCAGCATTGATGGCGTCTTTCCAGATGTGTAAGCTGCCCATGCCATACACACTAATGCAACCCCATCCCATCAGAGATGCAGGCTTCTGAACTGAGCGCTGATAACAACTTGGGTCGTTCTTCTCCTCTTTAGTCCGAATAACACGGCGTCCCTAATTTCCATAAAGAACTTCAAATTTTGATTTGTCTGACCACAGAACAGTTTTCCACTTTGCCACAGTCCATTTTAAATGAGCCTTGGCCCAGAGAAGACGTCTGCGCTTCTGGATCATGTTTAGATACGGCTTCTTCTTTGAACTATAGAGTTTTAGCTGGCAACGGCGGATGGCACGGTGAATTGTGTTCACAGATAATGTTCTCTGGAAATATTGCTGAGCCCATTTTGTGATTTCCAATACAGAAGCATGCCTGTATGTGATGCAGTGCCGTCTAAGGGCCCGAAGATCACGGGCACCCAGTATGGTTTTCCGGCCTTGACCCTTACGCACAGAGATTCTTCCAGATTCTCTAAATCTTTTGATGATATTATGCACTGTAGATGATGATATGTTCAAACTCTTTGCAATTTTACACTGTCGAACTCCTTTCTGATATTGCTCCACTATTTGTCGGCGCAGAATTAGGGGGATTGGTGATCCTCTTCCCATCTTTACTTCTGAGAGCCGCTGCCACTCCAAGATGCTCTTTTTATGCCCAGTCATGTTAATGACCTATTGCCAATTGACCTAATGAGTTGCAATTTGGTCCTCCAGCTGTTCCTTTTTTGTACCTTTAACTTTTCCAGCCTCTTATTGCCCCTGTCCCAACTTTTTTGAGATGTGTTGCTGTCATGAAATTTCAAATAAGCCAATATTTGGCATGAAATTTCAAAATGTCTCACTTTCAACATTTGATATGTTGTCTATGTTCTATTGTGAATACAATATCAGTTTTTGAGATTTGTAAATTATTGCATTCCATTTTTATTTACAATTTGTACATTGTCCCAACTTTTTTGGAATCAGGGTTGTACTTCACGCAGTACTGCTTTACTCATCCACGAACATGTACTTACAATTCAAGTGTCTTCCTCCATCTTCTTTGCTTAGCTAAAGAGAGAAAATTAATACAGATGAATGCCGAAAACAATGGGAAGGTACTGTAACAGTAAAAAATTGGAAGAATTAATGTACTCACACATGACACTAACAGCAGAGATTCCCAAAATCAGCACAATCAGTATAACTGACACCGAGATTGCAGCAAGAATATCTGCGTCATCGCTCACCTGAATTAAACTCAGAATTAATAACTGCAACCCGACACTAATCCCAGTGTAATAGTCTCTGTTAATGTCATGCATACTTACAGGCTTCATCTCAGGGTCATTTTCTGAGATCATTGCTGTTGTAACTGAAGTTGAATAAGATTAAATCAAATGAGATACTGATGAAGAGACATGACGTATAATATTTAAAAAAAAAATTCTAACTTTTTATTTTGAAAAATAATGTATACAAATAATTCTGTGCGACTTTATGTAACAGAATCTCTCTCAGCTGATCTGAGTACATTCCTGCAACTTTCAAATGCAGTGTTGTGTACTATTCACTTCTGCCTTCACATTATTACCTCTGCCAAGAACGTTTTGTTTTCGGTAGCGTTGGTTTGTTTGTTTGTTTGTCTGTTAGCAACATTACGGAAAAAGTTATGAACGGATTGCTCTGAAATTTATTCCAGCGGTGTGACTGGGCACAAGTAACAATCCATTAAATTTTGGCGGTGATCCGGATCACCTTCTGGATCCCGGATTTTTTTAAAGGATTCTTGGCGGAGGTCTGCGCTCTCCGAGTGCTTTTCTAATTATTCATCTCATTATCTCTAGCCGCTTTATCCTTCGACAGGGTCGCAGGCAAGCTGGAGCCTATCCCAGCTGACTACGGGCGAAAGGCGGGGTACACCCTGGACAAGTCGCCAGGTCATCACAGGGCTGACACATAGACACAGACAACCATTCACACTCACATTCACACCTACGGTCAATTTAGAGTCACCAGTTAACCTAACCTGCATGTCTTTGGGGGAAACCGGAGCACCCGGAGGAAACCCACACGGACACGGGGAGAACATGCAAACTCCACACAGAAAGGCCCTCGCTGGCCCCGGGGCTCGAACCCAGGACCTTCTTGCTGTAAGGCAACAGTGCTAACCACTACACCACTGTGCCGCCTTTCTAATTATTATTATTATTATTATTATTATTATTATGTCACAGTGGCCACTATGTCATCGTGTAAGAATGTAAGAACGAGTGTAACAATAACACTGCGCATGCGCATACAGATGTTCCTATTAAAATGACTGACGTGTGTACAATTTGGTTCGTCGTTCGAAATAAATGGACGAGACTAAAGAAATCACTTTCAGACATGTTTATGCTTATTGCCGAGGGAAAGTGTGTTCCTATTTTAAAATATACTCCAGGTTGTCCCCCTTTCCTCGCCTTCTTTGGCCAGTGGTCCCATGTGTGATGTAGATGTGACGCACTTAGGAGTTGTTACGGGAAGTTGTCAAAAAGAGTATTGAGACCACTGAGCTCTAGCGCCGGGCCTTTTCCGGGAAATGAGAGTATAATAATAATAATAATCCATCTATCCATTGTCTGTATCTGCTTATCATGTGCAGGGTTTAAATCTCTTTTTACATGATTCTGATGTCAGTGCTCTGATCTAATCAGATCCAATAATCAGTTTTTATTCATTCAGTGGGGAGAAGACATGGCGAAATGGTTAGAGAAGCAACTTTGGGATCAAAAGGTTGCCAGTTCAATTCCCTGGACCAACAGGAATGGCTGAAGTGCCACTGAACAAGGCAACTAACCTCTATCTGCTCCTCAGGCTGCTCTGGGTGTGTTGTACGTCGCTCTGGATAAGAGCATCTGCTAAATACCTGTAATGTAACGTGTTTCTATACTGTATGGAGCCTAATATGGTCAATGTGTCCTGTTGTCATTTATATGCCCGGAGTTTCCCTTTTTGCAAAGTATTGCATATGCTTTATACACTCATTAATGTATCTTCCAGCCTTTTCTTGTTTTCCATCCATCCATCCATCCATCCATCCGTCCATCTATTATCTGTAGCTGCTTACAGGGGCGCCGCCAGAAATTTTGGGCCCCATGAAAGATTAGAATTTTGGGCCCCCCAACTTTGCCCACCCTCGTCACAATTGCACTATTGTCATTATTTGACTTTTGATAGCCCATGGACCTTGAGTTTGTGACTTTGTTATTACATTTTATGTATTTACCTACCAGGGACTAGATGAAAACTGGTCAGTGACTAATTCTGGTGCATTTACAATCACAAATGAAAATTCAAGATTTTGCCACATGCCTTCTTGTGCTAGGACAATTGGTAGTGAAATGTGTAACTGCTAATAAATCATAGAAAAAGTTTTCTACCCAGCATCAAAATACCTATGGAAATCCCATGGATTGTTGTGTGTTAGGTAGAAAGCTGTGTGTACTGTTCTGCAAAAAGGGAATATGTTCAAAGCAAAGTGTGTCTAGACAGAAATTTGAGCGTAAGCAGAGTTAGACTATTGGTTGCCCCTCCATGGACCGTTATTAGCAACACTTTAATCTAGCAAACTGTATATGGCGCTCGCTCATTAAAAACTTCAATCCTAAAGCATTTATGGGTTGTATTGCTGCTTACCTCCTTCTCCAAAGGGGGGTTCAGTGGTTTGGTAGGGCGGAGGTCCCCCTGAGGCTGAATCTGTGCATATTTAGGGCAACCCATTAGTTATGAAACTGGTTATTAGCACTAGTTATTAGCACCAGCATAACATAATATTTCATCTTGTTTATCACACAAGTCAGTTCAGTTATTAAAATGGAAAAAATGTCACTGTACAAACTGTAAAAGTGTTCTCTTGATAGGCTAATCCAACCACGTTCATACTGTTCATTTACCATTCGCTAATATTTTGAACACACATGTGAGCGATAGCTACCTTTCTTTGGGAAAAACTGAGTGACCAGTTGCCTGCCTCTCCGGTCCCTCTCAGCTTTCAGCTGCCTTTCTTTACGTTTTTGACAGCCACTCTTCATATTTAGCGATCATAGACTGTACGCACTCCACTGCTGGCTGGCTGGCTGCTGCACCGCGACACAGCAGCAAGTAGCGTTGCACTGATCAGCACACAGATTTAACGCATCGCGCTTCTACCAGAACTGGACCGTACCATTTCGCAAAAGGGGGAGGGTTAAATGACAATATGTTGAACAACTCAAGAAATAGACAACCTTGTTCAATTAGTTCATTTTACCAGATGGAATATTGCATTGTTCAGGGGCGTCAGAAGCATTTTTAATGGGGGGGGGGGCACACTGGCGGGGGGTCCTCCGCCAGAAAATTTTTAATTAATTACATGCCATTTCCTGCATTCTGGTGTATTTTTAACAGGTTGTTAAACACCTACAGTGGTGCTTGAAAGTTTGTGAACCCTTTAGAAATTTCTATATTTCTGCATAAATATGACCTAAAACTTCATCAGATTTTCACACAAGACTTAAAAGTAGATAAAGAGAACCCAGTTAAACAAATGAGACAAAAATATTATACTTGATCATTTATTTATTGAGGAAAGTGATCCAATATTGCATATCTGTGAGTGGCAAAAGTATGTGAACCTCTAGGATTAGCAGTTAATTTTAAGGTGAAATTAGAGTCAGGTGTTTTCAATCAATGGGATGACAATCAGGTGTGAGTGGGCACCCTGTTTTATTTAAAGAACAGGGATCTATCAAAGTCTGAGCTTCACAACACGTGTTTCTGGAAGTGTATCATGGCACGAACTAAGGAGATTTCTGAGGACCTCAGAAAAAGCATTGTTGATGCTCATCAGGCTGGAAATGGTTACGAAACCATCTCAAAAGAGTTTGGACTCCACCAATCCACAGTCAGACAGATTGTGTACAAATGGAGGAAATTCAAGACCAAGTTCCCCTCCCCAGGAGTGGTCGACCAACAAAGATCACTCCAAGAACAAGGCGTGAAACAGTCGGCGAGGTCTCAAAGGACCCCAGATGAACTTCTAAGCAACTGAAGGCCTCTCTCACATTGGCTAATGTTAATGTTCATGAGTCCACCATCAGGAAAACACTGAACAACAATGGTGTGCATGGCAGGGTTGCAAGGAGAAAGCCACTGCTCTCTAAAAAGAACATTGCTGCTCGTCTGCACTTTGCTCAAGATCACATGGACAAGCCAGAAGGCTATTGGAAAATGTTTTGTGGATGGATGAGACCAAAATAGAACTTTTTGGTTTAAATGAGAAGCGTTATGTTTGGAGAAAGGAAAACACTGCATTCCAGCATAAGAACCTTATCCCATCTGTGAAACATGGTGGTGGTAGGATCATGGTTTGGGCCTGTTTTGCTGCATCTGGGCCAGGACAGCTTACCATCATTGATGGAACAATGAATTCTGAATTATACCAGCGAATTCTAAAGGAAAATGTCAGGACATCTGTCCATGAACTGAATTTCAAGAGAAGGTGGGTCATGTACCAAGACAGCGACCCTAAGCACACAAGTCATTGTACCAAAGAATGGTTAAAGAAGAATAAAGTTAATGTTTTGGAATGGCCAAGTCAAAGTCCTGACCTTAATCCAATCGAAATGTTGTGGAAGGACCTGAAGCGGGCAGTTCATGTGAGGAAACCTACCAACATCCCAGAGTTGAAGCTGTTCTGTATGGAGGAATGGGCTAAAATTCCTCCAAGCCGGTGTGCAGGACTGATCAACAGTTACCACAAACGTTTAGTTGCAGTTATTGCTGCACAAGGGGGTCACACCAGATACTGAAAGCAAAGGTTCACATACTTTTGCCACTCACAGATATGTAATATTGAATCATTTTCCTCAATAAATAAATCATCAAGCATAATATTTTTGTCTCATTTGTTTAACTGGGTTCTCTTTGTCTACTTTTAGGACTTGTGTGAAAATCTGATGATGTTTTTGGTCATATTTATGCAGAAATATAGAAAATTCTAAAGGGTTCACAAACTTTCAAGCACCACTGTAATTTTACCTACAAAAGTCACTTAATTCAATGACTATTTTAGAGACTCAACAATAAGTCCTCATTCAACTAGTCCACATATTCATCAGCCTGTTTTTAAACCCACTGCTACGCCTAAGATAATGAGATGAATGTGACACAATTTATTACCAACAGTGACTTTATGGGTGCATTTTACTTTTTATTTTGTGTTTTCTACAACCCCGATTCCAAAAAAGTTGGGACAAAGTACAAATTGTAAATAAAAACGGAATGCAATGATGTGGAAGTTTCAAAATTCCATATTTTATTCAGAATAGAACATAGACGACATATCAAATGTTTAAACTGAGAAAATTTATCATTTAAAGAGGAAAAACTAGGTGATTTTAAATTTCATGACAACAACACATCTCAAAAAAGTTGGGACAAGGCCATGTTTACCACTGTGAGACATCCCCTTTTCTCTTTACAACAGTCTGTAAACGTCTGGGGACTGAGGAGACAAGTTGCTCAAGTTTAGGGATAGGAATGTTAACCCATTCTTGTCTAATGTAGGATTCTAGTTGCTCAACTGTCTTAGGTCTTTTTTGTCGTATCTTCCATTTTATGATGCGCCAAATGTTTTCTATGGGTGAAAGATCTGGACTGCAGGCTGGCCAGTTCAGTACCCAGACCCTTCTTCTACGCAGCCATGATGCTGTAATTGATGCAGTATGTGGTTTGGCATCGTCATGTTGGAAAATGCAAGGTCTTCCCTGAAAGAGACGTCGTCTGGATGGGAGCATATGTTGCTCTAGAACCTGGATATACCTTTCAGCATTGATGGTGTCTTTCCAGATGCGTAAGCTGCCCATGCCACATGCACTAATGCAACCCCATACCATCAGAGATGCAGGCTTCTGAACTGAGCGCTGATAACAACTTGTGTCGTCCTTCTCCTCTTTAGTCCGAATGACACGGCGTCCCTGATTTCCATAAAGGACTTCAAATTTTGATTAGTCTGACCACAGAATAGTTTTCCACTTTGCCACAGTCCATTTTAAATGAGCCTTGGCCCAGAGAAGACGTCTGCGCTTCTGGATCATGTTTAGATACGGCTTCTTCTTTGAACTATAGAGTTTTAGCTGGCAACGGCGGATGGCACGGTGAATTGTGTTCACAGATAATGTTCTCTGGAAATATTCCTGAGCCCATTTTGTGATTTCCAATACAGAAGCATGCCTGTATGTGATGCAGTGCCGTCTAAGGGCCCAAAGATCACGGGCACCCAGTATGGTTTTCCGGCCTTGACCCTTACGCACAGAGATTCTTCCAGATTCTCTGAATCTTTTGATGATATTATGCACTGTAGATGATGATATGTTCAAACTCTTTGCAATTTTACACTGTCGAACTCCTTTCTGATATTGCTCCACTATTTGTCGGCGCAGAATTAGGGGGATTGGTGAGCCTCTTCCCATCTTTACTTCTGAGAGCCGCTGCCACTCCAAGATGCTCTTTTTATACCCAGTCATGTTAATGACCTATTGCCAATTGACCTAATGAGTTGCAATTTGGTCCTCCAGCTGTTCCTTTTTTGTACCTTTAACTTTTCCAGCCTCTTATTGCCCCTGTCCCAACTTTTTTGAGATGTGTTGCTGTCATGAAATTTCAAATGAGCCAATATTTGGCATGAAATTTCAAAATGTCTCACTTTCGACATTTGATATGTTGTCTATGTTCTATTGTGAATACAATATCAGTTTTTGAGATTTGTAAATTATTGCATTCCGTTTTTGTTTACAATTTGTACTTTGTCCCAACTTTTTTGGAATCGGGGTTGTATTTAGTTTTAGATGTAACACAACATGCCACTGGGACAAGCAATAGTGACACTCAACTGTATGTTTAAAAATAAGAATATTCATAATCTCACACAATGACAGGCATGACATGGCATCATGCATACTTCATAACACAAAATCACAGTGTCAAGCAAAGGTGACACATAAAAAATAACTTCACACAATGAACAGGTGCAATTTTGTTCACCACCAACAGTGACTTTTAGTGGGTGCGTTTTACTTTTTTCCGATTTAACGATACTCATAACAAAAATGGCATGGCATCATGCAGTCTTCATAACACAAAATCACACTGGGTCAAGCAATGACACAAAAGAGAACTTCACACAATGAACAAGTGCAGTTTTGTCAACCTACATGCAATGGTGGTACTACAGTAGCATTTACAGATTAGTATAACAAATAGATTTATAGATATAACTCCTTCTTATATTGGTGCCACCACAATTTCTACCACTTCATAACTTTTATCCCCCTTTCCTTCACAATCCACCTGGAATAACATCCATCTCTCTCCATCGCTTTCCTCTCTACTATTCCTTCCCCATACACTGATTTCCCATCTTACTTTCCAGAAAACTGGCAAAGACCAGACAAAACAAGGAATCAATAAATATCACCAGAGCAGACTTGACCTCATTCTTGGCATTACAGTAAGGCAGGCCTACAGGGTTTGAATTAAATGATAGCTAACATTAAGCTAGCTGCTACATCTCCTAACATTGACTAGCCAGCTAACTGCACTAACATTTCCATTGGGACAAAAAACCCTGTCCTGTGGGGAAATTTTGACTGACTTTCCGCTTCTTTGTAAAGAATGTCCTTATGTCCATTGTGTCTGGGAAGGAGCAAATACTGCAAACAATTCATCATCAACCAAGAATACCCCATTAGGCTAAGCTTATTTCACTGTTTAGTTGAATATTAATTTAACGTGTCCTAGGGTTAATTTTGAGCACGGGCGCAGATAGAGGGGGGGACGGGGGGGATTCGTCCCACCCAGATTTAAATTCACCTCGTTCGGTCCCCCCCACTTATAGGGAGGAAAAAACGTCTATGCTGTCTTTATTTGCATAAGGCAAACCTCACGGAAAAATCAAAAGACTAATTACCATTCGGTTTATTGAGGTGCACAGCAGTACATACATAGTTACAACTGCGCAGACTGCACAGGTTGCGAGCTCGAGCTTGGTTGCTATGGTTACCCACAACAAGTTTGAGAGGCATATCGGGGACAGCTCCTCCTAGTTCAGGACCCCAACACGGCATGATGAAGGGTGCCAAAAGGCAGAAAACGATTGCATCGTTTTTTAAAAAAAAACGACTGTAAGTAAACTGTGCCTTACTTTATCATATCACCTTGCAATTTTTTGATAGTCTGTTCAAAGTAATGTCGTAGTGAAAGTAAAATCTTACGGAGTAGAGAAGCCTTTCTGGTAGCCTCCTTCTTTCGGTTGTAGCCTGTAGATACAGTGCTCAGAAGGCAGTTTTAATGTTTAATCTGGCGTTCCCTGCCATAATTTCAGCGAGCATATTGTTTCATAAGGAAACTTTGCGAAGAGTTGTTGACTGACTGCCGCTCACGCAACACACAGGCATAGTTAGAAAGTCAGGATGCACTGGTTTACACTTTACATCTCGCTATGTTTAACAGTTGGAACTTAGCGGTTTTAAAACTAGTTTTGCAGTTTTGCAATTTCTGTGCGTGATGATAATGTGTAAACGTTGAATTTCCATAGGCTATGTTAAAATGTTATCATTGTCCTGGCCACCATAAGTTGTAAAATGAATAGAAAATATAGTCAAGACATTTTTCTGGCCATTTTGAGCATTTAATCGACCCCACAAATGTGATGCTCCAGAAAGTCAATCTGCTCAAAGGAAGGTCAGTTTTATAGCTTCTCTAAAGAGCTCAACTGTTTTCAGCTGTGCTAACATGATTGTACAAGGGTTTTCTAATCATCCATTAGCCTTCTGAGGCAATGAGCAAACACATTGTACCATTAGAACACTGGAGTGATAGTTGCTGGAAATGGGCCTCTATACACCTATGGAGATATTGCACCAAAAACCAGACATTTGCAGCTAGAATAGTCATTTACCACATTAGCAATGTATAGAGTGGATTTCTGATTAGTTTAAAGTGATCTTCATTGAAAAGAACAGTGCTTTTCTTTCAAAAATAAGGACATTTCAAAGTGACCCCAAACTTTTGAACGGTAGTATATATATATATATATATATATATATATATATATATATATATATATATATATATAATGGAATCATTTGCTGACAGCTCAGTCCCCCCCAGTTCAAAAATCCTATCTGCGCCCCTGATTTTGAGGGCATATCACAAAAAAATAAGGTTTTAGCAAAAGCTACACATTGTGAGGTTGCAATGGGGCTGACGTCACTTCCTCCACTTTCCAGCAGCTGCACCAACATTTCTGTGCTCGCGCTGAGATTCACTTCACTCGCGCGCGGTGAGCTGTTGTAGGGAGCGCCCGGAAAACCCGGAGTGGATTTTCAGTGGTCTGTGTTTTCTCTTATCGATCAAGTGGAATGGATTCTTTCACGAAGCAATAGAAACGGCGCTGGGTGAACTCATATTTTATGTTAAATGTGGGGGGTCCAAACGAAGAATTATGAAATGTGAGGGGGACATGTCCCCTTCACATTCAGTGGTGGCGACGCCCATGGCATTGTTGTTATTTCAAAAGTCTTATTAAAATAATTAAAAGCATATTATCAGCCCCTAAAGGGCCCCATGTCAGTGCTGGGCCCCTAGAATTGTTCTAACCTTTCCCCCCCTGGCGGCGCCCATGGCTGCTTATCCTGTGCAGGGTCGCGAGCAAGCTGGAGCCTATCCCAGCTAGCTATGGGTGAGAGGCGGGGTACACCCTGGACAAGTCGCTAGATCATCACAGGGCTGACACACAGACACGCAACCATTCACACTCACGTCTACGGTCAATTTAGAGCCACCAATTTTCCTAACCTGCATGTCTTTGGACTGTGGGGGAAACCAGAGCACCCGGAGGAAACCCATGCAGACACAGGGAGAACATGCAAACTCCGTACAGAAAGTCCCCCCGTTGGTCACTGGGCTCGAACCCAGAATGTTCTTGCTGTGAGGCGACAGTGCTAACCACTACAGCACTGTGCTGCTATTATTATTATTATTATTATTATTATTATTATTATTATTATTATCCACCCTCCTCTCAGTGCACTGGGGCACAGCACGCTGGTTTGTTCGCCAGAGGTCAACCAGGCCTCTTAGGCTACGTTTACATTACGTCGAATCAGCGGATCATCAGATTAACGTTCTTAAAACGATTCGCGTTTACACTAAAACCGTTAGCCGTGCACACAGCAACACCAATACACGGATACGCTCGGCTCCGCAGGCATCCTGCGCTCCAAATCACTCCGCCCTGAACAGCGAGTGCCCTCTGGAGGGTGCGCACTCCGGCCCTGCGCAGCTCACACAGCGCGCGAGTGAAGTGCACAAGCCACGATTCGGGACTGAGCCGCTGTGTGTGTGATCCCAGCGCATATCACTTACCACTTGCAAGTGGAAGGATGGCAAGCCTAAAGACAATCATAACTACACAATGGGCAGTATTTGCATCAGTATTTGCAGTATTTTCATACTTTTATACTCTTTAATGAAAGGTGAAACAAGGCGGAAGTCCGCGCCGTTTTTCAGCAGTCGCGTCACATGACCAACGCCAGCGAATCAGGAAGGTGGATGTCACAGTGACGTTGTCCAATGAGGACGCCAGCTAGAGCTCAGCACAGCGTATTCACATATCTCAATGTTTACACAGCACCGGACCAGATACGATCTAGATTGAATACGTGGACGCTGGCGGATTCCCGTTTCCCGGCTTTTCCAGGTGGTTTAATGTAAACGGACAGTGCATCTGCGAAGAAAACGAGACAGATACGGTCTAATGTAAACGTAGCCTTAGACTTTTTGATCAGTTAAGTATTCAGCTGAGGATTTGACGAAGGATGCGTGCCGTCCCGAGGAGTCACGATCTTCTGGATCTCTTTCGCACTCATGTTGCATGGGAGTTTGTCCAGCTGGTCTTGGAACCTATACACCTCGATCTCGAGGTCTTTGTACTTGATCTTCTCGGCCTCCCTACTCAGTATGATGTCGTCTCCGGGATGGCCATGTCGATGAACAGGTACATTTTGTTCTTTTTATCCTGGAACATGATATCCAGCCTGTTGGCAGCTATGGTTCGGTCCGTGGGCACTGTCTTATCCCACATTAGACATGCCATGTACAAATCCTGTACTGAAAGCGGTGACATATTTTCTAATCTGATCATATTGACTACCTTATATTTTCTCCTCGCCAAGAATGTGTAATAGATGATTAACAATTGTCTTCTTTTTCGCCAATGTGCAGTGTTGTAAGACTAATTAAGACATATGGATAAAATTATCGTTAAAGGCAAACATGAAAAAGAAGACATTTTAATGCCGATTATTCAAATACGCGTACATGGTGCAGTAGCATAGCATTTGGTTTCATTTGAATCATTCAGTCATTACAGATACACTCACGGTTTCCTTACCTGTATCCTGAGTGATCACATGCTGAGGGATGCGGGTTGTCTCATCATGCGTTGTTACAACAGGTCCTAATAAAATAACAGAATTTGTTCAGCTCTCTTCACAGCTTGGATTCATCATCACTTGCAGTACCAGTCAAAAGTTTGTACATCTCTACTCATTCAGGGTTTTTTTTCTGTATTTTGTATTTTCTACAATTGTAGAACAACACCGAAGACATCAAAATTATGAAATAACATATGGAATTATGTGGGAAACAAAAAACTGTTCAAAAAAACCCCAAAATATCTTTCATATTTGAGATTCTTCAAAGTAGCCAGCGTTGACCTTGAGGACGCTTTAAAGACTACTGGCATTATCTTAACCAGCTTCATGAGATTGTCACCTGGAGTGTTTTTCACTTAATAGGTGTGTCTCGTCAAAAGTTAATTAGTGCAATTTCTTGCCTTCGTGATGTGTTTGAGATCAAACAGTAAATAGTAAAAAATAAAAATACAGTAAATAGCCCTAAGGGGCGGCACGGTGGTGTAGTGGTTAGTGCTGTCGCCTCACAGCAAGAAGGTCCGGGTTCGAGCCCCGTGGCCGGCGAGGGCCTTTCTGTGCGGAGTTTGCATGTTCTCCCCGTGTCCGCATGGGTTTCCTCCGGGTGCTCCGGTTTCCCCCACAGTCCAAAGACATGCAGGTTAGGTTAATTGGTGACTCTAAATTGACCGTAGGTGTGAATGTGAGTGTGAATGGTTGTCTGTGTCTATGTGTCAGCCCTATGATGATCTGGCGACTTGTCCAGGGTGTACCCCGCCTTTCGCCCGTAGTCAGCTGGGATAGGCTCCAGCTTGCCTGCGACCCTGTAGAACAGGATAAAGCAGCTAGAGATAATGAGATGAGATATTTACAGTAAACTGCAAAAAAAAAATTCCGTACCTGTAGCTTGTAGACAGTTGCTCGGCTCTCTGTGGTGAGTTTACTGGCCAATCTCCTCAGTGCTGCCAGTTTCTGACCTGCCCGTATGGAGATTTTGGTCAGATGTTTCGACCAGGACAGCTATTGTGACCCCCAGGATGTCCAACTCATTGGTCGTGGTCAACCGGTGACCATTAAAGTGCAGGTCCAGTGCAGATGGAGTCCTCTTTCTTGAGAGTGTAACAAACTTACACTTTGATGGCTTGAAAGTGGTCTTCCACTGGTCTCCCCAGATGGCGATTTGTTGGAGATCCTGGTTCAGGCTCGCCTCCACTTTGGCCTTGTCTGCTGGAGATCTGATGCGTGCATACAGGATTGAGTCGTCAGTGTGCATGTACATCTCATTCTCACATACATCAGCCAGGTCGTTGATGAAGATGGAGAAGAGGAGAGGGCCGAGGATCGATCCTTGAGGTACTGAGGCATTGATAGAGTAGGGTTCTGAGGCCTGGCCTGACAGGACCACTCTGATGGATCTGTTCGAGAGGTAGCTTTGGAGCCATTGGAGCAGCTTTCCAGACACTCCTCTCAATAGAGTTTGGCCATCAGACCGTGATGCCACACTTTGTCAAATGCCCCCTGGATGTCCAAGGCTACGACACAGACTTCCTCGCCTGAGTCTAGGGAGTTGTTCCACCTCTGGCACAGGATGTTTAGGAGGTCAGCCGTGCTGTGTTCTGGTCTGAATCCAAACTGTCTGTGGGAGATGAGATTGTTTTTGAGAACGTATCTCTGTAGCTGTTGGTTCACTGCTGATTCCATAACCTTGCTGATGACTGAAAGCAGGGATATGGGGCAGTACTTGGACGGGTCCGCTTTCGAGTCTTTCTTGTGCACTGGAGTAACAGAGGCCACCTTTCACTGACTTGGGAAGAGTCCACTTGAAAAGCAGCAGTTAAAGAGGCAACACAGGGGGCTTGCGAGCTCTGCACCACATTCCTTAGGACTCTGGTGGGGATTTCATCTGGCCCAGAAGCTTTGTCCAATTTGAGTCCTTTCAAGAGCCTCTTGATGTGTTTAGGTTTGAATGTGATGGTGTCGATAGTGCAGGAGATGGATTGCTGGATTTGAGGTGCCGGGGCAGCTGCATCTTGGAGATGGCATTTTTGTACGAATGCCTTGCAGAACACTTCTGACTTTTTGTGGGCAGCAATGTGGGCTGTGTTGTTGTGGATAATGACAGGGATGTCAGAGGTAGCAGCTCTCCCAGAGAGAGAGAGTTAACAAGCCTCCACCATCTCTTGCCGGTCAGGTTATTGCCAGTGAGTTCTTTGGTGAGTTTGGCGTTGTAGTTCCGCTTAGCTTGCTTCTCTGCCTGGTTGAATATGTGTCTGGCATCTGCAAACTGCTGCTTATTGGTGGGTGAGTTGTTGCTTTTAAGCTCTTGAAAGAGATGCCGCTTCTTTCTTGCAGCTCTTTGGCAGTTCTCGTCGAACCATGGTTTGTCTCCTGTTTTTCTGGTGACAGTTTTGTTGGGGATGAACTGGTCCATGGTGGTCTGGATGATTTTTGTGATCTCGGCACATATGCTCTCAGGATCTTCCCCAGAGAATACCTTC